>NC_083344.1:74343642-74676134 GCF_019175385.1 Lycium barbarum
TAGTGGAAAGTCCTTGATCATGTGATCAGTTTTCTCACACTTGAAGCATCCTCCAGCTTGAGATTTTTCAAAACTCCTTCCCTTCTCAGATATGTTTTGGTTGCCATGTTATTTCTTCTTTTTGAGGAACTTCTTGAAATTTTATGTAACGACCCGTTTGGTCGTTATAGTTCTTTTGACCCATTTACCCCTGTTGACCCTTCCTTGAGTCCTATAAGTACGATTTTGACCTGCGAAGATGGGTGGCATGGTTTCCGAGGGATTCTGGTGAATTTTATGATGACTTATGAGAGATAGAGCCTTGAAGTGAAAAACGGTTGATCGATAGTTGATTTTTGGGTAAACGGATCTTTTTAAAAAAATCTGTCAATTTTAAGAGCTCTAGATAGTCAATTATTACTTGGTGGGATGTTCGGTTTGGTTCTCGAGGCACTCGGGAGCGTTTGGGTTATTGGTTGGAAAGTTGGTCTATGGCCATTGGGTGTTGACCCGGTCAAATAGACCTCCATTGGAAATTTTGAGAGCACGAGTGAGTCTGCAGCGTGTTCTTATGTATGATTTCATATCTATTATGTATGATTTCATATCTGGTTTGCATCTGAGAGATCTCGGGTGATTGTCGAGTTTTGGGAATGAGATAGTGAAAAACCAGCAATCTGCTTGTGTCTGTTACCTGGCCACGGCTAGGTGCGTTGTAGCAGAACAGCCTCGGCAAAGCCTGGTCCGCTGGGGCGAGCTTAGTGGATTCGTGGGAATCTGCTCCAACAGATGGAGCTCCACTGGAGTGGATGCGCTGTAGCGATGGGGACGACAAAGGAACGGTCCCGTTGTAGTGGTCCCATTATCGCTGCAGTGGGAAACGCAAATCAGTATCCTATTTAATGCTAAGTAATACCCTTCATCTCCTATTCCTACATTTATTATTCCTAAGTGTCTTTAAGGCGAATTACAGAGGTTCTAAGCAAATTCTTCTTTAGGGTAAGTTCTCTAACCTTGATTTCATTTATTTACCTTTCTTAAGCATGAATCCCTGGTAGGAAATCTATAGAAGCTAAGGAAGACGATAGGTTTTGACATTTACTTTATTTATTTGATATTTAGTCTTTCAATATGAGATTTGTTTATATATTTGACTAATCTAAGCATGGAATTTAATGAATTAGTGACCAGTAGGCTTGAATATTCCATTATAGTATTGAAAGATTAAAAGTTCAGGTTTATACCCAAATTGGGGATTTTTGACTTGAATGATGAAATTGGCCAATTCTTGAGCTAATTTAGCAATTGGGGAGTAGAATTGAACTTCTATAATATTGGGTTACCTATTCCATCTTTAGAATACTCGTTTTACCCTTGTTGGCCCGTTTTTCCCTTTTTACTTAACGATGGTACAACAATATGGGTATCGTTGTTTCTTATTTCTAACTTAGAATTCGATAATGGATAGACTTTGAGTACTTGGAGGCTCTCCGGAAAGGCAAGGCACAGATTTGATTGTTTGTGACTCTAACTCGGTAGCCAGGTAGGTTACGGTTTACCTTCTGTCACGCCCCAAAACCCACCCTAGACGTGACCGGCATCCGACGTCATGAACAACATCGAAAGAACCTAAAAGATGCTCAATGACACTTGAACCCGCCAGGTTCAATAATCACCTCCAACAGTTTATAAAATAAATTTAAACAAGTCATGATGTAAGAATAAAATCAGCAGAAGTCTTTATAATTTAAATAATTCAACCAACATGATAGTATGCCCGAAAGAATACTAAGGAGCTTCTAAGAATAAGAAATAAACGTCTAACTCATCAGGACGCAGCCGAAAACTAATATAAATAAATGGAATCAATAAATGGGGTGTCCCACGAACAAGCATGTGGGCTCACCAAATCAGCAGCATCAACAAGTTCTCCTAAACGTTCTGAATGTCACGAACCTGCTCTTCTTCGTTACCTAACATACCATAAAAAACAACAATGGAATGCCTGAGTACTTCGTACTCAGTCAATGCCTCGGGAACAACAAGTGATATGAAAATAAAGTGTAATAACATATAAAGAAATTAGTTCTGAGGATAGTGTGACACAACATGGAAACAATTATTCAGCTTGTTTATCTAAATGAAAGACAATTATCAAAATAGGTTATAAAGTCCTTGTCAAGTTCCAACCTCCAAATATGCCATTTAAGTTGATCATGATTATTAACAAAAGTTCCATTAAAAGATAGGGAATATCAAACTTGCCAATATAGGCCCAAAAATCAATTATAACGAAGAGATGACCTTTGAGGTTCCCTAATCATAGCAGCGCATCACACCAGAATATGAAATTCAACGGTGGTTATCCTTCCTCCTGTATAGCTAGGCATAATAACACCCCAGGTAGCGAACCCGAAAGTGGCCACTCTTCCTCCCGAATGGCTAGGCATTACACAATAGGATCCATAGTAGCTACCCTTCCTCCCGAGTAGCTAGGCAAAACACAACAACCAGTTTTCATAGCATAGAAGCCAATTCATAATTCATTTGTAATGTAGTCACATCATCAATTTCCATTAAGGTTCATTATGCCATATTGAAAGAATAAGTCATTCCAATCAATGTTTTGAAAACGTTTAACTTATTTACGAAAGATTTTCATGTCCTAATTCATCAATGAGAATATCATTACCAACCCTTAACCATCATTATTAAGCATCTCTTATAGAGGAAAACGTTCATAATATCATATACATATATAGGGTTTGTTACAATCTAGGTTTAATGTGGGTTTGTCTCCTCACACACATTAACCACCATTTAGACATGAATTAGAGTTTAAGAAACATGAAAAGATTACTTTTCTTTTCATTTATTAAAGAACCCTGAATGAAATTTGTATTTCCAACAATAGTTTCAAAAAATGATTTTCATTCAAAATAATTTTTCAAAAGAGATACGTACCTTAATTATACTTTACGTATCTTAACAATTCACCTTCTTAGTGAAGAACACCCAAAACCCGAGATTGAGTAATATTGAGAAGGATTACTTTGCAAACCCTAGGTTTTTGTTACAAGAATTATGTTAAGAATCATGGGTTTGATGCTAGGATGGATAAATAATGATAAAGATGTTCTCACCTTTGAGTTCAAGACTTGTAGGAATGGTTTTCGCTCTTAGAGTTTTTCATAAAATGGAGGAGTGAATAAAATAACTGAACTATTTATAATTTTCGGGTGAAAACTTGACGTTACGGTAGTGTGTTACGAACTGTAACACCTCACCGTAACGTGACCAAAATTTCCAGAATGTTTGGTGAAAAAAGTTGACGTTACGGGTCCGTAACACGGGTTACGGTCCGTAACGCCTCACCGTAACGTGGACCAAAATTCCAGCAAAGACAGGCTTCAGCAAAATAGGCATAACTTTTTGTACTTAACTGTTCTTGCATTAGGTGACCTACCGTTGGAAAGATATTTCATAGATCTACAACTTTCATTAAGGAGGTGTTCCAAATTTTCAACACATTTTCACGAAAATCGCCCATAAGATAGACCTACCGAAACTTAGGCGAGATTAAGTTTCTGCTCTGTCAACCGAACTTGTAACGTCCATAATTCGCTACTACGATGTCCTATCGACAAGCAGTTTGTTGCGTTGAAACTAGACTCGAAGAACTTCATTTTAGGCTTTTGTTTCGCTTCAAAAAACTTCATATACCAAGAGATATTCATCCCCCAAGTTGGACCAAAATGTTCACACAAAACATTACCCATCCTTTCTCCAAAGTCGTACTACTCCATTTCTTCCACTCATTTCCTTATAAAACCTTCCGGTATACCTTATTGACACGACCCAACCGGAGGGCCGCGACGGGCACCCCTTAGCTTACCGTTACACTTATATCTAGGTGAGCCACATAATAAAACATATATTTCTATTCATCCATCATGCTAGTCCCATTGGACAACAATACCTTTATATCATCGTTGGCATCTATGCCATATCAATGTACATAAGCCGACAAGGCTAACAAAAATGATATACAAAATATAGGCCGACAAGTCCAAACACATCTAACCATATACACTTGTCTACGAGACTCTAAAGAGAGTAAGACATATCATATAGGCGGGACAGGACCCCGCTATGCCCATAATAATGTACACAAAAGAATAAGTACCCAAAAGCTATAGCTCCAAATGAAATGGAGCTCCGCTATGTAGTCCCTGAGAATGTAGCTATGGATCAAGTCTGTCTCCCTGTGCACCTGCGGACATGACGCAACGACCACAAACAAAAGGACGTTAGTATGAAGAATGTACTCAGTATGTAAAGCATGATCAATATCAATATAGAATCATAATAAGCAGCATAAGAAATAGCATAGGATGGGAGATAGTAATATCATCGTCGTAAGCACTTACTTGCTTTTCATAGGGACTTTCCACTTCATACACATATTAGTGTACATACATTTGTATCCGTATCCGTATCCGTTCCACATTCGTACTCGTATTCATATACATATCCTTATTCATACTCATATTCATACCATATACATAACCATAACATATACATAGCATTTACATAGCATACCCGACCACGAAGGTTCGGAGTTCCATACATACTTGGCCAACCAAGGCTCAAGGTTACACATACCTGGCCCTACCAAGGATTCAGGGTTACATCTACTTGGCCCTACCAAGGCTTCAGGGTTACATCTACCTAGCCCTACCAAGGCTTTAGGGCTATCCATACCATCTGCAAAGGTGTGCGCGCGTTATATAATTATATACATATTCTACCCGGCCTTATAAGCTCGGGGTTCCATAATAGTCATACATAGACACATATACATAATAGCTCAAGCATCGTTACTATTGTCATTGTCATTATCATCCCAACTATTGTCATTCATTACATCTATCTTTACAGGCTTACTCGTCATATAAAGAGCTTAGTACAATCGTAATACGTATCAAGAATCATGAGCTTAATAGCTCTGAAGATGGAACCATTTAGAGGACATCATTGACTTATAAGAGATTTAGATGATTGGCCAAAGAACCATGCCTTATGAAAGAAGGGTTAGCCTTACATACCTTTCCGTTCAACTATTCTATCACTTGCACGTGCTTCTTCAATGCTCACGTTTCTACCTTCATTAAAGTCATACTATCATTGGAAATAGATAGCTAGCATACATGACTAAAGCTAGAGAAAATCGGACAACATCTCCTTTGTTTATGCTACATTCCTCCATATCGTAAATCAACTCCCAAACGTCAACAATACATTCACAATATCATAACAATAGTCTTTATTCACCTACATTATCCTTACTTCTCCATACATTTCAATTCATCCATATTCATGGTCATATCACACAATTTCGTTATTTTATTTACAAGGTCTATTCCATGTTCTCAATATCATTTATAACATGATTATAATAATAATGTATCAAGAATCGTAACTCAATCCAAACATTTACTCAAAAGTGACACTATTCCCACATTCATGACCCATTTCCTATTTCCTCATATAATCCAAGTGTTTCAACTTTCAAGTACCTTAAACAACAAGGAAATGGCATAAAACTTACCTTAGATGGTGTAGGAATGAACCTTGGGTGCAAACACTTCACTTGGGAAAAACCCTAGTTCCATGTTCACTTGGATTTCTTGTTTTGGATGAACTTTAATGGGTTTCTTACACTTGATTCACTTAGCTTGATGTAGATGATCACTAATATCTCTTGAATTTTTGTGGGAGAAATGTTCTAGAGAGTTCTAGAGAGAAGGAGTGAAATGTGGAAATGAAATAATGAACTTGGTCCCCTTTTTAATAAACCAAAAATCTGATCTATCGGGACATTATACGGTCAGTTATATGGTCTGTATAAACTTATACGGTCCGTATAAGTGATCGTGAAATGGACCTTTCATCCACTCGTCCCAGTGACCATTATACGGTCCGTATAACTGACCGTATAATCGCACCAGTGAGTGATCTTCACTGTGATGGTTCTGCGGTCCATTATATGGCCCGTATAACATTATACGGTTTGTATAATGAGCCGTATAACCCATCAGTCCACTGAACTTGTTCTCGCTACTTCGTTTGATCTCCAATCCTTATGGGATCTTCTTAACACTTGTTTAACACTTCATTAACAATCTAAGGGACGTTATAACTCTTCCCCAAAACATCATTAAGCCGTCAACAACCTGTTACTCAAAATTCTCGTCCGATACCTATCGTATGCCTTGCCTTCTCTTGGCAACTTTCTTGTCCAACATCGGATGTCTTTGAAATATTACTTAAGGTCATCAAATGTAATTATTTACTTATTGAAATACCATACACTTCATGCTCTTCGTTAGCCCATTCACTGTACATCAACGGGAAATTTTCCGAGGTGTAACATTCTTCCCCCCTTAAGAACATTCGTCCTCGAATGTTAAGCACTCGGGGATTCTATGAAAATTTTGCCAGAGTTTCCCCTATAATGTGGCACTACCATCCTGTCACAACAACCAATAATAACAATGCCTCACAGGGCCACAACATAAGAGCAATAGAATTTGGCCACACACGACCCAAATGCATAAAAAGGAAAACATACATACCTTATGATCTTGATGTCTCATCTTGGCCCTCTTCCGGGGGCTAAAATAAGTGTGGGTACTTGGATTTCATGATTTCTTCCGCTTCCCATGTCATCTCTTCTCGGTTATTATTTCTCCACAAAACTTTAATTGAGGCCACTTCTTTGTTTCTAAGCCTCTGTACTTGCCTATCTAGTATGGCAATGGGTATTTCGTCATAAGTTAACCTTTCTGTCACTTGTACATCATTTACTGGGACGATCCTAGTAGGATCTCCAACACATTTACGAAGCACCGAGACATGGAAAACTGGATGGACTGACTCCAAATCCGGAGGTAGATCTAACTCATAGGCCACTTTGCCTACTTTGCGCACAATCTCTTAAAGCCTAATGTACCGGGGACTAAGCTTCCCCCTTTTGCCAAATCTCATTACACCCTTCATTGGTGACACTTTCAAGAATACCCAATATTTCTCTTGGAACTCTAAGTCCTTTCGACGATTATCCGCATAGGACTTTTGACGACTTTGGGCTGCTAACAACCGATCTTGTATGAGCTTAACCTTCTCCATGGCTTGCTGGACCAAGTCTGGCCCTATCAATTTAGCCTCTCCTGTTTCAAACCACCCAATTGGGGATCTACACTTTCGCCCATATAACGCTTCATACAGTGCCATTTGGATGCTAGAATGATAACTATTATTGTAAGCAAACTCAATGAGTGGTAAGTGATCATCCCAGTTACCTCTAAAATCTAACATACATACCCGTAACATATCCTCAAGAGTCTGAATGGTACGTTCAGCTTGTCCATCGGTCTGTGGATGAAATGTTGTGCTAAGGCTCACATGAGTCCCCAAACCCTCTTGGAAGGACTTCCAGAAATTAGCTGTAAACTGGGTTCCTCTGTCTGAGATAATAGATACTGGAACACCGTGAAGTCGCACTATCTCTTTAACATAGAGCCTTGCATAGTGTTCTGCCACATATGTCGTTCTGACTGGTAAGAAATCAGCTGACTTCGTGAGCCTATCCACAATCACCCATATAGAATCATACTTACGTTGAGAACGGGGTAAGCCTGTAATGAAGTCCATGTTAATCACTTCCCACTTCCAAGCTGGGATTTCTATAGCTTGCAACAATCCGCCCAGCGTTTGGTGCTCGATTGTACTTGTTGACAGTTGGGACATTGAGCTACAAATTCTGCTATATCCTTCTTCATCCCATTCCACCAGTATATAGACTTAAGATCATGATACATTTTCGTTGCTCCACGGTGAATAGAATAACGGGAGCAATGAGCTTCTCTCAATATTTGGTGGCGTAGACCTACCACATCGGGAACACATAATCTGCCTCGGCATCGAAGAACTCCATCTTCTGAAATCTCAAATGATGATTCCTCTTTCTGAGGGAGTGTATCTCTGTGATGCATTAGCATGGAATCTTCATATTGTCGCTCTTTCACTTCCGCTACTAGCGATGAGATTGCTGAATTCTAAATGGTGGTTCCCCTGATATCTGAGTCCACTACTCGAACTCCTAGGCTGGCTAACTACTGGAGCTCACAAGCCATTTCTCTTTTCTCTGATTGTACATCACACAAATTTCCCATAGATCTACGGCTGAGGGCGTCAGCTACAACATTTGTTTTTTCGGGGTGATATAAGATATCAACATCATAATCCTTTAGCAATTCCAACCATCGTCGTTGCCGCAAATTCAACTCTTTCTGCTTGAAGATATACTGAAGACTCTTATGATCTGTATAAATATCCACATGGACACCATATAAATAATGTCTCCACATCTTTAACGCATGAATTACTGCAGCCAATTCTAGATCGTGGGTTGGATAATTCTTCTCATGTTTCCGTAATTGCCTTGAAGCATACACAATCACTTTACCATGTTGCATCAACACACAGCCTAGCCCAACGCCTGAAGTATCACAATAAACGACATATCCTTCCAATCCCTCTAGAAGTGTCAGGACTGGGGCAGAAGTCAATCTATCTTTCAACTCTTGGAAACTACGTTCACAAGCATTTGTCCATTGAAACATTGCTGATTTCTGGGTCAACTTTGTGAGAGGTGCAGAAATAGAAGAAAAACCTTCAACAAATCTCCTGTAATAACCTGCTAAGCCCAGAAAACTACGAACCTCCGTAGGGGTTGTGGGCCTTGTCCAAGTCATCACGGCCTCAATCTTTTGGCTATCTACCCGAATACCTTCGGCTGAAACAATATGCCCCAGAAATGACACTGAGTTCAACCAGAACTCACACTTAGAAAATTTTGCAAACAACTCCCGAGTCTGAAGAACTCTGAGGACAGCACGCAAATGTTCCGTATGTTCTGCCTCGGATCTAGAATACACCAAGATGTCATCGATGAATACAATCACAAACAGATCTAGGAAGGGCCTGAACCCATTGTTCATCAAATCCATAAATACTGCCGGTGCATTAGTTAGCCCAAATGACATTACCCGGAACTCAAAATGGACATATCTTGTTCTAAAGGATGTCTTAGGGATATCTTTCTCCCTAACTCTCACTTGATGATACCCGGACCTCAAGTCAATCTTTGAAAACCATTTGACACCTTGTAATTGATCAAATAAGTCATCGATCCTTGGAAGAGGATATTTGTTCTTAATCGTCACCTTGTTCAATTGTCGGTAGTCAATGCACATTCTCAAGGAGCCATCTTTCTTTCGGACAAACAATACGGGTGCTCCCCATGGGGATGGACTAGGCCTAATAAAGCCTTTCTCAAGAAAGTCTTTCAATTGCTCTTTCAACTCTTTCAATTCTGCGGGTGCCATTCTATAAAGAGGAATAGATATAGGCTTAGTGTCTAGCAACATATCAATGGCAAAATCAATCTCCCGATCGGGAGGAAGGCCTGGAAGCTCTTCCAGAAATTCATTCACCACGCGGACTGACTGAAGAGTTGGCGATTCAGCTTCTACATCGTGAACCCGAACTAGATGATAAATACATCATTTCGTGATCATTTTCCTTGCCTTTAGATAGGAAATAAACCTACCTTTTGGTGACGCAGTATTCCCTTTCCATACTAAAACTGGTTCTCCCGAAAATTGGAAACGAACCATTTTCATTCTACAATCAACATTGGCGTAGCAAGAAGCCAACCAATCCATGCCCATAATGACATCAAAGTCTACCATTTTTAACTCATGCAAGTCAATCATAGTACGACGGTCACAAACCACAACTATACAGTTTCTATATACTCGGTTAGCTATTACCGATTCACCAACGGGTGTAGACACCTCAAAAGGTTTGATCGACACCGGTTTGACTCTAAACCGACCCGCAACATACGGAGTAACATATGAAAATATGGAGCTCGGATCTATCAAAGCATATACGTCATGTGAAAATACCAATAATATACCTGTGACAACATCAGGAGAAGACTCAAGATCTTGGCGTCCAGCCAAAGCATAAATACGATGCTGAGGACCACTAGAACTGGGGACTCTCCATCTGCCTCTACCATGGCCGACTGGCGCATGTGAACCTGTCCCCATAGGGCGTACAGACGATGAAGATCCGGCTACTGACCCTGAAGGCTGGGTCCTACCTCTACCATGAATCGAGGGGCAATCACGCATAATATGGCCCGATCAGCCACATGAATAGCAAACCTCTGAACCTGATCGGCACTGACCCCAATGTAACTTCCCACACTAGGAACATCGCGGTATGGGTGGCCTCGCCTTACTCGAATCACCTCTGAACTGAGACCCCAAAAAACTTTGACTCGGCCCGGAACGAGTAGATCTATCAAATCTCTGGCCTGAAAATCGTGGAGGCACACTAGTCATAGGAAGGCCTGAATGCGTAGAAAACTACTGTCTGTGCCCGCCTCTGAACTCACTCATCGGACCCGAAGAAATGGCCCTCTTGCTATGTCCCCTATCATGCTCACGTTCACTTCTTTGCTGTTGCAGACTTTCTTCTAAGTTCTGAGCATGGGCCTGAATGCGTGCAATATCCATATTGTCCTGAAGGGACGCAGTCAAGCACCTATCCATCAAATGTGGCCCTAGGCCCTTCACAAATCGGTGCACTCGGTCACCCATATCCGCTACTATGGTCGAAGCATACCAAGCCAAAGAATTGAAGCGGAGACTATACTCTAAAGCACTCATGCTACCTTGCCTCAAATTCAAGAATTTATCGGCTCTACCTCGCCGTACTTCTGGAGGCATATAGTGTCGGAGGAAAGCATCAACAAATTCTTGCCATACCGGGGGAGGTGCATTGGCTCCCCGTGAAGCCATCCAAACTGTGTACCAATGGATCGAAATATCCCTCAATCTATAGGACACTAACTCCTCCGATTCGGTGTCCGAAGCATGTATCAACCGAAGCGTCCTTAACATACCACCAATAAAAACCTGAAGGTCCTCATCCGGCTATGATCCAAAGAATTTCGGAGGGTTCAAGCTAATGAAGTCACGGGCCCTTGCACTTATAGCCCTATCACCTTGCCCTGTACCTTACCGTTGAGTCTGGGCGGCAACCAATTGAGTAAGCAAATGAATGGTCTCTTTTACATCTTGGCCTAAAGCATCCGGTGGAGAAGCTGGAGGTGCTGGAGCTGGGGCTGAGGCACCCTCATGCTCCTCTAATATAAGTACTGAACGGGAGGACTGCGATTGAGCCGCACTCTGGGACTCACTTTCCTCTACTACCGGTGGCGGTGCTCTTTCAGCCTGCTTTTCTGCCACCGTCTTGCCCTTTTGGGCTGCTGTAGCCTTTCTCTTTACAGGCATTTCTGAAATACACAACACACGGTTAAGGAACAAGAAGTTCTTATAGCATAGCTCTATCGCACGATTCTTATGAAAAAAGAAGGCCATTTATTCCAAAAATGCCCGCAGCATCTTGTTTATAAGTGTGGCGCGCAACACACCCATAACCAACACTCTACTGGACACGGCTCGTAGACACACCCTAGGAAAGAACTGCTCTGATACCACTTTTGTCACGACCCAACCAGAGGGCCGCGACGGGCACCCGGTACTAGCCCACCCGGGCACCCCTTAGCTTACCTTTACACTTATATCTAGGTGAGCCACATAATAAAACATATATTTCTATTCATCCATCATGCTAGTCCCACTGGACAACAATACCTTTATATCATCATTGGCATCTATGCCATATCAATGTACATAAGCTGACAAGGCTAACAAAAATGATATACAAAATATAGGCCGACAAGGCCAAACACATCTATCCATATACACATGTCTACGAGCCTCTAAGGAGAGTAGGTCATATCATATAGGCGGGACAGGACCCCGCTATGCCCATAAATATGTACACAAAAGAATAAGTACCAAAAAGCTATAGCTCCGAATGAAATGGAGCTCCGCTATGTAGTCCCTGAGAATGTAGCTATGGATCAAGTCTATCTCCCTGTGCACCTGTGAGCATGACGCAGCGTCCACAAACAAAAGGACGTCAGTACAAAAAATGTACTGAGTATGTAAAGCGTGATCAATATCAATATAGAAGCATAATATGGGTATAGATGCCAATGATGATATAAAGGTATTTTTGTCCAATTGGATTAGTTCGATTGATGAATAGAAATGTATGACTTAATATGTGGCTTACCTGTATGTAAGTGTAAAGGTACGCTAAGGGGTACCCGGGTGGGCTAGCACCGGGTGCCCGTCGCGGCCCTTCGGTTGGGTCGTGACAACAACTCCCAAATATCATTACCAACACCCAAGACATCATAATCAATGAACGTCTTCAAGTTAAACATTATTCGATTCTTAAAATGCCCTTCCAATGCCATTCATAACCATAACTATGGTGTACCACCATATTCGTTCACATATAATGCTTCTTTGAAATTCTTAATATCATTCATCACAAGATCATACTCATGTCACATCAAGAACTATGATTCATGTCAAGTCACTATCCAATAATACCATTAATTCCACCTTTGAGCTTCATATTCTACTCCTTTCCTTTATTCAAGTTATTCTACAACCAAATACTCTTATTAACATGGATTAAATGTGAAACTCACCTTTGATCACATAGGAATGGTCCTTGGATGAAAGTACTCCATGTGAGAAAACCCCAACTTCAATTCCAAAGGGCTTCTTGGCCTCTAACAAACCTAGAGAGCATTCTTGCACTTGATTTCCTTGGACTAATGATGTTTGATCTTTGATTTACCTTGGATTTATGTTAGTAGGGTGTATAGAATATTCTAGAGCTCTCAAGAAGTATGGAGGAAATGAGAGAAATGAAAAATAAGAACTTAGGTCTAATATATATACTTGCAAAAATTTGACCCGACATGGTTTTATACGGACACTTATACAGTTCGTATAATTTTATACGGTCCGTATAAGTGATTGTATAAGTCCATCAAAGATTGGTCCACTCTGAAACTATTATGCGAACCATTATACGGACCGTATAAATGGTCGTATAACCCACTTTTCTCCCGAACTTGCTCTCGTTGATTCGTTTGATCTCCAATCCTTATGGAACCTTCTTAGCACTTGTTTAACACTTCATTAACAATATAAAAATCCTTATAAATCATTCACAAGATCTTACTAAATAATATTTAACTCGATACTTACGAAACCATTTCCCCAAAAGCGACTTATACCTCACTTTCCTTCGATGAACTTTCTTCCTCCGATTCATAAAATTTCAAAATCTTATCGCATACACTTTAAAACTACCAAATACCCTCCTTAATGTCATAAGAACTCCATGTTCACCTTAAGCTGACATTAGTCTACGTACGACTCAACGATATGAAATTCCGAGGTGTAACAGACTCTTCCCAAGTCAATAACACATACCAACCTAGTACTATTACCAAAAAAGAATAACATTGAGACTTTTGCTGATATGAGACCAATCAATCTCAGTAACTTCATCAACAAGGTTATTTTTTAGAGTGGTTCAGGATAAGCTTGAAGGCCTTTTACCTTCTCTGATATCTCCTAACCAATCTGGTTTTGTTAAGGGAAGATGTATCATTGAAAATGTCCTTCTCACTCAAGAAGTTGTGACTGAC
Source organism: Lycium barbarum (assembly GCF_019175385.1). Lineage (NCBI taxonomy): Eukaryota > Viridiplantae > Streptophyta > Magnoliopsida > Solanales > Solanaceae > Lycium > Lycium barbarum. The sequence goes on from NC_083344.1 coordinate 74,357,348, forward strand.
ATTAGATTAAGGGAAAACCAGCTAATATAGTTCTTAAGCTTGACATGGCAAAAGCATATGATAGAGTGTCATGGAGTTACTTAATCAGAGTTTTAAGGAAGATGGGATTTGCAGAAGTTTTCATAGATATGGTATGGAGGTTGATAGTAAATAACTGGTATTCCATTCCATACTCCTTAATGGCCAAGCTTCTGGCTTTTTCCCCTCCACCAGGGGTGTAAAGTAAGGAGATCCACTCTCTCTTGCTTTGTTTATCTTATATGCTGAAGTTTTATCTAGAGCTTTGAACTCTTTATTTGAGAACAATGAATTTAGAAGCTATGGAATGCCCAAATGGAGTGCAAGTCTGAATCATCTGGCATATGCAGATGACACAATAATTATTACATATGTTGATCCTAGGTCTTTGGAGCTGATTATGGAGGTATTATATGACTATGAGCAGGTATCAGGCCAACTTATCAACAAAGGCAAGAGCTCTTTCTATGTCTACAGTAAAGTGTCTAATGTGTTGATCCAGTAAGTGGAGAACATTACTGGTTTTTCAAGAGGCACTTTTCCTTTCACATACTTGGGTTGTCCTCTTACACACTCAAGGAAGAGGAAAGTTGATTACAATGATTTGATCAAGAAAGTTAAGAATAGGCTGCAAACTTGGAAAGGAAGATTACTATCATTTGGAGGAAATGTTGTTTTGATCGCAAACATTTTAATGAGAATGCCAATACATCTGTTGTCAGCTATCAAACCTCCAAAATATGTTATCAATGATCTGCACAAAATATTTGCAAGATTTTTCTGGAATAATAGTGAGAAAAGCAGAAGAAGACATTGGTCATCATGGTTGAACTTGTGTATGCCAAAAGAGGAAGGAGGTGTAGTCTTTAGATCTTTGTTTGATGTATCTAAAGCCTTATATGCAAAACTTTGGTGGAAATTCAGGACAAAAAATAATCTATGGGCAAATTACATGTGGATCAAATACTGCAAAAGGCACAGTCCTCAGAATGTGCAGTGGAAGGGAGGTTCTCAAGTATGGAAGGAAATGCTAGAGGCTAGAGATAATATAGAACATGAAATATGGTGGGAACCAAGGAGTGGAACTGCAAATGTATGGTTTGACAACTGGACAAAGTTAGGGGCTCTATATCACATTGTTCCTGATGATTTTGTGATATGTGAGGGTGTTTAAGATGTAAAAGAACTTATGTTGCAGGATGGTCGGAACATAGGAAGATTGCAGCAATTATTCCCCATGGACATTGTAGATCGTATATTAGAGGAACTGCACTTTCATGAACAACCAGAAGAGTGGGACAGGACAAGATGGATGATGACAGCCTCAAGCAAATTCACAGTAGGTACTGCATGGGAATGTCTGAGGAGAAAAGCATCCAAGTCAGATGACTTTAAAAACATATGGATATCAGGGGTATCTTTGAAGATATCCTTCTTTTTCTGGATGTTGTGGAAGTTTAAAATACCAGTTAGAGAGGTAGTAAGAAGGATTGGGATAGATAATGAGGTAAGATGTTATTGTTGTGATCACAGGCAATATGAAACTATGGACCACTTGTTTGTTACAGGAAATGTTGCAACAAAAGTTTAGACATATGTTAAAACTGTTGTTGGCATCACAACACAGTTTCAACAAGTCAGGCAAGTTTTTCAGGTCTGGTGGAATGCAGATTGCCCCGCAAAGTTCAGAACTATATTCAGAGCTATTCCAATGGTTACCATGTGGCAGATATGGAGGTGAAGGAATACAGTTTTACATGGAGGGAAGATGTCCATCAACAAAGTGATTTATGAGATCACCATAATCATATATTAAATGTGTAGACTGGGGTTTCCATGGCAGCACAGCTTACCAAGATGCATACCTCAAATCCTACAAGTTTTTGAAGCATACAGGCCAAAAATTGTGAGCAAGATAGTGAAATAGGAATTTCCTATGCCAGGGTGGTTCAAATGTAATTATGATAGAGCTTCTAAGGGAAATCCTGGACCAAGCTCTGTGGCCTTTTGTATTAGAAATGCAGAAGGTGATTTACAGTTTGCAGCAGCAAGAAGAATATCAGATGGTTCAAATTTGGTGGCTGAAGCAATGGCACTGCAGGAGGGTCTCATGTATTGTGTTGCACATAGATTGTTACCAGTGGTGATGGAAACAGACTCTATTACAATGAAAATGATCTTAACAGGACGGTGGGAGGCTCGATGTTACACCTCGAAAAATTTTCCGTTGATGCACAGTGAATAGATTAACGAAGAGCACGAAGTATACGGTATTTCGATAAGTAAGGAATGGCATTTGATGACCCTAATTAGGATTTCAAAGATATTCGAGAAAGGGGGAGAAAGTTGCCATGAGAAGGCAAGGCATACGATAGGTAACGGAAAATAATTACGAGTAACGAGGATTTAATGATGTCGTGGAGAATAGTGATAATGTCCCTTAGATTCGTATTGAGGTGTGAAACAAGTGTTAAGAAGGTTCCGTAAGGATTGGAGATCAAACGAGTCGACAAGAACGAACATCGGATCACTGGGGATTATACGGCCAAACATACTGGCCGTATAAAATATACGGTCCATATGGTGGACCGTATAATCAGCCCAGAGTGACTCACTTCACTGGACCAAACATACGGCCCGTATAAAATGTACGGATCGTATGTTGGTCCGTATATCTGGTCAGGACAGAAATGGTTCATTAAATAAGGGATTCAAGCTTCATTTCATTTCATTTCCATATCACACCCCTTCTCTCTAAAACATCTCTCTACATTTATTCCACAAGAATTCAAGAGGAATTAGTGATCAACAACATAAACTAAGTGAATCAAGTGTAAGAAAACCCATTGAGGATCATCCAAGTCAAGAAATCACATTAGAGATGAACTAGGGTTTTGGCTCAAGTGAAGTATTTCCACCCAAGCTTGTTCCTACAACATCTAAGGTAAGATTTATGGTATTTCCATGTTGTTCAAGGTATTTGAAAGTTGAAATACTTGGATTGTAGAAGGATATAGAAAAATGGGTCTTGAATGTGGAATAGTGCCATTTTGAGTAATAGTTGGAATTGAGTCATGATTCTTGTTGTGTTGTGATATGGGTATGTTATAAATGATGTTAAGAACATGAGATATACATTGTACATGAATGAATGTAAATGTGTGTTATGACCATGAATATGGGTGATTGGAAGTGAATTGAGAAATATAGATAATGTGGATGAATAAAGACTATTGTTATGATATTGTGAATGTATTATTGACGTTTGGGAGTTGATATACGATATGGAGGAATGTTGTATAAATAAAGGAGATGCTGTCCAATTTTCTCTAGCTTTAGTCGTGTATGCTAGCTATCGATTTCTAATGATCGTATGACTTTAATGAAGGTAGAACGTGAGCGTTGAAGGAGAACGTGCAAGTGGTAATATAGTTGAACGGAAAGGTATGTAAGGCTAGACCTTCTTTCATAAGGCATGGTTCTTTGGCCAATCATCGAAATCTTCTATAAGTCTATGATGTCTTTCAAATGATTCTATCTTCCGGGCTATTAAGCTCATGATTCTCGATATGTATTACGATTGTACTAAGTTCCCCATATGACGAGTAATCCTATGAGGATAGATGTAATGAACGACGATGATAGTGATAATGATAAGGATAACGACGATAATAGCAATGACGATAACGATGACGATAATGATAGTGATGACAATAGTAAAGATGCTTATGAGCTATTATATATATGTATCTATGTATGACTATTATGGAACCCCGAGCTTAGAAGGCCGGGTAGAATATGTATATATTTAGGTAACACGTGCACACCTCTGCAGATGGTACGGATAGCCCTGAATGCCTTGGTAAGGCCAGCTATGTGTAACCTTGAGCCTTAGTTGGCCAAGCATGTATGAAACACCGAACCTTCGTGGTCGGGCATGCTATGTAAATGTTATGTATATGATATGGATATGTATATGATATAGATATGAGTATGAATACGAATATGATGCGAATGCGAATAAGACTATGTATATGAATACGATCATGGACGCAATGTAAATGAGTACGGATATGAGTATGGATACGGATGTATGTACACAATTACGCACTAGAAATGGAAAGTCCCTATGAAAGGCAAGTAAGTGCTTATGACGTTGATACTACTATCTTCCCTCTTATGCTATTTCTCATGTTGTGTATAATGCTTCTATATTGATATTGATCATGCTTTACATACTCAGTACATTCTTCGTACTGACGTCCTTTTGTTTGTGGACGCTGCGTCATGCCCGCAGGTGCCCGGGGAAACAGACTTGATTCATAGCTTCATTATTCAGGGACTACATAGCAGAGCTACATTTCTTTCGGAGTTAAAGCTTTTGGGTACTTATTCTTTTTTTGTATATAATTATGGGCATAGCGGGGTCCTGTCCCGCCTATATGTTATGATATACTCTTCTTAGAGGCTCGTAGACATGTGTATATGGTTATACGTGTTTGGCCTTGTTGACCTATATTTTGTACATCATTTAGTTAGCCTCGTCAGCTTATATACATTGACATGGGCATAGATGCCAACGATGATATTAAGATATTGTTGTCCGATGGGATTAGTTCGATTGATGAATAGAAATGCATGATTTAATATGTGGCTCACCTAGATATAGATGTAAATGTATGATAAGGGGTGCCCGGGTGGGATAGCACCGGGTGCCCGTCGTGACCCTCCAGTTGGGTCGTGACACTCGATGGAGTATATCAATGATTATAAATGATATTTCAAGACTGAGGAGGGATAAGGAAGTGAGGGTGGAGCATGTTCTGAGAGAAGGAAATGGCCTGGTTGATTTTTTAACTAACTATGTTTTTTATTTTGCAGGTGATCATCCGTTTGATAGTTTCAATTCACTTCCTATGAAAGCAAGGCAAATTCTGAACACAGAGAAGGCACATATACCATACATAAGAATCAGGCAAGCTAAGGACCATTATATCCCTAGGATTAACAGCAACTTTGGAGCTCAGTAGCAGCAATAAGGCTACATTTACACATGCCATGAGTAGCAGCATATACTTGAATGAAAATGTCTTTGGCAGGATTACAAGAGCGGTATTAGTATGTGTACATGCTTATTCTTTTGTAATACTTCTAAAGATCTGTTCATTCAAGAAACTACAGACAATGACAAACAAAGTGCAACATGATGTCAAGGAGATAACAGCTACATCTGAAGAAAAAATAGAAGATTCCTACTCCATCCTAGAAGCCTGAATATTTATTCACTAGACTTTGAACCATAGGACCTGGTGAGAGCTTGTAGGTGTTTGAGACGGTGTCAATTCAAGGCCAGAGGATCTGCAGTAGACAAGCTTCTATACAGTTTTTTAGATGTAGTTTACACTTTCATTTCTGTTTTTATGATTTTTGTTTATTTGTTTTTTCCTTTCTTGTACAGAAAACTTTCTATTTTTAATAAAGCATTGCCAAACTTGATTTGGTGGTTTTCATTTATTTTTAAAAAAAAAAAAAACTAATAAAGGTACAACTCGATAAACCAACCTAATACACAAATCTAAACTCAAGAACTATAACACATAAACATTATGAAACAATTTCTTCAATATTCTTTGTAGTATTAGGGTCGCACTTCTGTAATCAGAACTCTCTCAATTTGGTTTTACAGGGTTTGCTCAATTTCTTATTTTCTCTCTTTGTGAGTGCGAGTTTTCTTCATGGCAAGACTTGAATATTTATAGTACTAGGTTTGCATCAAGTCGGCTGAACTCAATCCCTATAAGGTAAGGCCCATTATGAGATTTAGGGTTTGAGTTGACTTGAAATTCTTTCTTTTGCCCGGCTTCAGTGTCGTTGTAGGAGTTTGAAGTATCTTGATAATTATTGCAGGAAATCCTGCAAACTTGTCCGCCAAGTCTTTACCATAAAACACAAATCCTACTCGCAGTAGGACACTGAGCTGGAACATGTTCTTGGACCTAGTTCTTCTGTCTCTGAACCTTCTTACTGTCTGAGATGGAACATATTCATAGACCTGTTTTAATCACCCTTATCCTGGTTCATTCGCTATGTCAATCATCAAAACTCACACGTGTTTAGACCAACAGATGGTAACCCCGGTGTATGTAATAGTTGTTCGCCTGTGAGTTAACATGTGTTGATTATTTAGTTGCCTATGAGGTGGTTTGTTGATGATCTTGAGTTCTTAAGGACTAATAAGGTGAACGGTATAATGAGTTGAATTTGATTTATTCCTTCTTTATTGGTTTCCACTGTTGATTTTACTAAGTTTGATGATTTACTCTATCTCTAAGTTTGATGATTTACTCTATCTCTGGATTTCGACTATTTTCATTGATTTTGTTTTACAGATTATACTATATTATTTTGATATGTTTACTATTTCCCCTTAGACATTCACTGAGTATCCAGTACTCAAGCGTACTATTGTTGTTTTTGATGCTATGTTAGGTAACTGAGAAGAGCAGGCTTGTAACGATCGTGCAGAGTAGGGAACTTGTTGATTACCAGAATTTTGGAGAGCCCACATGTTTGTTTGTGGGACCCCGTTTATGTTAGATTTTATTGCTTTCAGTTTCCGAGCTGCGTCCCAAAGTTAGACTATTTATTTTTTTCTTAGAAGATCTACAGATAGAGGTCATTACTATGGGTAGTTTTTGGAGTCCTCGTTTGACTCATTGGGGCGTCTTTCCATGTTTTATGACTATTGATATACATTAGACTTCCACTGGTTAGTACTATTGTTGGCATACTTTTTATTAACTCATTGTCTTGTTTCATCAATAACTAATGAACCATTAATGAAGATAGATGATTATTTAACTTATAAGTGCTTTCAATGTGGGTCTTTAGCATTGGATGCTTGTTGCGTCAGGCTCAGGTTTGGGGCGTGACATATATGGTGGGAGGTGCTGCTCTCTGATTTGTTGGTTTGACGCCTTGAGGTTAGGTCGTGGGGTACAAATTTGTTGAGCGATTCCCTGGATAAGGTTAAGTTGATTCAGGTGAGGCTTCTCACGGCTCAGAGTAGGTAAAACAGTTATGTGGACCAGAAGGTTCGTGAGTTAGAGATCATTGTTGGAGTGCGAGTTCTATTTAAGGTTTCACCTATGAAGGGTGTGATGAGGTGAAAAACGGAAAGTTGAGCCCGAGGTTAGCTTTACCTCCTGATTTGTTGAGTGTTCATCCACTTTTTCATATTTTGATGTTGAAAAAGTACTAGTTAGACGGTTCACACGTGATTTAATGGGATTCCCTGTTGCTTGATCAGAATCTGGCTTTTAAGGAAGAGCTAGTAGCCATTGTGGATAGGCAGGTTTGGACGAACGTTTCTCTTTTTTTACCGTTCGAGGATGAGTGCTTATTTGAATGGCATTTGATGTAACGACCCGTTTGATCGTTTTGAGATTTTGACATGTTTTCTCGAAAACACCCTTCCCTTAGTTTTATATTTGTATTTATGACTTGTAGGGATAGGTGGCATGGTTCCCAAGGCAATCTGGTGGGTTTCAGATTGAATTTAGTGAAGTTGGAAGTTTTTAAGTTAAAGAAATGAAGAAGTTTGACCAAAGTCAACATCGGGGGTAAATGGGTCTGTGTCAAAGTTTCATCGATTCTATTAGGTTTGAAACGTGATTTAAGACTTATTTGGGTCATTGATTCGGGTCCCAAGGGGTTTGGGTGTGATTTGGGTCGTTGATTGAGAAACCAGCTAATTTGAGGATTTAGAGTTCACCTCAGTCAAAATCAGGTCAAGATGACCTCTCTTGAATTTTTCAAGTGCGTGAGTAGGTTTGTAACGTGTTTTATGACTGAAATGCATATTTGATTTGTGTCCGAGGGGCTCCAAACGCCTTTTTGAGTGTTGGATCAAAAAATTGGAGAAACCATATTTTCTGGTTTTAGCTGTTTCTGGTTTCCTTTATCGCGATTGCGATGGAAAGACTGCCTCCGTGAAGGATTAGGCCGTGTGGATCACGATCTCAGCCACTCCGCTTGCGTTCACGTATAAGGGGTGGGGTTTGGTTTGGGTCATGCTGCACGTCGCGATCGCGAAGAACATTTTGGACCTGGGCAGACTTAAATCCCACTTCAAACCTTATTCATAAATCAATTTTGGGAGCCAGGGAGCTCGGATTTGGATGATTAAAAGGGAATTCTTCGAGATTCGACTTAGGGGTAAGATTATAACCTTAATCTAATTATTTTCCCATGGTTCCATCCGTTATTGAGTGATTTCGTCCATGCTTTGAACTTAGAAATTAGGGTTTTCCATGGAAATGAGTTTTGTGTATATTATCAAATTAGAGGTCGAATTGTGATCAAATTTCAATAATTTTCGGGATTCTTACATTTAGACTACGGATAGGATGAATTTATGTTGAAATTATAGTTTTGACTTTCGGGGCTCGGGATTGGATTTTGTGTTGACTTTTTAGACAGAAACATTAGTATAGCAATATGGGTGTCTACAGATTCGTATTCTTACATAGATACTATATTTGAACAGATTGATCTCATTCTGAAGCTCAAAGGAAAGGAAAGGTCGTGGATTGACTCTTTGGACTTTAAAATTAAGGCAAGTTGATACTTACAAGACTCTTTATGAAATGTTTGTGTTAGGTAATGTAATTAAGGGGCATAATGGGAAATTAGGGGTCCTGTACTTATGAGGTGACGAGAACTTCTGTGGTTACCGGTGTCATGTTATGGGTAATCAATGAAAATGGAATAATTGTGCAAAGTAATGAATGTAAAGCTTATGGACATTGGTTGGTAGTGTTAAATCTACTTGATTGGCATTGTTGTTGCTGAAATGGACTTATGATAGCCATGTTTGCTAATACTTGTGATATTGATTCATTTTCCATACATCACTCCACATATATTCTAAATCATGAAAAAAGAACTGTCTTTTGCATCTACTTGATATTATGCAATTGCCTGTTGTACGCATACCCATTTCATATATTATATGATATCATTGGCATGTTATTGATGAATCATAAGGGATGGTAAATGGTGACCCGATTGGATATGGTACTGATTAGAGTGATGATGACATGATAGCCTATTAGCTGGATACCAGATGTGGTCTCGAAGATCTAGAATTCCGAGTGAGTATATGGACCTCATGATTTCCCCATGGGTCATGTAAAACCTACTGCAGGTGCGTGTGTATACTTATGCATATAGGTCATTGCATTGCATTTCATACATACTTGATTGCATTATCATTATGTGACTCTTATGTGAATTATTGGAAAGAGTCAAGCTTCTATTACTTAACGGAAATGTGGATTTTCTACTCTTAATTGCTTAAGTGGTTATAAATTGTATAATTGGTTACTAACAAAGTACGGAGGTAAGTATCAGAAGGACCAACCCTCATCATCGCTTTAGTTTAAGGCCGGTCAACGATGCTGTTGAGTATATGTGTTTCCCCATACTCACTCTTACACTTGCTACACCTTTTGTGTGCAGGTTCTGTTCCGAGTTCAAGTAGTGGACGAGTTCTCGTCGGCCGTTGAGGCATACTTGAAGCTTAGGGTCAGGTGAGCTACTGGTTGTTCCACAGCACTGGACTTTTGTTCTATCTTATTTTTCTGCCTTTATCTACCAGACAGTATTTATAGTGTTTCAGACTTGTGTTCTATATTTAGTAGCTCTTGTACTTATTGCATTTTATTTTTTGCCTATAAAAAATATGTTGCAAACAAATTGGCACGACCAGTAGGGCCAGATCTGCCCTCATCTCTTCTTTCGCAAATCTAATATGCCAAATCCGGAGCTATAAAACTGCAAAGGTAGAAGCTCCATTTTTATGGGTACTTCAAGTCTCTTCTTTGAGTTTCGACAAGTCTACACTCTGACAAACCTTGAAGTGGGGGGCATTTGTAGACGTCAAAATTTTACCGAATTTAAAATAGGACTCTACAAGACGATTCCACTCCATCTTCAAAATCTAAGGTCCGTTAAGCTTTCTTGGAGGATACTCTACCCTAAACCGTAGCTCACACCTATATAAAGGAGCATATATTCCCTTAAAAAGGCATCTCAAAAATCTCATAAATTCCTAGGATTCACAAAGAGTGATAGGCATGAAATACTGTCTTTATCAAACTGCCCGATTTTGTTAGAGATCAAATACATCACAAGGAGCTCAACCTACATCAGGAAAAACGGTATTAATGACCCTCGAGTTACAGAGAAAAATTAGGGGAGAAGAATCAATGGAATAAATAGAATTTTACCTGCATTGTTTATCAATAAAATATTTATGTTTCTTTATATTTTGTTGTGTTGGTTTATAATGACTTATTTACTTTCATTGTTTTCATTTTCATAGTTATCTATAGCAGTTAATTCTCCTTTTACCATGACTTTCTTGCTTTGTTATTCCTTGCTTTCATATTGTTTTCGATACGCTTGATCATATCTAACCTTTTGTCTTTTCCTCTCTTTGTCTCCTCTCTTGAGCCGAGGGTCTTTCGGAAACAACCGCCCTACCTTTCAAGGTGGGGGTTAGGTCTGCGTACACTCTACCCTCCCCAGACCCCACATAGTGGGATTATACTGGGCTTGTTGTTGTTGTTGTTGTTTGTTGTTATATTTTGTTGTGGTTGCAGTTTACTTTCTTCCACATATCAAAAAAAATTCAAACAAATTTTGGCACGCCCGCTGGGACCAAATCCATCCTTTATCTCTTCTCTCACAAATCAGATATGCCAAATCTTGAGCCACAAAATTGCAAAGATGGAAGCTCCATTTTATGGATACTTCAAGTCTCGTCTTTGAGTTTCGGTAAGTCTACACTTCGACAAACCTTAAATTAGGGAGATTTGTAGACATCAAAATTTTACCAGTTTTAAAATAAGACTCTACAAAATGAGATCAATCCATCTTCAAACTCTGAGGTAAATTGGGGGTTTTTTGGAGGCTACTTTACCCTAAACTCAAGCTCACATACATATAAAGGGACGCATATTCTCTTGAAAAGACATCTCGAAAATCCCATAAATCCATAGGAAATTCACAAAGAAATCAAGGAATGAAATATTGCTTTTATCAAACTTCCCGATTTTCTTGAAGATCAAATACAATACAAGGAGGTCCAAATCATGCTACGTTCGAGAAATACACTACTAATGATCCTCGAAACGGAGAAAAATTAGGATAGAAGAATCAAGAGAATAAATAGAATTGTACCGGCACTGGGATTTAGTTCAACCCCGTTCTCTCTACTTAATTCAGTCATTCGATCTTGCTATTGTAATTTTTTCATTGATTCAGTTTTTAAAATGTCAGCACCGCTTGCACAAAGTCATACGTACTCTACTAATTTAACATAATGATATTGATGTTCTTGAGTACTTTTTTTTTTTTTAATTATTGTTGAGTATTGAATATATATCATAACTAGATGAGTCACAGCCTGTGCTTAGCACGGGCCCAAAATTTTAATTTGGTGCTCTCTTTTCTTCCTTTTGGAATGGGGTGCTTTAGACTTTAGAGCATTCATTTAGTAATTCTTCATATAAGGAGAGCGGTCATTTAATTGGCATTTTCTTTTTAACTTGGACTCTTTACCTTGCGGCAGATTTGGTGAAGATGTACAAAACACATAAAATGGATCTTATTTTTTTGTTTAAAATAGCAGTGTAGATGAGATGAAGGGAACATAAAAGAATCTTCTTACCAAGTATGTAAACACCTAATAGACATTCTTTAATGAAGACTAAGGCAAAAACTAAACACATTTCTAGTGTAACGCAGACAAGTCAACATACTTTATTCTTTATCCTTACTCCACTGATGCATCACCTTCATTAAGTGCCTCTCGGTAGTCATCATATATCCTTAGCTACTGCAACATCTTTACAAAATGAATGCAGAGGAGAAAGGCTCTGCATATACTTCATAACTTGTATCCAGCAAAAAAACACAAGGTGGTACAATAAGCAACAGAAACTATCCAACGGGATTATATACTTGATGATAGAATTTAATGGAGTTATTATAAACAAATAGAATCAAAAGTGATTTGGGTACATGATTGTCCACATTAGAACTTCTGAGCAGGAACCGTCGCCTACTTTGCTCTTTTTCTCTCCAATACCCAGATTAAATGTAGAAAAATAATGAAACCCAGAACAATATCAAAGATTATTTTGAGCTACTCCATCACCTCTAAATTCTTTGTGAGCTAACTTTGATTCAGTTTATCTTTACCAACCACGACATGTGTTAGTGCAGATGTATTGTATGTCATAGATATTATCTGCAATTTAAACTATGAGACAACAGGATCTCTCAAACAAACAGGTGAAAAGATTATATATACCATAAAGTATGACAAATAACAAGTTTTTATTTTTCACAGTAATTTTGCCCCTTTTTAACGTTGTATTCATGATATTAAATCAAGGAAAAATCTAGAGATTCAACTGTGATGTGTTAAAGCGTCTAATACCATTCACATGTTAAATTGTCATAGCCTCATAGGAAACAACAATAGTCCTAATTGCATTATATTTAAGTACAAGTCTGAATTGAAGATGCCAGTTCTATTCAAAATCAACCTTTCTAATTCCAGGGGAATCAAGATTTGTCTTCCATGAAATGGCTGGAATTATACAAATTGTAGTGCTCATGACAAGATGGCTAGTCGATGTTAATATTGCAGCTAAAAATGTATGAAATAAGCTGTGCTCAATGCTCATTACATAGGAACTTCCATCAAACTCGACCAAATACTTTAAACCAGATACTGAACAACCAAAAAAAATAGGAAGACATAAAAAGAAGAAACATATGCCTTTTTTTACTTTAAGTGAGCCAGCCGTACACGTCTCTAAACCCTCTGCTATCTCACATCTCAAGGGAGAAAATATTTAAATAGATGAAAATAAGTAGTTGTAAACAAAAACAATTAGTCCACTTCTACAAAACGATTTTACAAAATGGAAGATGTCAGACATCTTTACCATGCTTTTTAGTATTTTTTCGTGATTTTTTATACTGCTTTCAATTGCTCGTTCTTGTGCCTAGGATCTATTAGAAATAACCTCTCTATTTCTCAAGGTAGGGTAAGGTCTACGTACACTCTATCCAGACTCCACGTAGTGAGATTTTACTGGGTATGCTGTGTTAGATATTTTGTAATATTTGGAGGTCTAAAATGAACACACATCTGTTCGTGAAAGGATATGACTATTCTGAAAAGTCATCTCTGAAATTTTATAAATATAAAGACACTCTTAAAGTAGCATATAGAAAAACCTGCATGTATCACACGAGCTTTATTGTATCCTGAAGGGAATTGCTTGTATTTTTCTCAATTTGTATACGGGCAATATCTCTTTAAGGAAAATCGATTTATCCATGCATCAAAGTCATTTCTTCTTCTACTATGTTTTCCTATTTTTCTAACTATCTTAAAGAGATATTGAATCGTAAAGAAGATACACTTTCTGTGATACGGTCGAGATTCCAAAAAAAAAAAAGGATAGACTGATTGAGAAAAACCACAAAGAAGAAAGACCATAGATAAATTAATGGTCGTGCCTGATTTTGGATAAATGCTTTTTAAGGAGGATGAGATTATTTAATATAAAAAAGGAGAAGTCCCAAGATTTCAATCGCATTACTCTCTTCCAATTTGGATTAGCCATATGAGTGTTTCTTTAAATGGCATCACTTGTTCAAATTGCCATTATCAGTAGGATATTTCTCACAAAATAATTATGGAATGGAACTCTCTTATACCAGAGCTGTCCATTTTCTTCCTTGATTTAAAGGGATTTTTGAATTGCAGTTGATCTCATGGCTTCATTGATCCAAATAATTAAAGTGGAATTCTCTTCTGCTTATTAGTGGTTGTGTGATCAATTGCCACATATGGACAAGGCACAAAAAAGAAAGAAAAAAACGTATAGATTCATAATAGTGCGAAAAGGTGCAAAAGAAAAAAATGATTCGCCTTTTGAATATTCAGAAGATTTTTCCATATGAGAAGTGATTTTTGACTGCATAGATGGCCACTTCATCAAAGCAATGCATCACCAAGGAAGTGACAAAAATCGGGTTCTACTTTCTTAACTTCAGTTATTATTGATTTATGAATTCCTACCCTTTATGAAATACAATTCAAAAAAATGTTAAGGTAGATAAATTGCTTTGTGACGATCTTGAAATGAATGTTAAATTAGGAATAGCATGTTTACAGTGATTTGTCCATGCCAAAAAGAAAAATAAATAAATTTTAGCTTGGCATATCTATGTTACATAAAAGATCAAGTGAAATTTGCGCTCAAAAAATGTACTTTTATATATGGATGAATTGTATGTATACTTGAAAGTTTATTAAGTACAATTTGAAATGTAGTGAAATTGTTAATACTTTCAATAGCTCATTCTGAATTATTTAAGGATGAAGAACTTTCTGTAAAATTAGCGTCTTCTTACTAACTTTGTATTGTAGAAATTTAATGCTACAATTAATGTCAAAATGATGTACTGAAGTAAAGTTACTCCATATATGACTTACAGAAAAACATACACATGAAATATTTGAAGTGTGGGGGTGCCAATAATATTTGAAGAAGTTTAAGATGTAAAGTTATTTCTTCAACTCCCACAAAATAGATCTTTAATGTATCATTGATATGGAAGTCAATGAATATATTCATAATTGATTCGGCTTTGGTGACGACTAGTTAATTGAATTACGAACCTAATGATTGGTCATGTGTCCTTTCAGAAATATTGTGTTCATTTGTAAAAGGGTGTCACTTGAAATATTATGTTCTCTCGTGTAACGATGTCACTTGAGAGATTTTTTATTTTTATAATATGATTTCAAGTATTTAGTATTATTTGGAAATGACACTTAAAATGTTCAAAGTGTGGGGGTGCTTGGCTTATGATCGATAGCCAATAATATTTGAAGAAGTTTAAGATACAAAATTATTTCTTTAACTCCCACAAAATATATCCTTGATGTGGTAGTGAATGTACAACTTGACAAGTTTGGTGATGACTAGTTGACGAAACTACCAATTTGATGGTTAGGATATAAGGCTTCCTACAAATGTTTTGTTCTTTCATAAAAGTTGTGACTTTTGATGAAAAGATGTATCTGATGAAGATAACTTTTTTATATAGTGTAACGACCCATTTTGGTCATTATTGTACTTTTGACCCGTTTACCCTCGTTGACCCTTCCCCGAGTCCCGTCAGTGTGATTTTGACCCGCGGGGATGGGCGACATAGTTCCTTAGACCTTCGGACGAGTTCTAGTAGCATTTGTGGAATCTAGAGTCTTAAAGTGAAAGACCTTTGACTAATAGTTGACTTTTGGTAAACGTGCCCACAATCGAATTCCGACAGTTCAATTAGGTCCGGAATGTGATTTATGACGTAATGGAGTCATCGATTTGGTTCCCGAAGGGTTTGGGTGTGATTTGAGTCTTTGGTGGGAAAACTAGTTAAGTTAAAGAGTTAGAGTTGACCTCGGTCAACATTGGGTCAAGATGACCCCGTGTCGATGTTTTGAAAGTTTCAACAAGTTCGTATGATGATTTTGGATTGGTCCGCAAGTTTTGGTGAGATTCCGAAGAGTTTCGAATGGATTTGGGTTGTGTCGCGCTCGTATTCGATGTTTCGCCGTATCTTCAAACGAACATTGTTTTATGTTTCGAGTGAACCATTATATCCTTATCGTAATTACGAAGCCATAGCAAAAAGAATCATCGCATTCCGCCTTCGTATGAAGGAGTTATGGTCATTTTAGTGTAGACAGCTGTTGCTGTACTTAGTGGGTCGCCGTGGCGGGCCCGCCATGGCGAAAATTGGTCTGCCATGGCGAAAATATTTGTGAATTAAAAATCAGACTTTGTCCATTTCTTATTTTGAGCATAAATTGAGTTCTAGAGCTTCGTTTGAGGTGATTTTCGCGGGGTTGTTCTCGTCTCAACGTGGGGGTAAGTATCTAACCTTTATTTTGATGTTTCCATAAGTTTATTCTCGTTGGTTATCAATTTTATCCGAGTTTGATTGGGGAAAATTGGGGTTTTGAACCCAAAAGTTGGAAAATGGTAAATCATGGTTTTGAAGGTCAAGATGTTGGATTTTTTAATGGGTTTTCAGGATCTAGACTAATTAAGTTATGGGTAAACTGATTTTGACTTAAATTTCTAGTTTTGCCCTTGCGGGCTCAGGGTTCGTTTTGGATTTCGACTTAAAGTATAGCAATATGGGTATCATTGGACTCGTCTAGACTAGTAGAGTACTATTTTGACTACATTAAACCCGATCTTTCAATTAAATTACAGTTTTACCCTTGTGGCTCGGATTTGGCTATTTTGGGTTCATTTTTGTGTTTCGGGTAAAACAATGGCATTATGGGTATACTTAGATTCGTATTCTAACGTAGAATTTGTACTTGATAGACGTTAATCGTTCTGAGGCTCCCTAAAGAAGAAGAAGGGAAAGGCTCAAGTGCATTAGCTTGTGGCACTTGTTCGGCATCGAGATAGGTTACGACTTACCTTAGTTAGACTTTGATTAGCAAAACGTATATATTGTGTAGAATTGACGGGAGAAAACTGTCATGACCAAATTTCACTAAGTCGTGCGGGCACCTACCTTTCTCACCGCACTTATTTAACCCAACATTCGCAAAAGACAGAAGATAGCGGAAGAAAGTAAAATAACGTAAGTCTCACAAACATAATATAAATAAGTGCGGAAGTAAATGAAATCCACCCCAGTATATGGTCTGGTCATACAAGAGCATCTAAATCCAAATACTACAAGTTTGAATAATAATACATAAGTGGTCTCAAATTATGTCTCAGAATGGAGAGTAAGACATAAATAATAGGAAGAGTCTTCGGGCAGCGAACGTCCTCACGGTCACCCTGAAGAGACTCGAATCAACAGACCTCGAATATCAGCCACGAGGGGTAGAAAAAGATCCAACCTGGTACTCGGCATTCATAAAAGAATGCAGCAAGTACAGGTCAGTACAAATAACAAGTACTGTGTATCATAGGCCGACTAAGACTACCTAACGTATATAAAGATGACAAAGCAAGATAAACAAGTAAAACAACAAGGTACAAGTCAACACGAATCCATATCCACAGTACAAGACATCTATGTTATAGCATCTAAAACCAACTGTGCCAAGTATCAGGAATAATCAATCACAACAAAGAGCATATGGAAGAGTAAGATGCAATGCAATAAAGTATGTAATGTGGATGCAATGCCAATGCAGTCTTTGTACAACATGCCCCGGACGGAACACCTCCACGTCTCGGAGATCATGACCCATAGGGGACCCGCGAAGTCCATGTACCACTCATCCCGACAACAACCGCGACGACGAGCACTCTCTCGATCCCGGCAAGAGAACTCGGGCATCGAGAACTCAGTTGTTCCCGAACAGAGACCTCGAGCAACGTACTCTCATTCCGCTCTGGTAAATGACCTCGGATCACAGACTCTCATCTCTCTTTTACACTCTCCGGCAAAGACCTCGGAGGCTACACTCTCTCACTTATCATCATCAATACCATAACCATTTAATATCAATGTATCGTGGAAATGAGTATGAATACGATGCAATGTAATATCAACAACCAATTCAATCCCAAACAATGCCACACATGGCACACAAGTAATATCAATAATAAGGCTACACAATAAGCCACACTGGAATCACAATTCTCATCTCAATATCAATCAAGTAAAGTACCGCAATATCATAGCCATGATATATCACTAATCACCAAGGTCCGACGTCTCAACGTGGCAACGAGCCAATAAGTAAATAGAACAAGATAAGGCAACAATGCAACGAGGTGGCTAGCGCCCAAATCACACAACAGTGCCCAACCTAAGACAATATCCAACCCAACTTCATACCCGAAGGTTTACATGCATTCTCCGACAATATCATCTAAACATAAGCTTCTCTAATTGAAGTCTCGCCATAAGGTAAACCGTAACCTACCTGGAAGGCCGAACAACAAATTTCGAACAGTCAAACCTTAGTCTTGCCCTTCGTTTGAGCCTCGTGATAATGAAAGTCTAGTCATAATCGGATTAGGAAATTAGAATCAAGAAGAATCATTATTCAAACCTTACTCCTATTCAAGGCCCAAAATCCCAAACCATTGAATAGGGTTTATGAACTAGAAAGAGAAAATTAGGGATCTATAAGTCTCAACATGAAATTAATGCTCTAGGTGATTAATTCCCATCATTTATAAGATAGAAGAACTCATGAATTACTCAAATTCGGATTCTAGGCAAACTCCCAATTTTAGGTATAAACCCTAACTCCCAATTCCATAAATTAGCCATTAATTAGGAAGGAATCATGCAATAATGGTTTCTAATCATCAAATCCATGCTTAATGAAGCTAAACCAATCAACAAATCAAGGTTTTATAACTAACAACTTATTCAAGAAAGAAACCCAAAAATCCTCTCTTATTCTTCCAAGTTCTATGGATTTACTATAATGAATTCTTACTTAGAAAAGGTAAATAAAAGAGATTAAGATTAGGGAACTTACCCTCAAACTTCGATGATCAGAACCTCTGTGAGTCACCTCCCCAAACAAGCTCAATAACTTGGAAATTGGTACATAGAAGCAACTCTCGAATCCTAGGGGTTTTTCTAACTCAGAGCTATAGTGGCCTCCTCGCGATCGCGGTCCAATATCACGCGATCGCAAAGCACCGCGGTACACCCCTCTCACCAACGCGAGTCCTCGCGATCGTGGGCCCCCACCACGCAATCGTAAGGCCCCACCTTTCTCGCTGGCGCGATCGCGTCCCCATTCTTCGTGATCACAAAGAGGGCCCCAGAATTGGACACCAGATTTTCTAGTTTTTGGCAAGAACTTCCCGAAATCCTGAGACTCATCCGGAATCATCTACTCAAAAACCAGATATATGGATATACCTAAAAACATGCTACGAACGCACCCGCACACTCAAAATTTCCAATGGGCGTCTCGTTGATCGAGCCAACCCTTAACTGCCTAGTATCAAGTTCACAACCCAAGTCCCAAAATGCACCCGAGTGCATTGAGAACCAAACCAAAACATACCCGCAAGTTCTAAATAACCATTCGGAATCGACAGATTCCCGAAAAATGTCCGTTTATCCAAAAGTCAACTTTGAGTCAATTCTTTTTTGCTTTAAGCTCAAACTTCCCACAAAATCACCCAAATCATATCCAAAGACCTCGGGAAGCTTGTCAACGGTCCCCTCGATTCAAATGTGAGCTAAACAAGCTCGGGAAGGGTCAAAAGTATCAAAAACCAATAACGACCAAACGGGTCGTTACATCAGATACCAATTAAATCATCGCTTGTCCTCGAGCGCCAAGGAAGAGAACGCGGGAAAGATACCTGAGCCTGCAACAACTGGGGATATCTCGAACACATATCGGGCTCCTCCTAATAGGAAGGATTCTAATCGTACAGAACTGAATCACAATGAATGATACAGGATCCATCAGAATGATACTTCTTCAACATAAAACCATGGAAGATCGGATGAACACCTGACCGGTCTGGCGGGAAACCAACTCGTAAAACACAGGGTCAATACAATAGATAGTCTCAAACAGGCCAATACACCTCAGGCTCACTTGCCTTCCTTCCCAAATCGCATGACACCCTACATGGGTGTAACCTTCAGAAAAACCTGCTCGCTCACTTTACCAGTCACAACTTTCTAAACTTAGCTCAAGCTCTAATTCTCATATCTCCGTATTCGAATTTCCCTCACAATTGATCCTTGAATAAACGAATTATTTTTGCTCGAATTCCCTGATTTGAAAAAGTCGCAACTCCTAAAGCGATCAATAGGCCCCACAAACACTTTCCCAAACCAACGCAATCCTTTGAAACATGGCCACAAACCATAGCCCATTCTCAACTGGGAAGATATTCAAATTCCGCTAACCTTTCTTTTGCACTTGCTAAAGCTGTTTTTCGCACAACGATTTCTTAGAAACACATGAACATACACACCACAAACCTGAAACCATGACTTACTCTTGCCAGAAAGAATCCTTGATCCATCTTAGATCTCTACGCAATCTCATCAAAACTGATCTCACTGACATCCAACTTGGCTGGTCCCAATTCTTCTTAAACCTTCAAATCACAATACAAGAACCATACCACTGAATATCTCGCCTAGCAAAGTCCGTCGGAACCCAATTGATCACTATAAAGACCTCTCGTACAACAATTCCTCCTCAATTCTATACTAAGCTCATCGTAAACCATTATTCTACCCAAGTAACGGTTCTCAGAAATTATCATCAATTCTACTAGAAAACCCTGACAAAGTTCGGTAAATCTGTCATACCTCAAATCTGAACTAAAACTCATCAACTTCGCAAAGGTGATTTTCTGGGAACCCATAGATCCTCCTGGAAATATAAACATAGACCATCAAACTCAACTTGAACAATTTTGATCCTGAATAAAGGTACCACCAATAGTCACTAGAACTGACTCCAAATTTCAAA
Source organism: Lycium barbarum (assembly GCF_019175385.1). Lineage (NCBI taxonomy): Eukaryota > Viridiplantae > Streptophyta > Magnoliopsida > Solanales > Solanaceae > Lycium > Lycium barbarum. Next base: position 74,377,971 of record NC_083344.1, read on the forward strand.
AACCAATCACAGTCCTACCACACATCTTTGGTGGCCAATTCTAATATTTTACTCACGCATAACAAATCATGTCTAACACCCTCGACTCCAAAAGCCTAGTCTTATACAAGTTGTCAACTTAGTACCGAATAGTTATACCTTACGATTTCAATCTTCGAGTTTCTCAACCTTTATCTGATATGCAAATCTGATACACTTCGGACCTTTAAACGTAAAACTGTTAGCCTCACGTAATGCCCCTTTAACCATCAAATCTCCTATAGTATCACCTCGATATTCTTGTAAATTTTTCGAAAGTATCCAATCTTACAATTGCCACTCTAAACCTCACGCACTACTCCCAAGTCTTTAATGACCAAAGCGCTTACCCAAACTGTCCAGTCAATATTGCTTGCAACATAACATATTACCACGAGTACGGTCTCATCTCGAGAATATAGCTCCAGCCCTCACATAATAGGGATTCTGCAAATCCTTTCTCATAAACCACGATAACTCATCCACTGTAGAATGTTATGAAACTTATCCAACGGTGAACCTCCAAGCCACTTCTTATAAACCTCAACATGTCGGTTCACTGAAATATGCTTATCACTAGTTGCCGATCACGAACCTCACGAAATTTTCCTCATATCACTTAGTCCATTTCTGTAGACTTCCTTCCTTAAGCTCAAACAACAATCACACCTCATCTGAATATGCAAGACAATGATACCATAATCTAAATAAACTCAAGTAATCCCAAGATGTACCTCATTCTTGCCGACTCTAGATCAATTATACCTTTTATTGACTCGTCAATTTCCCAATTTCTAATCAGTTCACGATCATCAATACCGTAATCAATCCTCGAATCCACTCAATCGAATACCGCATAATCATAAGTCTTGCAAGCTAGTCGAATCAATCTTGGAGATAGGATCATACCACACACTCTGCACATTAGTGTTTCCTTAACACTTACAACTCTAAACTGAACACTCTCTAAATCCAGCATATTGTTATACCCTATTTTAACCGAAGTCAAAATAGTTTATAACATTCTGGTAATTCCGGGGTTATTTAAAGTTAGGGAGTCGCCACCTAATTAGTTATGGTGAATTAGGACACCTAAAGTTCATTAAAGTTATTTTTTAAAGTTAACTCCGTTTAAGGTCTACTAACTTAAGATTCTGGGTAAGGGTTCAACTAATCTAGAGGGAAGGTATTAGGCACCCTTTAAGACCCATTAACCATGGTTAACCGACCGGACTTACAATTAATTAGGCCAAGTGTAAGTATAATATTATAGAAAAGAAAATAGCTTTGTAAGTATTGCTAAAGTTATAGATAGACATGTAAGAATGCTATTTTAAAATGGGGGCTTGTAGAAAAATAATAATTTGCATAAAAGAGTTTGGTTGTAAGTAAACTGAAAACAAAAGCGCCATATGGTTCAATGTTTTATAAATATTTTAAAAATAACTCAAAGGGGAGGCATTAACTGATTTTTGTTTTAAGAGTACCAACAAGACGGGATTTTCCTTCTCTTTTTTTTATTATGTTTATTAACTATGCCTAGCTAAAAAATGCACGTGATTGATTTAAACTTGAAGAGTTATTTATAAAATATACTTGAGTTCATACTTACGTCTTAGTGACGTTTCAAAATTTTCTAAGATAGTAAGAATAAAACGTACTTCCTTAATTCAAAATAGATGTTCACGGCTTCACATCCTTGAAGATCAATTGTTTTGATAAAAGTGAATACTATAAGTACTATAAACAATTTTAGAAATAGATAAAATAAAAATAAAAATAAAAAGAACAAAACCGGTGGAATTAACTAATAGTTCTCCTCAAAATAACTATCCACTGTTTCTAAAACTACCCATATTAATTTCCCTATAATTCATATAGGCTAAAAGGCGAAAATAAAGTGTTAGTCATACAAGGTAAATCAAAAATACACAACAAAAATAAGATAGAAGGAAAGAAGTGAAAATGGATCAGTCCATTTTTAGGACTATTGCTGCAGCCTGTTTTGTTATTAGGCTTTGGCCCAGAAAGTCTCTTTCTTTTTTGTCGCGGGTGGGCTGACTCGAGAGGAAAATTTCATTGGGCCTTGGCCCAACACCGAATGCGGGAGATGACGAGTCCCTCGGACTCGTACGCGGACGTCATGCATAAAAAAAAATGAAAGAAAAAGATTAGTATACGATCAATGAATTATATTAAACATATGAAATATAAACTCAAACAAACTAGCGGATTGTGTATATTCTATGTATATCTTAAGTATACCTTATATATACACACCCATAAGGATGTGTAGAAGGTCAATATCGGAAAGCCGGCAATACACGCATACATACACAATTCAGCCACTATACACTAATAACATAGAAAAACAGGGCAACACTCAAACATAGGCAAACCAAGAAGTACTCAACCATGCGACAAAACAGAATATTATTGAATTAAGTATTTCAGATCATGATGGAGACTAAAAAAAGAATCGAAGTGCCAGATTTGTTCACGTTTAGACTGGAAAAGAAGTAACGAAAAAAAATACATAAATTACCTCAACTACATTATTACTATTTTAGAAATAACAGTCGATTATTAAAACATTTAATCAGAAACAGGAGAAGGTTGAGACTTGAGATGATTTTGTTTTGAAACCAAACTCGGCTATTCTCTTCAAGAGTAGACAACACAAAGAGGACAAACACCAATGGCTGAACACATTAACATCTCCACAATTCAACAGACCAAGGAAAGCATTTAAAGGCCCTTATCATTTATAACTCCACTTGGATTCAGTCGAACAGAAGTAAAGAGAAGGGTGATATACAAGGGGAAACCAGGCTGCATGCATGATATACCAGATTTCTCCTCGTTTGTTAGTACATAAAAGGGGTCCTGGGTGATTTCAGTATCCAACTTAAGCTCAACGAGACAAGCAATGGGACCTAAGTGAGTTACAGTCCTTAAACACATAGCGTAACAGATACCATAACCTAAATCAGACCCATATTTACCCCAAAATCCATAAGTAAAACACCTACTGATTTGTAAAACAAGTGGGCAGACTCATTTTTATATTATCACACTTATAAGTATAGAGGTAATTAGGCATAACATCCTTAATCATGCTTGTGACTTGTAAAGCCGATAATAAGGTTTGATCAGGCAGGCATTTTCAGAGGGCTGAACACAGGCCAAAACGTAACAGAAAAGAAAACAAATTCGTGCTTTTCACTCATATTTGACAGAAGATAAATGACTAAACTAGAAAAGCTTAATCATGCTGAGTTTATATGAGATCCTCAACAAATTAGAGCTAAGTTTTAGAGCCGCTTGCTAAAAATTTGCAGTAGCAAGGTTGAGCTAAAGCTAAACCCATTCCTTTACTCGTTTAACATATAGGTCTTATGTGTTACTACCTGTTTTAATCATATACACAATATACCTAAGATATACCCATCACGATGTGTATATCAGATGTCTATCGAATGTATACCTTCTTCTTTCCTTGATAACCCACTGTATATCCTATGTATATTCAGCTTTAAATAGATTTTAAGTCCTGGAAATGCGGTCTAAGCATCCAAACTACAGTAGATATCTTTCAAATTCATTTAGCAGTTAATAACCTATCCTAACAGCTCCCAAACATCAAACGAATAACAGGACAACGAAGAAACTACACAACTACTACAAAAAGAATAGCAGAAGTAAACTAGAATTTTAACTAAATCAGAAACTAAAGACTAAAAGTAATAAGTGTATCAGGGTTTACCTTTTTTGTGTGCAATGAATGGGGTGCGGGGTTGCGGATCTTCATTCGATCACGACGAACTTGAACTCAACAAAAAAGAAATGTAACTAAATGTAGACTTAACGGAAGTCGCAACTAAAAATTGGATTTTTGTTGAAACCCAGTTATATTTTGTAAGCCCCTCGACATTTCAAATGCATACCCGAGATATAGTGATGAAAAAAAATAGAAATTTCAAGGCGGCTAAAAAAAGAACTCTATTTATAGGGAATTTCGGCTATTCAAGAACTCTCCCTTCTACTTCCGAAAAACGATTATTTATAGGGGATTGTTAGGGTTTTTGAGGTTCGAAATTGGTCTGGATTTGAAACTTAAAAGTTTGAAATCTCCTCAAACTTGTTTGAAATTCAAACGTTTGAGGAGCTTTTGGACGAACCTGTCCTGTTCACGTGATTTGGTCAGATTCATACTCAAAGTTGTGAGATTTTGTTTGAGGTCTGGTCTGCTCTGCTCTGGTTTTGATATGTGGGGAAACTTGCACGAAAATGGTGTTGTTGGCATCTGCCATGGCTGAAAGCAAGTGAACCTTTGTTCAAAATAAGAAAGGGATGAGAGAGAGAGGAAAGGGAAAGAAAAGAAGGGAGCGGTTGCGTTTGTTTTGATGAAAAGAGATTAGGGTTAGACGTTGAATTAGTTTTAAGAAGAAGTGGGCCGGCGGGTCGGGTAATGGGTGATGGGCTGGTCGGGTAGTTTAGGGTAATGGGCTGGTGGAGTAGTTTAGGGTAATGGGCTGCTGAGTTGAAAATAAATGGGCTTCTAATTTAATAACTAGTACAATATATACTATGATAATTAGTGATTAATATGTAGAAAATAAAAGACTTGATAAAGTATAATTAATTTAACGAGCACAAAATCCGAAAACAAAATGATGACGAACCATTTTGAAATTTGCGATAAAGTAATGCTAGTAATGTTGATAGTAAAATAATGAAAATGAAAGTAACGATATCAATAGTAGTAGAAGTAGAAAAATAGTAGCGAAAACAAAGTATTTAACTCGTTAATAAATTTAGACGCCCAAGGAAATAAATTGGAATAATGGAGGGACGAAATTGGGTATCAACACATATCACATAAAAGACTTACTAATATCCTCATGTATCCCACTGAATCGTCCTTGCCCGAATTGTCTTACTCAATCTCTGAAATATTATCCCAAACTTAACTCAGTTAACCCATTATTGATCTACCATTTCAAGCATCCTTATTTACCAACCCCTTACTCAAAATCCTTTACCTTGTTAGCCCTCGAAGAATCACCTCTTACCTCATTTATCGAATCTGAACACCTGTAACCACTTGCACGACTATCCCTTTTTATTCAATCATATAAGCCGAGTAATAACACCACTAGTAGCAGGATCTAGTCAAATTTACACAATAAATACTAGGCCCCCAACCTTAGTCCAACATTAAGTGCAACGCCTGATTAACCCTCCTGAGTACTAAACTTTCAAACTGGCCCAATACTGATAATTGTTCCATTAGTCATTCACTGGCCATATTAGCTCATGACACAATTGAAAATTCCAACTCATCCTTAAACTCTGAAGCCCACTCTACACTGAACAATCGCAACCAAGCTCTCACATAACCAATTCTTGTTTCAACGATTTCCTTTCTGCCCTTAAGCTCGAAGACACCAATCAATCTCATCGATCACACCTTTTACTGAAGGTTATAATATAATGCCCCGCAATCCAAACATGACTCAAGTACCCATACTACCTAATCTCAAGTCTTACAAACCTTGATCCCCTGAACCAGATAGCGAGATGCCTCATTGCAATCCTTCAGTTCCCGTATTTCATTTCAGATCACTTTATCACTATCAACCAACAAACACATAAATCCACTCGATCCCCTAAACTAATAATCCCTCTAAGCCTAACGAACTACCAACAATATCAATATTTCCCCTCAAATCTAAGTGAAACAACCAGTAACTCCTCAAGTCATTAACTTTTCGCATTCGCCCATAATTGAAGTCATTTCCATCAGTCGATTACTGTCTCCTCAGAAGCCTACAACTTAGTCAAATTTACTGATCAAACGATGTGCCAATAGTAATCACTTAATAAGAGAGTAGTCCTTTAACATCTACGAGTTAATAACAAGAATGACTCCTTAGCACCATATCACCGAGATATCGCGTGAACCTGCAAGTACAGTCGCTACCAAACCCTGCCTAATTATTCCCACGAAATTCAATACTCCATAGTAACAATAGCCAGATGAGCACTGCCATCAGTACCATTCTGTCCCGCCGAAACCCACTTACCTTTCCACAACCGAATAAAAAGTCTGCCCTCGTACATCCTACAACCCTATCCTGACGAACATGATAGATACTATTTTTTCCTTTCCTAAACCGATCATATCATCGAGCAAACCACTATTATTAAGCCATCAATGCACTTTATCACTTCCGAGCACCCAACACTGAAGCATGGAGATCATGTAATCCTCTGAACTATCTTTCCCATTTCTCACGAACGCTAACAATCAACGAGTCTAATCGCGACTCCACAATACAACCGAGTCTAATCGCGACTCCACACAATCGAATCCTTGGGCCAAAACTAGAGACTGAACTTGATCACGTGTCTGAATCAGAACAATACATCTCGTACCATACCATAACACATCATAGATCAACCATTCGCATAAGAATTTAAGGACAGATTTCCATCTTCCGAGGATGATTAAGATAAGACAATTCAGATACCAATTGGAATCGACTAGATACCAATTTGAATGAATTCGCACGAGAGAATGAAAGAATTAGAAGTTTTCTAAATGTCTTATACCTCTCGCAGATAAATACAGAGCTCATCGTACTGATCCGCGAGACTCTACTAGACACGCTTTTGTTTTATAACTCGGGTAACCTAGGGCTCTAATACCAACTTGTCACGACCCAATTTCACTAAGTCATGCGGGCACCTACCTTTTTCACCTTGGTAGGCGAACCCTTAACCCAACATTCACAAAAGATAGAAGATAGCGGAAGAAAGTAAAATAACGTAAGTCTCACAAACATAATATAAATAAATGCGGAAGTAAATGAAATCCACCCCAGTATCTGGTTTGGTCATACAATAGCATCTAAATCCAAATACTACAAGTCTGAATAATAATACATAAGTGGTCTCAAATCATGTCTCAGAATGGAGAGCAAGAGATAAATAATAGGAAGAGTCTTCGGGCAGCGAACGTCCTCATGCTCACCCTGAAGAGACTAGAATTAGCAATCCTCGAATATCATCCACGAGGGGTAGAAGAAGATCCAACCTGGTACTCTGCATTCATAAAAAAATGCAGCAAGTGCAGGTCAGTACAAACAACAGGTACTGGTAGGTATCATAAGCCGATTAAGTCTAGCTAACGTATATAAAGATGACAAAGCAAGATAAACAAGTAAAAAAAACAAAGTACAAGTCAACATGAATCCATATGCACAGTATAAGACATCACCTATGTTATAGCATCTAAACTCAATTGTGCCAAGTATCAGGAATAATCAATCAAGAATCAACATCATAACAATGAGCATATGGAAGACTAAGACGCAATGCAATAAAGCATGTAATGTGGATGCAATGCCAATGCAGTCTGTGTACAACATGTCCCGGACGGAATATATCCACGTCTCGGCGATCATGACCCATAGGGGACCCATGAAGTCCATGTACCACTCGTCCCGGCAACAACCTCGACGACAAGCACTCTCTAATTCTCGGCAAGAGACCTCGAGCATCGAGCAACCATTCATTCCCGGATAGAGACCTCGGGCAACGTACACTCATTCTGCTCCGGTAAATGACCTCGGATCACAGACTCTCGTCTTTCTTTTACGCTCTCCGGCATAGACATCAGAGGCTACACTCTCTCACTTATCATCATCAATACCATAACCATGCAGTATCAATGTATCATGGAAATGAGTATGAATACGATGCAATGTAATATAAACAACCAATTCAATCCCAAACAGTACCACACATGGGATACAAGTAATATCAATAATAAGGCTACACAATAAGCCACACTGGAATCACAATTCTCATCTCAATATCAATCAAGTAAAGTACCACAATATCATAGCCATGATATATCACTAATCACCAAGGTCCGACGTCTCAACATGACAACGAGCCAATAAGTAAATAGAACAAGATAAGTCAACAATGCAACGAGATGGCTAGCGCCCAAATCACACAACAGGGCCCAACCTAAGACAACATCCAACCCAACTTCATACCCGAAGGTTTACATGCATTCTCCGACAATATCATCTAAACATACGCTTCGCTAATCAAAGTCTCACCATAAGGTAAACCGTAACCTACCTGGATGGCCGAACAGCAAATCCCCAACAGTCAAACTTTAGTCTTGCCTTTTCTTTGAGCCTCGTGATAATGAAAGTCTAGTCATAATCAGATTAGGAAATTAGGATCAAGAAAAATCATTATTGAAACCATAATCCTATTCAAGGCCTAAATCTCAACCCATGGAATGGGTTTTATGAACTAGAAAGAGAAAATTAGGGATCTACAAGTCTCAATATGAAATTAATGCTCTAGGTGATTAATTCCCATCAATTACAAGCTAGAAGAACTCATGAATTACTCAAATTCAGATTCTAGGCAAAACCCTAACTCCCAATTTCATAAATAAGCCATTAATTAGGAAGGAATCATGCAATAATGGTTTCTAATCATTAAATCCATGCTTAATGAAGCTAACCCAATCAACAAATCGAGGTTTTATAGCTAACAACTTATTCAAGAAAGAAACCCAAAAACCCTCTCTTATTCTTCCAAGTTCTATGGATTTACTACCATGAATTCTTACTTAGAAAAGGTAAATGAAAGAGATTAAGATTAGGGAACTTACCATCAAACTTCGATGATCAGAACCTCTTAGAGTCTCCTCCCCAAACAAGCTCAATAACTTGGAAATTGTTACATGGAAGCAACTCTCAGATCCTAGGGGTTTTTCTAACTCAGAGCTACAGTGCCCTCATCGCGATTGCGGTCCGACATCACGCGATCGCGAAGCACCGCGGTACACCCCTCTCACCAAACGGTCTCCTCGCAATCACGGGCCCCTATTACGTGATTGTGAGGCCCCACCTTTCTCGCTGGCACGATCGCGTCCCATTTCTTCGCAATCGCGACGAAGGGCACCAGAACTGGACACCAGATTTTCTGGTTTTTGGCAAGAACTTCTCGATATCCCAAGACTCATCCGAAATCATCTGTTCGCAAACCACATATGTGAATATACATAAAAACAGGCTACGAACGCACTCGGGCACTCAAAATTTCCCACGGGGGTCTCGTTGACCGAGTCAACCCCTAACGGCTTAATATCAACTTTCCAACCCAAGTCTCAAAACGCACTTGAGAGCATTAGGAACTGAACCAAACATACCAGCAAGTTCTAAATGACTATCCGAACCTCTCAAAATTGACCAATTCTCGAAAAAGGTCCGTTTACCCAAAAGTCAATTTTGAGTCAACTCTTTTCGTTTTAAGCCCAAATTCCCACAAAATCACCCACATCATATCCAAAGACCTCAGGAAGCATGTCAATGGTCCTCTCGAATCAAATGTGATCTAAACAAGCTCGGGAAGGGTCAAAAGCATCAAAAAGCAATAAAGACCAAATGAGTTGTTACAAAAGCATGATTAGGTCTTCGGACATGATATCTGGTTGGATATTAGCTAGGTTGGTATGCCTTCTGATTATGTGGGATTGTCTCCATTATTTATGTATTGTTGTTATATCCCGTATTTTGCATATTCGGAAAAATTTGAAATAATTGTGACTAGTAAGAGATAAGGCAATATTTTGATCTTAATATATAAGTTGTTCATAAAAATATTTATGCGGGAATATTGGGGAAGGCTAAGGGAAAAGTTTGAAATTTGGAAAATAGTTTTCATGAGTTACAAAAATTTGTCATCAAATAATGGGCTTGCAATAAAAAGAAGAAAAAAAACTTTGGGATTGAAAATGGCCAAGAGTGGCCGGCCATAGAGAAATGGGCCAAGGACCATGTAAAATTTTAATCCATGAAATAAATAGAGAGGGCCACTATTATTACTCATCATTTTAAGAACATTCAAGAAAAAAGAAGAACTTGAGAGAGAAAGGGAGAGGGTTCGGCTAAGAGGAGAAAAAGAAAGAAAAAAATTGAGGCCATCAATCTTTGATCAAAAAATTATATTTTTCTAGTATTCCTACTAATTCAAGGGCTCTCTTCAACGTGGTATAATTATTTAAGCAAGAAAATCACTATTGGTGGCAAGTGGGAAATTGAAGAAAAGGTAAGACTTTTTCTTCTTTTATATGTTATAGAAGGTTTATGTATTGTCACGACCCAACCCCGTGGGCCGCGACTGGTGCCCTACTTAGGCACCCCAAACAGACTCACAAACCAGATCATCATATTAAGACTCGTTCAGACTTAACATACGTTGTTCGAACTGAAAACTAATAGCAGACGTCACACAAACATTGATCGAACACTTATCTTAAGCGGTCGCCCGTGCAGAACAGTCATATCAAAATCAGAAAGGTGGCGGAATATACATCGCCAAATGCACACACACACGTACGAACTCATGGGCCGTCTTGGCCATAGTAGCATACGGGCCGCTTAAGAACGCAAAACAGATCCACATACAACACACCGGACCCACGACCCACAAATATGACTACAGGCCTCTAAAACAAAACAGAACATACGAACATATGACGGGACAGGGCCCCGCCGTACCCACACAACCACAAATGTACAGAAACACACACAGCAAAAGGTATGTACCAAAAGTTAAGCTCCGGATCAAGGGGAGCTCTCCAAAATAGCAGAATAGGTAGCCTAAACTGGAGGATCACCCAAACGAGCTTCTGTACCTGCGGGCATGAAACGCAGCCCCCGAAGAACAGGGGGTCAGTACGGGAGAAGTACTGAGTATGTAAAGCAGAAGGTACAGAAATCACAATCCTAACTGGAGTCAGAAGGAACAAACACAAACGTCAAAGTAGCAAATCAAACCTGTACGGAAGATAAATGTACAAATGCAAATAAAAAATAATGTATAGGGCTTAGGAACGTGGTCACCCCCGACGCTGGTGCCACAACACATCATACTCCAGAAGTTCTTCAAATCTCCGTACAGTCTCCAGACAAATCGTATCACACACATATCACATCATCAGAACATATCAAATGCCATATCACATCATAACTCCATAGACGGTTGCCGGCCCTATGGCGAGGCCTCGGAAACCGTAACACATCATACTTCCGAATATGGTATAGCGCGCACGATCACAAAGCCGGCCCGGGTACCGACGAACGAAATCATAGCGAATGGCACGAACGGAGTAGTGCAGAGACCATATGCATATTAAAATAAATTACAGGACTCAACATATAATTACATATAGGCATATACCGACGCCAAAAGGCTCGGAGTAGGAGTCAGGTCGATCAAAATTAATGTATAGAAGTTACGAAGTTCCAAACTGCAAAACCTTTGAAAAGCAACTCCCAGATCATTTTCCAAAAATCTAGTATCATTCATAGTGCAAAACGTTCCATAATGGTGTAGGAGATTTCAAACGGACCTTTGAGTCATAGGCAAACAATTACTTTTCATATCGGACGGAAGTGCGTCAAACAAATCAAATAAGGGAAGCCTCGGGGCTTACGGGCCTACCTTGAGTCAAATCGAGACGGCGGACACAAATCACGGACTTTAGGCTCCATAAAGCCATCTATGAAAGTTTCGGAGAGATTCGGACACAATAGAAAAAGTTATGAAGGTTTGAACATTCTTTCAACCAAATGTAAGGAATAGGTTTCAATTGCGCTGAATGAATAGTGCCCAAACTTGAACTCGGATTTCCAAGAGCAGAATTATCCCCGAGGGTCCGATCTTGACCTAGTGTAACTAGGACATGCCAAAAGAAGGAAAGGTAAGCTTTACATACCTGGATTGCGCCTTACGCTCGTCAAATCTCAATTCCCGTTTCGTCCAAAAACTGCAAATGGTCACTTTTACCAGTTACTATTCATGAAAGTTAACATCTTAATCTTTGGGCTATACTCGGCTACCGAAATTTCGGCAGCATTTCCCCTATAAATCTAACACCCCCGAGACTTAGCTCGGCTCAAAATACATCAACAACAACAACCCAAACATCATCAAACAACATAAACCACAATCAACGCATTCTAACTTCATAGTTCTACCTTACTACACAAGTTGACAACTTTCATTCAAACTTCACAATTCCAAACTTATGCCCACATTATTGTATTCATTCACCCATTCAAGATTATTCAAACCCATCCCAATTACACTCCAAACAATATACAAAATTTCCCGAAGTTCATTACTTTCCATATTTCATCCAAAACATCAAAACTTACGACGAACATTCTAACTCGCATTGTTTCATTCCAAATTCATTAACATCAACCATAAGTCACATTTAAAGTCTTTAACATCATATATATACAACAATATACACAATTATACAAAAGGTATACACTTTCCCATAATGTTCCAAAATCATTTTCTAACACCAATTCAATTCACTAAACAATCATTTAAGTTATAAAGGCCACAACGACACAACTAACAAACTTAAACGAAATCAAATTCATCTTGTCCTCCATAATTCATGGCTCACGGCCACATACCAACACATGCACACACACGGCTTTCTACACACACATCCAAGTTACGGGATTCTCGTCTATTCTCAATCCTTAACACATTCATGCCAATTTCATAACATTTGAGGGGCAAAATTCTTACCTTTTCTTGAATTTCCGACTTGCCGCAAACGCGCACCTTTCGCCAAACTAATTATACCCCGTTGAAGAGGGTCTTGAGTACTTTACAAATATGGGAAAACTAAGATTTTTGAGCCACAAACACAAGCTAGGAAAAAAAAAATTCTCTTGTATGGTTCTCGGCCGAGAGCCTTTTTTTTTTTTGGTGTTCTTCAATTTTGTTTTTTGTTTTGATTTGGTTTCTTGATAATTCAAAGGGGCATATGGATATATATCAACTTAAGGGTCATGTGAAACTCACATGACCACTTAATAAGAGGCTTGGGCCTAGCCAAGTGGCCGGCCACCTCCATACTTTGGGCCTCAATTTTTGTGTTCTAATTTCTTGGCCCAATTCATTAAACGTCCCGTTTTGTAATTCCCGAAACTAATTTCCGAAATTCCAAATTTACCCTCGGCCTTCCCCAATGTCTTAACATCAATGATTTCATAACCAACATAGTCACATCAACTAGAATCAAAATATTCCCTTATAACACACAAGTCTTAATTATTTCTCGATTTCCAATTATACGAAAACACGGGACATAACATTCTCCCCCCCCCCCCCTTAAGAACATTCGTCCTCGAATGTTAGGTTGACCTCATGGGGCGTCATACTACTTCGGAAGGGTTCTCTTTGTAGTTGTCCTTTGATAATTTTCCGACGTGGCTTCTTCACCAACATTATGGGGTAAATTTTTCCCACATCACTGATTCAAATGCCTCCATAATACATTTTCTCATACCCCACGTAAGCACCGAACCATACGCTATATTCTTGTAATGGACGAACGCTTTCCAGACATTATAATCAATATCATTTTTCGTTACACTTCTGAGTTTCTTACCACATTGTCGTAATACTTCATACCAGGCACTTTATGCCAAACAGATTCAGAGCTAGGGCCGGACGCGTATAAGCATATCGGACGGATCCGTAGTCAACATCAGAGGTACGGAAGTATGTCAGACAAATTTGAGATCGGAGTCAGACGAACAGAGGTGTGTCAGACAGAAACGTATTCAGAATCAGACGCACAAAAATTCATCAGATGGGAACATAATCGAGCTCAGAAATACAGAGGCGTACTAGGCAGAGCCTTATCGGAATCGGGAGTGTAGAAGTACAACAGATAGAATATCGAATTAGAATCAAATCGCTCCTATTAAGGCTCCAATGATTCATGAGAATTTCCCTTTATTTGTAAACTTGTTTGCCAAGTGATCATACAAATTGTCTTGTGTGTCGCTCATCGGCTCCTTCAGAGGTTCCGCTTATTCACACTTCTTATTCTTCATCCCTCACAATATTAGTCGCCTGGACTCGGCTCTTGTTCCATATGGACACCAAACGAAAATCATACACACACACATACACACACTTACTAATACCTTACTGGCGAACGTCTCAGACTGTTGTTCAAATTCGTTCAATTTCCCAAGCGGTAGTGTACCTCTGCACGACTCCTGTAAGGGCACTAATTACTCCACACATTTTATTTTCCTTTTGGTTACTCCAAATTTCCATTCATATTTATCATACTCTCACTTGTGAAAAACTTTGCATTACTTCCCAGGGGGTCACCCATCCCAGAATTGCTCTGGCTTGAGCACGCTTAACCCCGAAACTTTCATGCATTTTGATGCGTTAGGGCTGATATAATTTCGTCAATTGCCCCGCACGACCTTTGTCACGTAATTTTGGGGCCAATCGGAGTCTTAGCAAATTTTTCGGGAAGTTTTCGTAGCGGGTCCCACTCCGACCCAAAGAGGTCGTTTGCTCTTCTAGCTATATGGTTTATCTCTTTAGCTTGTCAAATTCCCTATATTCGCCTCCCACATGAATAGATGGCTGCCTCAAATATTTTCATTAATTCGGATTCTTACCCTACTTTTACGGACACGCAGAAAGAGAATATCGCGTAATATACTGGAATACAGACCTATCATTCCACATATTCATTCAGGAAAAGGTTAGTAATATACCTGGGTCTGCGTCTGGTGATGCCTCTAGGTCCCGCCGACCAGTCAAAGCGTATATGCGGTTCGAGGGACCGCTAGAATCTGAACCCCCACCACGGCCTCTACCGCGGCCCGCTGGTGCTCTCATACCTCGCCCCGTGAAGCGCGTGGCCGAAGGGGTAGATGGCGAACCAGCAACGGATCTCGTCGGCTGTGCTGCGCTACCAGAACCGCCTGCCCACGGACAATCTCGCATGATATGGCCCTGGCGGCCGCAAGCAAAACAGGCCCCTGTGGCCCTGAAGCACTCACCTGGGTGCGATCTTCCACAATACGAACACGGGGGCATAGGTGGCCTAGTCTGACCGGGACCCCTGCTCGCCTGAGGACCTGGGGCTCTGGAACTCTGGTCTGCCCTGGACGGTCCTGCGCCATCAAATCGCTTACTAGCAGACTGTGTGTCCCGGCCTAACGAAGGGAAGTATCCACTGGACTGATACTGAGGCTGCCCGCCCCGAGAATCTCCAGAATACCCCGCTGATCTGGCCCTCTTGGGCCGTCTCCCATCATACTCTCTCTGCTGGGCCGATCTGCTCGGTGCCTGTTCTCCATCCCCTGGGCGTAGGCCTGTAGACGGGCAATGTCCATATCTGTCTGCAATGACACCACCATACAGCCGTCGATCAAGTAACGATCCAACCCCATAACATATCTGTGCATCCGATCAGACATATCTGCTACCACGGCAGGTGCATACCGGGCCAGGGAATCAAACTCCAGATTATATTCACGAACGCTTCGACCCCTCTGCTGCAGATGTAAAAACCGATCAGCTCGCTCCCGTCGTAACTCTGGGGGCAGAAAGTGGCGGGTGAAAGCAGTCACAAACTGATCCCACGTAGCTGGAGGAGCACCCTCACCCCTGGATAACTCCCAGGTCTCATACCAGTGAGCGGCAACATCCCGAAGTCTATGCGAGGCCAGCTCAACCGACTCGGTCTCTGAAGCCCTGACCAAGTCTAATGCACGCCGCATCCCCCGAATAAAGTCATGGGGGTCCTCGTCGGGCTTACACCCGAAAAACTCTGGAGGGCCACATAATAAGAACTCCCGAACTCTCAGGCTGTCCCGCCTGTCATCATCATCATCGTCCCTCCGCCCGCGTCTGCGAGCCTGTCCCGCTACTATTGTGGTCAACAACTGTATAGCCTCCCTCAGGGTCCTATCCTCCGCCCCTGGCTGAGGAGCTGGAGTCTCAGGAGCGGGTACACGGAGCTCTGGAGCTGCTGAAGGTCCTGCTCCAGCCTGTACTAGTGGGGGTGTAGCAGACCCCTCAGAATGAGGCACAACCTCAGGCAAATCATAAACACGAGCCCGGGTAGCTCGCTGTGCCTGACTAGTCTCTCCCATCCTCGCCTTGCCCTTCTGGGCCGCCGTTGCCTTCTTCGGAGGCATCACTGCAAACACAATAACGGGTCACTTCAGAATCACCCTAATAGCACAGCTCTATCGCACGATCAAAGATTCCAAAGGAAGTAACATCCTAAATGCCCTGTAGCCTCCTGTTTATAGATGTGGTGCACAACACATCGATAAACAAGACTCTACTAGACACGGCCTGTAGACATTCCGAGGACAAACCGCTCTGATACCACTTTTGTCACGACCCAACCCCGTGGGCCGCGACTGGTGCCCTACTTAGGCACCCCAAACAGACTCACAAACCAGATCATCATATTAAGACTCATTCAGACTTAACATACGTTGTTCGAACTGAAAACTAATAGCAGACGTCACACAAACATTGATCGAACACTTATCTTAAACGGTCGCCCGTGCAGAACAGTCATATCAAAATCAGAAAGGTGGCGGAATATACATCGCCCAAATGCACACACACACGTACGAACTCATGGGCCGTCTTGGCCATAGTAGCATACGGGCCGCTTAAGAACGCAAAACAGATCCACATACAACACACCGGACCCACGACCCACAAATATGACTACAGGCCTCTAAAACAAAATAGAACATACGAACATATGACGGGACAGGGCCCCGCCGTACCCACACAGCCACAAATGTACAGAAATACACACAGCAAAAGGTATGTACCAAAAGTTAAGCTCCGGATCAAGGGGAGCTCTCCAAAATAGCAGAATAGGTACCCTAAACCGGAGGATCACCCAAACGAGCTTCTGTACCTGCGGGCATGAAACGCAGCCCCCGAAGAACAGGGGGTCAGTACGGGAGAAGTACTGAGTATGTAAAGCAGAAGGTACAGAAATCACAATCCTAACTGGAGTCAGAAGGAACAAACACAAACGTCAAAGTAGCAAATCAAACCTGTACGGAAGATAAATGTACAAATGCAAATAAAAAATCATGTATAGGGCTTAGGAACGTGGTCACCCCCGACGCTGGTGCCACAACACATCATACTCCAGAAGTTTTTCAAATGTCCGTACAGTCTCCAGACAAATCGTATCACACACATATCACATCATCAGAACATATCAAATGCCATATCACATCATAACTCCATAGATGGTAACCGACCCTATGGCGAGGCCTTGGAAACCGTAACACATCATACTTCCGAATATGGTATAGGGCGCACGATCACAAAGCCGGCCCGGGTACCGACGAACGAAATCATAGCGAATGGCACGAACGGAGTAGTGCAGAGACCATATGCATATTAAAAGTAAATTACAAGACTCGACATATAATTACATATAGGCATATACCGACGCCAAAAGGCTCGGAGTAGGAGTCAGGTCGATCAAAATTAATGTATAGAAGTTACGAAGTTCCAAACTGCAAAACCTTTGAAAAGCAACTCCCAGATCATTTTCCAAAAATCTAGTATCATTCATAGTGCAAAACGTTCCATAATGGTGTAGGAGATTTCAAACGGACCTTTGAGTCATAGGCAAACAATTACTTTTCATATCGGACGGAAGTGAGTCAAACAAATCAAATAAGGGAAGCCTCGGGGCTTACGGGCCCACCTTGAGTCAAATCGAGGCGGCGGACACAAATCACGGACTTTAGGCTCCATAAAGCCATCTACGAAAGTTTCGGAGAGATTCGGACACAAAAGAAAAAGTTATGAAGGTTTGAACATTCTTTCAACCAAATGTAAGGAATAGGTTTCAATTGCGCTGAATGAATAGTGCCCAAACTTGAACTCGGATTTCCAAGAGCAGAATTATCCCCGAGGGTCCGATCTTGACCTAGTGTAACTAGGACATGCCAAAAGAAGGAAAGGTAAGCTTTACATACCTGGATTGCGCCTTACGCTCGTCAAATCTCAATTCCCGTTTCGTCCAAAAACTGCAAATGGTCACTTTTACCAGTTACTATTCATGAAAGTTAACATCTTAATCTTTGGGCTATACTCGGCTATCGAGATTTCGGCAGCATTTCCCCTATAAATCTAACACCCCCGAGACTTAGCTCGGCTCAAAATACATCAACAACAACAACCCAAACATCATCAAACAACATAAACCACAATCAACGCATTCTAACTTCATAGTTCTACCTTACTACACAAGTTGACAACTTTCATTCAAACTTCACAATTCCAAACTTATGCCCACATTATTGTATTCATTCACCCATTCAATTCACTAAACAATCATTTAAGTTATAAAGGCCACAACGACGCAACTAACAAACTTAAACGAAATCAAATTCATCTTGTCCTCCACAATTCATGGCTCACGGCCACATACCAACACATGCACACACACGGCTTTCTACACACACATCCAAGTTACGGGATTCTCGTCTATTCTCAATCCTTAACACATTCATGCATATTTCATAACATTTGAGGGGCAAAATTCTTACCTTTTCTTGAATTTCCGACTTGCCGCAAACACGCACCTTTCGCCAAACTAATTATACCCCGTTGAAGAGGGTCTTGAGTACTTTACAAATATGGGAAAACTAAGATTTTTGAGCCACAAACACAGGCTAGGAAAAAAAAATTCTCTTGTATGGTTCTCGGCCGAGAGCCTTTTTTTTTTTTTGGTGTTCTTCAATTTTTTTTTTTTTTGTTTTGATTTGGTTTCTTGATAATTCAAAGGGGCATATGGATATATATCAACTTAAGGGTCATGTGAAACTCACATGACCACTTAATAAGAGGCTTGGGCCTAGCCAAGTGGCCGTCCACCTCCATACTTTGGGCCTCAATTTTTGTGTTCTAATTTCTTGGCCCAATTCATTATAAGTCCCGTTTTGTAATTCCCGAAATTCCAAATTTACCCTCGGCCATCCCCAATGTCTTAACATCAATGATTTCATAACCAACATAGTCACATCAACTAGAATCAAAATATTCCCTTATAACACACAAATCTTAATTATTTCTCGATTTCCAATTATACGAAAACACGGGACATAACATGTATGTTGTAGTATGTAGAAATGAATGAAAAGCATCAAAATAGTGTGTTGTGGGTGTGGCCGTGTGGGTGTGTGTGAGTGTGTGTGGCCGTGTGATGTTGTATGGTGAAAGGAAGATGAGTTAATTTTATTTAGCATGTTAGCTGTGTTGTTGTGGCCTTTATGATGTAAATGAAGGTTTAATGGTTCAAGTCGGCATTGAAATTTGTTGTGGGTTGTTGTAGGAAATTAATGTGATTTTAATATGGTTTTATGTAATTGTGGAAATGGAGTTGCTAAAGTGTGCATTGTTGTGATAGTTATGAATTTGAAAGAAGAAAATGCGACGTTGTAGTTTGTTGCAATTGTAGAGATTTCGGGTGGAGTATGGTGTGTTGGTGGAATTGTTTGAATATTGTATAGATTGTTTGAAATGTTCTTGAATTGTGTTTGAATGATCTCGGATTATTAATGAATATGTGAGCGTTGATATTGGCTTGAATGTACGTAGTTGAATTGAATGTGATAAGCTATGTAGAGAAGAAGGTTACTAATGTTAGCATGTGTTTTAAATTGATTGTTGATGTTATTAGTATGGTTGTTGGTATTGTTGAAATGATTGTTGGTATGGTTGTTGATAAATTTGGTCGAGTTAGATTCTCGGGGATGTTGAATTTACAGGGGAGATGCTGCCGAAATTTCTGTAGACAAGTACTAGTTAGAATTGGATTTCTAAGTACTTGTAGCTAATGTTTGGTAATTGATAACGTTATTGTAGATATTGGGAAGCCCGAGACTTGAGTCGGGATTTGTTTAGCGAGCGATCGAGGTATGTAAAGCCTAACCTTTCTTTCTTTTGGCATGGTCTTTATGAAATGAGCATTCGACGTATATGTATAATTTCACGAAAATCCTATTCTTAGAGCCACTAGGATGGCCAATGTCTTTGACTTCCATAAGCTATTCCATATGGTTTGATACGTCATTATGATGTTCGAAGATTCTAGTTGATATGACTAAAGTCGTGGATATATATTTTGACACGTACATATGATTCTAAAGGCTCTATTTGATTTGGTTCATAAGGATATTTGAAAGTTACCCAATATAATTGTTACTTGAATTTCCAAAAAGTGCTTCTGAAACGCTTTTAGTAGACTATGTACTTTAAAAGCTCGTAACTTTCTTATACTAATTCCGATTGACCCGAAACTTGATTCTGAACTCTCAGATGTCGGTAAATATATTTGTCCATTGAGTTTTGCAAATTAAATTAATTATTTATTTATTTATATGCATATGGTTTTCTCACTACTCCGCTCGTGCATACTACTACTATATCGTTCGCCGAGTCCCAGGCCGATTTTGTTATCGTGCGCACTATGTTACATTCGGCAGTATGATGTGTTACGGTTCCCGAGTCCCTCGCCATAGGGCCGGGTACCGCTTATATACGGCGTTTCCGATGCCTACAGGTAATCTAAATTCCTTAATTGGTTATACTAATTGGTGAATGAATTACATGAACTGTCTCTAAAAAGAAACTCCCCCGAATGCTTGCAAGACCCTATAAGGCTAGTTTAACATTCGAGGACGAATGTTCTAAAGGGGGGGGGGGGGGGGGGGGGGGGGGGGGGAGGATGTTATATCCCGTATTTTGCATATTCGGAAAAATTTGAAATAATTGTGACTAGTAAGAGATAAGGCAATATTTTGATCTTAATATATAAGTTGTTCATAAAAATATTAAGGCGGGAATATTGGGGAAGGCTAAGGGCAAAGTTGGAAATTTGGAAAATAGTTTTCATGAGTTACAAAAATTTGTCATGAAATAATGGGCTTGGAATAAAAAGAAAAAAAAAATTTGGGCTTGAAAATGGCCAAGAGTGGCCGGCCATAGAGAAATGGGCCAAGGCCCATGTAAAATTTTAATCCATGAAATAATTAGAGAGGGCCACTATTATTACTCATCATTTTAAGAACATTCAAGAAAAAAGAAGAACTTGAGAGAGAAAGGGAGAGGGTTCGGCTAAGAGGAGAAAAAGAAAGAAAAAAATTGAGGCCATCAATCTTTGATCAAAAAATTATATTTTTCTAGTATTCTTACTAATTCATGGGCCCTCTTCAACGTGGTATAATTATTTAAGCAAGAAAACCACTCTTGGTGGCAAGTGGGAAATTGAAGAAAAGGTAAGAATTTTTCTTCTTTTATATGTTATAGAAGGTTTATGTATGTTGTAGTATGTAGAAATGAATGAAAAGCATGAAAATAGTGTGTTGTGGGTGTGGCCGTGTGGGTGTGTGTTAGTGTGTGTGGCCGTGTGATGTTGTATGGTGAAAGGAAGATGAGTTAATTTTATTTAGCATGTTAGTTGTGTTGTTGTGGCCTTTATGATGTAAATGAAGGTTTAATGGTTCAAGTCGGCATTGAAATTTGTTGTGGGTTGTTGTAGGAAATTAATATGATTTTAATATGGTTTTATGTTATTGTGGAAATGGAGTTGCTAAAGTGTGCATTGTTGTGATAGTTATGAATTTGAAAGAAGAAAATGTGACGTTGTAGTTTGTTGCAATTGTAGAGATTTCGGGTGGAGTATGGTGTGTTGGTGGAATTGTTTAAATATTTTATAGATTGTTTGAAATGTTCTTGAATTGTGTTTGAATGATCTCGGATTAGTAATGAATATGTGAGCGTTGATATTGGCTTGAATGTACGTAGTTGAATTGAATGTGATAAGCTATGTAGAGAAGAAGGTTACTAATGTTAGAATGCGTTTTAAATTGATTGTTGATGTTATTAGTATGGTTGTTGGTATTGTTGAAATGATTGTTGGTATGGTTGTTGATAAATTTGGCCGAGTTAGATTCTCGGGGATGTTGAATTTACAGGGGAGATGCTGCCGAAATTTCTGTAGACAAGTACTAGTTAGAATTGGATTTCTAAGTACTTGTAGCTAATGTTTGGTAATTGATAACGTTATTGTAGATATTGGGGAGCCCGAGACTTGAGTCGGGATTTGTTTAGCGAGCGATCGAGGTATGTAAAGCCTAACCTTTCTTTCTTTTGGCATGGTCTTTATGAAATGAGCATTCGACGTATATGTATAATTTCACGAAAATCCTATTCTTAGAGCCACTAGGATGGCCAATGTCTTTGACTTCCATAAGCTATTCCATATGGTTTGATACGTAATTATGATGTTCGAAGATTCTAGTTGATATGACTAAAGTCGTGGATATATATTTTGATACGTACATATGATTCTAAAGGCTCTATTTGATTTGGTTCATAAGGATATTTGAAAGTTACCCAATATAATTGCTACTTGAATTTCCAAAAAGAGCTTCTGAAACGCTTTTAGAAGACTTTGTACTTTAAAAGCTCGTAACTTTCTTATACTAATTCCGATTGACCCGAAACTTGATTCTGAACTCTCAGATGTCGGTAAATATATTTGTCCATTGAGTTTTGCAAATTAAATTAATTATTTATTTATTTATTTATATGCATATGGTTTTCTCACTACTCCGCTCGTGCATACTACTACTATATCGTTCGCCGAGTCCCAGGCCGATTTTGTTATCGTGCGCACTATGTTACATTCGGCAGTATGATGTGTTACGGTTCCCGAGTCCCTCGCCATAGGGCCGGGTACCGCTTATATACGGAGTTATGATGTGATATGGCATATGATGTGTTCTGATGTTGTGATATGTTATGATGATACGATATGTTCGGGGATTGTACGGAGATTTGAAACCTTCTGGAGTATGATGTGTTGTGGCGCCAGCGTCGGAGTGGCGACCACGTTCCTGAGCCCTATGCATGATTTTTATTTGCATGATTTATGTTTTCAGAAAAGGTTTTGATATACTAACTCTGTATCCATTTTCCATACTCCTTATTTCAGCTCTGATTTGAATATGAACTCTCAGATGTCGGTAAATATATTTGTCCATCGAGTTTTGCAAGTTAAATTAATTATTTATTTATTTATATGCATATGGTTTTCTCACTACTGCGCTCGTGCATACTACTACTATATCGTTCGTCGAGTCCCGGGCTGGTTTTGTTATCGTGCGCACTATGTTACATTCGGCAGTATGATGTGTTACGATTCCCGAGTCCCTCGCCATAAGGCCGGGTACCGCTTATATACGGCGTTATGATGTGATATGGCATATGATGTGTTCTGATGTGCTGATATGTTATGATGATACGATATGTTCGGGGATTGTACGGAGATTTAAAACCTTCTGGAGTATGATGTGTTGTGGCGCCAGCGTCGGAGTGGCGACCACGTTCCTGAGCCCTATGCATGATTTTTATTTGCATGATTTATGTTTTCAGAAAAGGTTTTGATATACTAACTCTGTATCCATTTTCCATACTCCTTATTTCAGTTCTGATTTGAATTACTGTATTTCATGCTTTACATACTCAGTACATATTTCGTACTGACCCCCTTTCTTCGGGGGCTGCGTTTCATGCCCGCAGGTACAGACATTTGTTCTGGTGCCCCGCCAGTGTAGGATACATATTCCGCTACTTTGGAGTGCTCCCTTTGATCCGGAGCCCATATTTTTGGTACATATCTTTCGTTGTACATATTTCTGTATATATATGACTATTTGGGGTACGACGGGGCCCTGTCCCATCATATGTTTCTATTATGGTTTGTAGAGACCTGTAGACATATATGTGGGTCATGGGTCGTGTTTGTTCAGTTATGTCTGTGACTTGTGCCTTAAGCGGTCCCGTTTTCTATTATGGCCGAAACGGCCCATATGTTTGTGTATGTATGTATATTCGGGCGATGTGTATTCCGCCAGCCTGCCGGCTTTTGTATGATATTTCTGTTACAGGTGACTGCTTAAGACGACGTCTGTTCTCAGTATCTGTGCAAAATTACGTATGTTAAATATGAATAAGTCTTTGATATGTCGATTTGGTAAGTGAGTGTGTATGGGTGTCCAGCTAGGGCACTAGTCACGGCCCACGGGGTTGGGTCGTGACAAAAGTGGTATCAGAGCGGTTTGTCCTCGGAATGTCTACAGGCCGTGTCTAGTAGAGTCTTGTTTATCGGTGTGTTGTACACCACGTCTATAAACAGGAGCCTACAGGACATTTAGGATGTTACCTTTCTTTCGATCCTAGATCGTGCGATAGAGCTG
Source organism: Lycium barbarum (assembly GCF_019175385.1). Taxonomy (NCBI): domain Eukaryota; kingdom Viridiplantae; phylum Streptophyta; class Magnoliopsida; order Solanales; family Solanaceae; genus Lycium; species Lycium barbarum. The sequence goes on from NC_083344.1 coordinate 74,402,198, forward strand.
TGCTATTAGGATGATTTCTTTCTGACCGATTGCTATGTTTACAGTGATGCCTCTGAAGAAGGCCACGGATGCCCAGAAGGGCAAAGCAGTAGCAGGAGAGACCAGTCCGATACTGAGAGTTACTCGGGCTCGTGTTTAGACTTTACCCGATATTGCACCCCAGTCAGAGGGTTCTGCTACACCCCCACCATTGGAGGAGCCTGGAGCAGCAGCCGCTGCCACCATGGATCAGGGGGCGGCTCCACCAGTAGCTCCAGAGGCTCCAGCACCCGAGCCTCCAGCTCCCCAGCCAGGGGCGGAGGACAGGGCGATGAGGGATGTTGTGCAGTTACTGACGAGATTGGTAGCATGACAGGCTCGCAGACGCGGGCTAGGGGGTGATGATGTGGACAGACGTGACAGTTTGAGGGTCCGTGATTTCTTGACCTGTAATCCCCCAGAGTTCTACGGGTCTAAGCCCGAGGAGGACCCCCAGGATTTCATTCGACAGATGCAGCGCACACTGAGACTGGTCAGGGCTTCTGAGACTGAGTCTGTCGAGTTGGCTTCACATAGATTTCGGGATGTAGCGATTAATTGGTACGAGTCCTGGAAGCTGTCCAGAGGCGAGGATGCTCCTCCAGCTGTGTGGGATGAGTTTACAGGAGCTTTTCTCAGCCACTTTTTGCCTCCAGAGTTGCGGCGGGCGAGAGTTGACAGATTTTTACAACTGAGGCAGAGAGGCAGGAGTGTCCGAGAGTACAGCTTAGAGTTTGATTCTCTGACCAGATATGCGCCTGCCATTGTAGCTGATATGGCCGACAGGATGCACCGGTATGTGATAGGTTTGGATCATCACTTGGTAGATAGTTGTATGGCGATGGCATCGCAGACTGGTATGGACATTGCCCGGTTACAGGCATATGCGCAAGGAATGAAGGACCGGCACAGAGGCCGTCAGCCCGATAGAGACCGTGACAGGAGGCAGCCCAAGCGGGCTAGGTCAGCTGGTTATTCTGGGGAGTCTTGAGGCGGGCAGCCTCAACAGCAGTATAGCAGATATCCTCCTCAGTCCGGCCGGAGTGCACATTCACAGTCTACAGGCAGACGATTTGATAGTGCAGGGCACTCAGGAGTAGGCCAGAGTTCCAGGGCTTCAGGTTCGCAGGTGAGCCGAGGTTCCAGCCAGGCGAGGCCACCTATGCCTCGATGTTCTTATTGTGGGAGGTCTCACCCCGGATAGTGTTATCGAGCTACGGGTGCCTGTTTTTCTTGTGGCCGCCAGGGCCATATTATGAGAGATTATCCACTGGCGGGTGGTTCCGGCGGTGCAGCTCAGCCGACGGGATCAGCTGCTGGTTCATCTTCCACTTCTGTTGCGATGCGCCCTATAGGGCGGGGTACGTCAGTACCAGCAGGCCGCGGCAGAGGCCGTAGCGGGGTTTCTGGTTCTAGCGGTCCCTCGAACCGCATATATGCCTTGGCTAGCCGACAGGATCAGGAGGCGTCGCCAAATGTAGTCACAGGTACATTATTGGTTTTCTCTTGAGCTGTATATGCATTGATAGACCTATGTTCTACTTTATCATATATTCCTCCCCTCGTCGCTAGTAAAATTGGGATAACACCTAAACCTATAGAGCCGTTCAAGGTAGCTACACCGGTCGGGGATTTTATTATAGCAAGGCAGGTATATAAGGATTGTTCTGTGATTATATGTAGCCGTTGCACCAAGGCCGATTTGGTAGAATTAGATATGATGGAATTCGATGTTATTATAGGCATGGATTGGTTAGCCTCTTGTTATGCTAATGTCGATTGTCAGAAAAAGGTAGTTCGCTTTCAGTTTCCAGGGGAACCAGTCATAGAGTGGGCAGGAAATACAGCATCGCCGAGGGGTAAGTTTATTTCATACCTCAAGGCTAGAAAGATGATTCAGAAAGGTTATATTTATCATTTGGTTCGTGTGCATGATACTAAAGCAGAAACACCTACTCTTCAGTCAGTTCCGGTTGTCAACGAATTTCCAGATGTATTTCTGGACGAGCTTCCAGGTCTCCCACCTGAACGGGAGATCGAGTGTAAGATAGATGTGCTGCCAGATACTCAGCCTATATCTATTCCTCCTTACAGGATGGCACCTGCAGAATTGAAGGAATTGAAGGAACAACTGAAAGACTTATTAGAAAAAGGCTTCATCAGACCCAGTACGTCACCTTGGGGAGCCCCGGTATTGTTTGTAAAAAAGAAAGACGGGTCGCTGCGGATGTGCATTGATTACAGACAACTGAATAAAGTGACTATAAAGAATAAATATCCCCTCCCCCGGATTGATGATTTATTTGACCTGTTGCAGGGTGCTAAATATTTTTCGAAGATAGACTTGCGCTCGGGTTATCATCAGGTGCGGGTACGAGAGGCAGATATTCCAAAGACTGCTTTCAGGACCCGATACGGGCATTATGATTTCAGGGTGATGTCTTTTGGGCTAGCTAATGCTCCAGCAGTGTTTATGGATTTGATTAATCGAGTATTCAGGCCGTTTCTAGACATGTTCGTGATCGTATTTATTGATGACATTCTGGTTTATTCGCGATCAGCAGAAGAGCATTCAGATCATCTGAGGACAGTACTCGGGATACTTCGGCAACAGAAATTATATGCTAAGTTCTCCAAGTGTGAATTCCAGTTAACCTCAGTGGCATTCTTGGGGCATATCGTCGGAGCAGATGGTATTCGGGTTGATACACAGAAGATCGAAGCTGTAACGAATTGGCCTAGGCCTACGACGCTGACTGAGGTACGCAGTTTTCTGGGATTAGCAGGGTATTACAGCAGGTTTGTGGAGAATTTTGCTTCGATTGCAGCACCACTAACGAAGCTAACTCAGAAGGCAGCAAAATTTCAGTGGACCGATGCTTGTGAACGTAGCTTCCAGTTACTGAAGGAAAAGTTTATTACAACTCCAGTTCTAACTCTTCCCGAGGGGTCAGACGGGTATGTCATTTATTGTGATGCTTCCGGAATTGGGATAGGTTGTGTATTAATGCAGCATGGTCGAGTTATAGCCTATGCCTCTCGGCAGCTTAGACCGCACGAGAGAAATTATCCCACTCATGATCTGGAACTAGCCGCGATAATTCATGCTTTGAAGATATGGCGGCATTACTTATATGGGGTACATGTTGATATTTACACGGATCACAAAAGCCTTCAGTATATTTTTAAGCAAAAGGAGCTGAATTTTCGACAAGGAGATGGCTCGAGTTGTTGAAAGATTATGATGTTGACATTTTGTATCATCCTGGAAAAGCCAACGTTGTAGCCGATGCACTTAGCCGCAAGTCCATGGGCAGTTTGACCGACGTGCAGCCAGAAAGGAAAGAATTAGTTCGTGAAATTTATCAGCTAGCCAGTCTTGGAGTCCGTTTGGCCGATTCTGGAAATATTGGGGTTTCTGTCCGAGAAGTTGCTGAATCGTCTATTATGGAAGAAGTAAAATGACGCTAATACGAGGATCCTATTTTGGTACAGTACAGAGATACAACCCTTGATAAGGAAAAGACCCAGTTCGAGATGTCACCCGACGGATTATTATTATATAGAGGCAGGTTATGTGTACCCGACGTTGTAGGGCTGCGGCGACAGATTATGGGAGAGGCACATTATGCTCGGTATTCTGTTCATCCTGGATCCACTAAAATGTACCATGATCTCAGATGTTTATATTGGTGGGATGGTATGAAAAGAAACATTGCAGAGTTCGTTGCCCAGTGCCCAAATTGCCAACAAGTTAAGATCGAGCATCAGAAGCCCGGTGGATTGCTACAGGAAATGGAAATTCCAGCTTGAAAATGGGAAATAATTAATATGAATTTCATTACAGGTTTACCACGTACTCCCCGAAGGTATGATTCTATATGGGTTATTGTTGATAGGCTGACAAAATCAGCCCATTTTCTTCCGGTCAGGACCACCTATTCGGCTGAGGATTATGCCCGGTTGTATATTAAAGAAATAGTAAGGCTTCACGGAGTTCCTATATCTATTATATCCGACAGAGGTGCACAGTTTACAGCTAACTTCTGGAGGTCGTTTCAGGATAGATTGGGGACTCAGGTGAGTCTTAGCACCGCATTCCATCCTCAGTCTGACGGACAGGCCGAGCGTACTAATCAGACGCTGGAAGATATGCTACGAGCCTGTGTTATTGATTTCAGAGGTAGCTGGGATGATCATTTGCCGCTTATTGAATTTCCTTATAATAATAGTTATCATTCCAGCATCTAGATGGCGCCGTATGAAGCCCTGTATGGCAGAAAATGCAGATCTCCGATTGGTTGGTTTGATGTGGGTGAAACCAAATTAATTGGTCCAGATATGATCCAGCAAGCAGTCGATAAGGTGAAACTCATTCGGGAACGTTTATTAGCAGCCCAGAGTCGACAGAAATCATATGCAGATAAACGACGTCGACATTTAGATTTCCAGATTGGCGATTGGGTATTTTCTGAAAGTGTCACCTATGAAAGGTGTAATGAGATTCGGTAGAAAAGGAAAGCTCAGTCCGAGATATATTGGGCCTTATCAGATTGTTCGAAAGATAGGCAAGGTCGCCTACGAGTTAGACTTACCATCTGATATAGAAGCAGTACATCTGGTATTTCATGTATCAATGCTCCGCAAATGTATCGGCGATCCTTCCAGAATATTTCCCATAGAAGATATCCAGGTAACAGAGGAGCTGTCCTACGAAGAACAGCCGGTAGCCATCCTGGATCGTCAGGTGAGGAGACTGCGTACCAAAGATGTGCCTTCTGTTAAGGTCTTGTGGCGGAACACTAACCGAGAAGAAATGACCTGGGAAGCGGAGGACGAGATGAAGAAGAAGTATCCTCACTTGTTTCCTATGCCTACAGGTAATCTAAATTCCTTAATTGGTTATACTAATTGGTGAATGAATTACATGAACTGTCTCTAAAAAGAAACTCCCCCGAATGCTTGCAAGACCCTATAAGGCTAGTTTAACATTCGAGGACGAATGTTCTAAAGGGGGGGGGGGGGGGGGGGAGGATGTTATATCCCGTATTTTGCATATTCGGAAAAATTTGAAATAATTGTGACTAGTAAGAGATAAGGCAATATTTTGATCTTAATATATAAGTTGTTCATAAAAATATTAAGGCGGGAATATTGGGGAAGGCTAAGGGCAAAGTTGGAAATTTGGAAAATAGTTTTCATGAGTTACAAAAATTTGTCATGAAATAATGGGCTTGGAATAAAAAGAAGAAGAAAAAATTTGGGCTTGAAAATGGCCAAGAGTGGCCGGCCATAGAGAAATGGGCCAAGGCCCATGTAAAATTTTAATCCATGAAATAAATAGAGAGGGCCACTATTATTACTCATCATTTTAAGAACATTCAAGAAAAAAGAAGAACTTGAGAGAGAAAGGGAGAGGGTTCGGCTAAGAGGAGAAAAAGAAAGAAAAAAATTGAGGCCATCAATCTTTGATCAAAAAATTATATTTTTCTAGTATTCTTACTAATTCATGGGCCCTCTTCAACGTGGTATAATTATTTAAGCAAGAAAACCACTCTTGGTGGCAAGTGGGAAATTGAAGAAAAGGTAAAAAATTTTCTTCTTTTATATGTTATAGAAGGTTTATGTATGTTGTAGTATGTAGAAATGAATGAAAAGCATGAAAATAGTGTGTTGTGGGTGTGGCCGTGTGGGTGTGTGTTAGTGTGTGTGGCCGTGTGATGTTGTATGGTGAAATGAAGATGAGTTAATTTTATTTAGCATGTTAGTTGTGTAGTTGTGGCCTTTATGATGTAAATGAAGGTTTAATGGTTCAAGTCGGCATTGAAATTTGTTGTGGGTTGTTGTAGGAAATTAATGTGATTTTAATATGGTTTTATGTAATTGTGGAAATGGAGTTGCTAAAGTGTGCATTGTTGTGATAGTTATGAATTTGAAAGAAGAAAATGCGATGTTGTAGTTTGTTGCAATTCTAGAGATTTCGGGTGGAGTATGGTGTGTTGGTGGAATTGTTTGAATATTGTATAGATTGTTTGAAATGTTCTTGAATTGAGGCCATCAATCTTTGATCAAAAAATTATATTTTTCTAGTATTCTTACTAATTCAAGGGCCCTCTTCAACGTGGTATAATTATTTAAGCAAGAAAACCACTCTTGGTGGCAAGTGGGAAATTGAAGAAAAGGTAAGAATTTTTCTTCTTTTATATGTTATAGAAGGTTTATGTATGTTGTAGTATGTAGAAATGAATGAAAAGCATGAAAATAGTGTGTTGTGGGTGTGGCCGTGTGGGTGTGTGTGAGTGTGTGTGGCCGTGTGATGTTGTATGGTGAAAGGAAGATGAGTTAATTTTATTTAGCATGTTAGTTGTGTTGTTGTGGCCTTTATGATGTAAATGAAGGTTTAATGGTTCAAGTCGGCATTGAAATTTGTTGTGGGTTGTTGTAGGAAATTAATATGATTTTAATATGGTTTTATGTAATTGTGGAAATGGAGTTGCTAAAGTGTGCATTGTTGTGATAGTTATGAATTTGAAAGAAGAAAATGTGACGTTGTAGTTTGTTGCAATTGTAGAGATTTCGGGTGGAGTATGGTGTGTTGGTGGAATTGTTTAAATATTTTATAGATTGTTTGAAATGGTCTTGAATTGTGTTTGAATGATCTCGGATTAGTAATGAATATGTGAGCGTTGATATTGGCTTGAATGTACGTAGTTGAATTGAATGTGATAAGCTATGTAGAGAAGAAGGTTACTAATGTTAGAATGCGTTTTAAATTGATTGTTGATGTTATTAGTATGGTTGTTGGTATTGTTGAAATGATTGTTGGTATGGTTGTTGATAAATTTGGCCGAGTTAGATTCTCGGGGATGTTGAATTTACAGGGGAGATGCTGCCGAAATTTCTGTAGACAAGTACTAGTTAGAATTGGATTTCTAAGTACTTGTAGCTAATGTTTGGTAATTGATAACGTTATTGTAGATATTGGGGAGCCCGAGACTTGAGTCGGGATTTGTTTAGCGAGCGATCGAGGTATGTAAAGCCTAACCTTTCTTTCTTTTGGCATGGTCTTTATGAAATGAGCATTCGACGTATATGTATAATTTCACGAAAATCCTATTCTTAGAGCCACTAGGATGGCCAATGTCTTTGACTTCCATAAGCTATTCCATATGGTTTGATACGTAATTATGATGTTCGAAGATTCTAGTTGATATGACTAAAGTCGTGGATATATATTTTGATACGTACATATGATTCTAAAGGCTCTATTTGATTTGGTTCATAAGGATATTTGAAAGTTACCCAATATAATTGCTACTTGAATTTCCAAAAAGAGCTTCTGAAACGCTTTTAGAAGACTTTGTACTTTAAAAGCTCGTAACTTTCTTATACTAATTCCGATTGACCCGAAACTTGATTCTGAACTCTCAGATGTCGGTAAATATATTTGTCCATTGAGTTTTGCAAATTAAATTAATTATTTATTTATTTATTTATATGCATATGGTTTTCTCACTACTCCGCTCGTGCATACTACTACTATATCGTTCGCCGAGTCCCAGGCCGATTTTGTTATCGTGCGCACTATGTTACATTCGGCAGTATGATGTGTTACGGTTCCCGAGTCCCTCGCCATAAGGCCGGGTACCGCTTATATACGGCGTTATGATGTGATATGGCATATGATGTGTTCTGATGTTGTGATATGTTATGATGATACGATATGTTCGGGGATTGTACGGAGATTTGAAACCTTCTGGAGTATGATGTGTTGTGGCGCCAGCGTCGGAGTGGCGACCACGTTCCTAAGCCCTATGCATGATTTTTATTTGCATGATTTATGTTTTCAGAAAAGGTTTTGATATACTAACTCTGTATCCATTTTCCATACTCCTTATTTCAGTTCTGATTTGAATTACTGTATTTCATGCTTTACATACTCAGTACATATTTCGTACTGACCCCCTTTCTTCGGGGGCTGCGTTTCATGCCCGCAGGTATAGACATTTGTTCTGGTGCCCCGCCATTGTAGGATACATATTCCGCTACTTTGGAGTGCTCCCTTTGATCCGGAGCCCATATTTTTGGTACATATCTTTCGTTGTACATATTTCTGTATATATATGACTATTTAGGGTACGACGGGGCCTTGTCCCGTCATATGTTTCTGTTATGGTTTGAAGAGGCCTGTAGACATATATGTGGGTCATGGGTCGTGTTTGTTCAGTTATGTCTGTGACTTGTGCCTTAAGCGGTCCCGTTTTCTATTATGGCCGAAACGGCCCATATGTTTGTGTATGTATGTATATTTGGGCGATGTGTATTCCGCCAGCCTGCCGGCTTTTGTATGATATTTCTGTTACAGTTGACCGCTTAAGACGACGTCTGTTCTCAGTATCTGTGCAAAATAACGTATGTTAAATATGAATAAGTCTTTGATATGTCGATTTGGTAAGTGAGTGTGTATGGGTGTCCAGCTAGGGCACTAGTCACGGCCCACGGGGTTGGGTCGTGACAATTGTGATGGTGTATTTGTATTCGTACTGTGGTGATTCGAGACGGATTATATTCTCGTTGTGATATGGAAATGGTAGTTGATACATTTCCCTGAATTCTTGATATCTTGTGAAAGTGATTTGTCTTATGATATGGTGATTCTTATAGTACGTTTACATTGCATTGCATCATATGATTACTCATCCATGACATATACATCTCATGCATGATGGAAAGAGGTTCAGAAATGATTGATGAAAGACTTATGACAACTATGAAAGAAAATATGGCACTTTTGAGGAAAGTATGATATGAATTCGTGATCCGAGGTCCGTTTCGGAGTGAAAGGTATGTGTATCCGTGATCTGAGGTCTGTTCCGAAGCGGAAGGTATACGGGCTCGTGATCCGAGGTATGTTTCGGAGCGAGTGGTACATGAACGCCATGGGTTCCCCACAGGTCATGACTATTGTACGAACAATGCCTTTAGCATGTGTGTACAAGTTATGTGCATTGGACACTACATCTCATTCCATCACATACATTCAGTGCATTGCATATATTATTATCTATTGATTTTGCTGTGATGGTATTGTGTTAGTTCGAGAGTTATTAAGACTTGAAAGACTGGTGGTTTAGAAGCTTCACCTTAGGCTATGATTCGGTTGGTGCTATTCTGTAACTTGAGTGATTGTTATGTGCTTATCGGCTTATCTTGTTGATTTTATGCTTATATGCGTGAAGTAATCTTAGAAGGCCTATGATGCTTACTCAGTACGTGTTGTTTGTACTGATGCTACCTTGCTACACTCCTTTTCAGGGTGTAGGGTTTGAGACAAGATCCATGCCAGGTCCTCGTGAGTGGTCTCCGAGGCAGTTCCATTGGAGACTTAGGGTGAGTCACTGCCAGATCTGCAGCCCGAGTTTCCATTCCTCATTGTATCTGTCTTTTATTTTTCGGACAGTATTTCTTATCATATTATGAGTCTTGTATGGCAATATTCAAACATTTGTACTTATTGATTTAGACTTGTGTATTGAGTAGTTGCTCTTGTACTGATATAGACCAGATCCTTGGGGTGTCACTTGTATTTCCGCACTTAGTAATTATCTATGATATTGAGATTGCGTTTATTACTTCGTATCCGCATGTGATAACTAAAAATGGTTAAACAAAGGGAAGGGTTAGCCTACCAGGTGGGATGGAGTAGATGCCTGCACGATCCATAATTTGGGTTGTGACATATAGACCTGACCGTTCATAAGCGGGTGTACTAGTATATTGGTCTATAAGTAGCACTGAACCAACAGATGATAATGACAAAATCCATATAAGTTGGATTTGTAATATGAATGAAAGTGCAATAACTGAGAAATAGGAAAATGCCCATAAAAAATTAACAATATTACTGTTTTTCCATTGTCCTCCTCTTCATCTTTCTATATAGTAGAAAATATTAGTAATCCAAGAGTCTTTGCACTTTGTTTTTTTTTTTTTTTTAAAAGAATCTTAATGATTTTCAAAGTAATATATAATTGAAGGGGCATCAATTCAAAAGAATTTTTCTTTAGATAAAGTAGAACACCGCATAGTGAAAGAGAAAAAAAAAAAAAGGCACAAGAAATTTTAATGAGGGCTCAATTCAGTAGGAAAAAAATAGAAAGAATGTTAAACAGAACATGATAAGATGAGTTAAAATTTAACAGGTTAAGATTAGTCTTGCCTTTCGTTGCCTCACTCCGTCTTTTCATGGGAGCAGCTCTGGCCCATTAAAAATCGCTCCTGGAGATATCAATACTAACTTTAACTAATGACATGTGTCCCCATCATTTTTAAGGTTAGGATTGTTTTGGTTTAGTCTCTCATGATTGAGTATACGTTTTTCGTTTCAAACTGCATTATTATGTTAGCCTCTTTAATATTTTATCAATTGTTTAATTTAATTAAACATCAAGTTTCTGTTTCATTTGAAATAAAAAATTCCTTTTATTAGAATCCATTAACATTAAAATTTCAAGATATAGAGACAAAATCAAACTCAAAACAAGAAATAATAATATTACATAAATAAATAAACCAGATTTCAAATAACAAACAATAAATTTTTGTGTATTGGCTAAATATATAAAAACAATGATCATGCTTAATTAAATTAAATAATTAATGAAATTAAATAAGAGGAAAAGAATAGTACTTCCAGAATTCGTTTTTGAGTTCTTACCAGTTACTATAGTGATGAACACTAAACCAAAACAATCCTAACGTTTAAAAATGATAAGGACACGTGTCATTAGCTTAAGTTAGTATTGATATCTATTAGAGCCACATTTACTAGAACAGAGCTGCTCCCGTTTTTCATCATGTAATTTTCGCGTATTTTTAAACGCTTGATGAAAATCCTACCTGTGCTCTGCTTATATTTCTCCCTTAAGCATTTCCCAAGGCATTGGTGGTTGAAGTTGCATTCATATGCCCATTCATGATGCTTCTTATTGCCATTGGGAATATGCAAGTTTCAGTTAGCTAGAAAAAAGGCGATTTTCCTTCTTTTTAGCTTTATAGAATCCTCATTCAAAGTTATTAATGCGATGTGGAGTGTCACCCATTACTATCAGCGGCTTGCCGAGATGAATGTGGCCTGGGTCAAAAGGGCATGTATAATACTGAAAAAATAAAATTGCTTTCATCAGTTATCCGAGATGAAAAATAAATTCTTACATTTAATGTAACACTATTTATTTATTAATATGTTTTAAGAAAAATGATAAGTTTATATATATATATATATATAGAAACAACTCTAACTTTAAGCTTTTCATTTTATTTTTAGGGTGTGTTTGGTAGGAAGGAAAATATTTTTTTTGAAAATAAGTGATTTTTAATTTATTTTCTGTTGTTTGATAAGTAAATAAAAAAAATTATATGTAAAATTTTCATTTTACTTTTAATAATATTTTATTATAGTCACATAAATGTCATGATTCGTTTAAAGTCACAGGTTTCAAAAAGCTCTAATGTTTTTTTATAAATTAGTACCCAATCAAAAATAGCTACATAAATTGAAACGGAGAGAGTAATGAAAAACCAAATGTCTTTTGAGAAAAGGTTAATACCCAGTTAGGATTAGCTCTTCACTTGTTGTATTTTTCTGTTGTGTTCCAATTGTGTTTACCCCGGATTTAGGTAATCAATTGAATTTGTAAGTGAGGTGTAAGATATGTGGATAATTTTAATCTATTTTTGGTTGATATGGAATATATATGAACTTGTGTAAAGGTAAGTATATATATGTGTGTGTGTGTCAACAACTTGAGCTAAGATGTAAATGTTGATGATTAAGCTAATATAATATTGAATGAAAGATCACAACTCCACAGATTCGGACTAAAGAGAAAGAAAGATAATGCTTTAATATACTTTTTGCTATTACAATATTCTAGATCTCAAGAAGCCAACCCTTAAAAGTAGGGAAATGCCCCCTATTTATAGTTTTGTCTTATGGGTCTTTCATACAACATAAAGCCCTTTTAGGTTAAAAGAAACCCTAAAAGGATAAGGTTGGACCGTACGGTCTGACACCCGTACGGTCGCCAATACAACGTGACAGAACGGTCTTGACGCGTGGCAACTCTGCAACTGGTTAACCGGACCAACGACCACGACCAATTTGGACATGCAGAAACTGGACTAACGGTCACAATCAATTCGGTCATGGAGAAACCGGATTAACGTCGATGCAGAGTTTGGTCCGGAAATATCGGACTAAATAGATTTACTCCACTTTTCTCGGATCAACTGCACCTGGCGCAATCCCACCGGCTCCGAAGGAAAGGCTTCGTACCCATACTTGTTTCTTTCTATCCCCGGTTCCCAGTCTCACCGATCTTGCATACATCCGATTTTTACCGTATACAGATAGTCCCCACACTTCCCGGACCGTAGTTTTACCGGAGTAACGGGAAGTGGATGAGTCACCAAACCGGCGGTTCCATAAGCTCGTTCGTATCTTTTCATTTTGGCGGGAACAGTTATGTCACGTCCCTCTGCTATCAGCCACATGTCTCATCCCGAACGGCTGACTTCGGTAACCGCCGTAACGCACGTCGTTTCAAATCATGTCTCATTAATTGTGGGACACGTGGCACCCCCCGATTGGCTAACCTCTGCAACCGCTACAGCTACCACAACTTTATAAGGCCATTCACCCCTTCATTTCACCATTTTCGCCTCTCTCACTTCTGATCCCTTTTTCATCTCATTCTCTTTGCTTTATTTCAACCATTTTAATCTGCTCTTCTTAGGTGTTTTGATCGTTTCCTTCTCTCTCTTGTCTTGATTGTAAAAATAAAACAACTTTGCCAACTTCTTCATTGCTATTCTTTGATCATAAGTGCTCTTTTGCTTTCTCTTTCACTCATCACTTTGAACTCTTCAACTGCCCTTTCAATCTTTCCTTTTACTCCCGGTTTCATTTCCTACTCCAAATTCACCAATCTCCTCTTACATATCTTCCAAATGTCTGCCAACACCGAAACTACCTCCCAGGATGTTCCCTCGGTTTCTTCTCAAGGAGCCGAGCCAACCTCACAACCCAAGGGAAAAAACGTCGTTGAGCCCACCGCTTTAGACATAGTACCATCCAAACCCAACTACAACAAAGAATTTGAAGCCGAGAAGCCTTCTCCGGTTGCTGATAGAGGGTTCGATGTAAGGCGATATCCTTCGTCCATTACCGAGGATAAAATTGACCAGGTCCGGGCTGATTACGGATGGGATAACCGTCTGGTGCAAGTGTTCGCCCCCGGTCCTGACGAGTCCATCACCGATCATAGGGAAGGCTTCTTGTATGTTTACACCTGTCCCTTCACACTCAAGCTCAATCCCCCAATTGACCCGATTATTTTGGATATGTGTCGGACATACAACGTAACCTTGGCCCAAATTGGTCCGATAATCTGGAGGACCGTGGCCTGCCTCCAGATGTTAGCCAATAATAAAAATAGGGAATTTACGATGACACATTTCATCCATTTATATTCCCCGAGGTTGTTCCGAGGGGGTGTGATAAAGCTCTCCAAGCGAGGCCGAAACCCGATCTTTTCGAAGATGGACGAAGACAGAGACCAAGGTTGGTTAGAACGCTACGTCCGGGTGAGAACGGCGGACATTATTCCGGCAGACTATATGCCTTTCCCGGAGAGGTGGAATGATAATCGTAAGTTTCTTAGTTCTTATTTCAATAACTATCCATGGATGCTTTGTCAAACACTTACTCCCTTGAATTAATACGATTTCTCCCCCGCTTTATTTACATCAGTCGTGGCATGGATACCTCCGTCCGTTCGGAACATGAATGAATGGGTTGAGGCACTCCTCAACCAACACACCCATGAAGCACAGACATGGGGGAACTTGTCACGTGGCCGATGGGTTGCTCAAAACCACGGTAATACTCTGCTAGAGTTGGAATATATTGTATCTTCTACCTTGTCCTTCTTTTTTTTTTAATAATCTCTTCGGTATTCAGGTTTACCCAGGGTCTCGGTAGAGCCAAGACCGGAGCCAGTAGCCGAACCAGCTGTGCCAGTACCTGAATTTGATTCAGCGGGGACATCCCGTATTATTGTTGCTGCCAATAAAAGGCGGAGAAAGCCCTCGGACAAAGGGCAAAAACCGAAGAAAAGGGCAAGAAGCATCGTTCGGACTCTAAGGGACGAAACAGAGCCCGATTTCCTTGTTCGGAGAGTCGGTGTGACCCCCTCCGTCGCTTCTGTTCCAGAGGAGGAAACCACCATTCCGTCATTTCCTTCAGCCGGGGAAGGGCCGTCAGCTCTGGCTTTGCACACAGGTGGGAAAGAAGTTCTTTACCCGACTCTTCTAAGGTCAATTGAATATGTTAACATTTCAGGTGATGCTTCATCTGAGAAGATCCCCTTGCAAAGGACTAGAAGATTCGGGCTCGCGTCGACTGTTGAGGCTGAATAAAAAGCTGAGACGGTCCCTGAGACCGAGGCTCCAATGGATGCCGGTCCACTGCCCGGTGATGACCCAACTTCAACATCCGAGGTACCTGCCTCTATCGAGCCCGTTGGGGCTGCTCTAACTTCTCCTGCACCGAGGTTAAATAACCTCGATGACATGTTCTCGGATACCCCACCTGCAACCGGGGAAGCGGCTGGTTTCGGACATCTCTCTATCCCACGAGTCACGAGGGCAGCTAACCGGTCCACCGAGACTGGTTCAAGGAAAAGCCTTGTACGCATCTTTCCGGCCCCGAGCGTGGAACCGAGGAGGACAAGGTTGGCCATGATTACTGTCCCTGAGGATTGTAGTTTCTTGTCCCGTCCCATGGGAATTGCAAGCTATCTGAGGCCCCTCATCTCGGACTTGGACAAGCAGAAGATGACCGGAGTCCCCTGGCAGAGTCTTATTAACGAGGGCATGCACGCAGGCAATCGAGTAAGTTTATCAGCCGATCCTTCCATAATTCAACGTGAATTTTAGCTTCTCGTTTATACAAGTTTAACTTCTCGCTTCTTTTACAGAGTGTGGTGCTCGTCAATGAGGCCTTCATCCGTGCTCAGTAAGAGGTTGATGACCTTAAGGGCCAGCTGGATGCCCAGGGTAGGGAAACGGAGAAGTTCTAGCACCTTTTGCAAGTGAAGAAGGATCAATTAAACCAAGCAGTTTCCTTTTCCAACCTTTAACCCGAGCTCGAAGCGGAGAAGGCAAAAAATCGTCGGCTAAAGGATGAGTTGGCCGGAATGGTTGAAAAGAACCGGCTCCTGGAAGCGGATAAGGTCGGCCTTAGCCAAGATAATGCTCGTTTTTCTTCGAGGCTTGGTGAACTCGAGGCCACTATCTCTCAACTTCGGAGGGAGCTTGACTCGGTCAAGACTGATGCTGTGAACATGGCCGAGAGGCATAGGCTGCTTGAGTTCGAGAATGCTGAGTATAAGAACAAGTTGAGGGTATTCGAGCGGAAAGCCGAGGATAGGGCCCGGATATGCGACGAGCTCAAAACCAAATTCGAGGAGACGGCCGAGGCCAATGACATTCTCAAGGCCGAGCTCGAGTTGGCTACTCAAGTCCAAAGAAACCTCGATGAAGAGAGAGCGAAATTAGTGGCCAAACTGGCTCAGGCTGAGGCTGATTTGGCAGAAACCCTTAAGAATGTGGAGGCTGTCATACCACGATTGCGGTGGAGTATGAACGGTGGAAGTCCCGGAGGGCCACCCTTGAGCAAGCCCAACAAGGTTTTGGGGACCTCCCGGCCCTGATACTTGAAGCCAGAAAGACCGAGGAGGAAGCCAAGAAAGCCCTCGATACCGATTCCGATAATTCTAAGCGGACAGTATCCGAGCATTCCGGTTCCAGCTGCACCGGGTAGACCAGGGCCTGCACTTAGCCTTTATTTTGCCTTTGCCTTTTTTTCTCTTGTTTTTGTTTTTTAACTTCGCAGAAATTTCAGGTGTAAAAAACCTTCATATATAGAATGTGTATTTTTCTTATTGATTCTCTTTATTCTTTTATCTGAATGCTTATTATAACTTTTGCCCGAATCGTCGATCCCGTTTAAGGGACAAGCAAAGGCTCGGAGTCATTCTTCCGGATTGTGCCTGAATATTGGCTTTTCTCTTCGTCCAATACATTTTGTCCGGGGATTTGATCGAGTGGTTTGCCCGTGGCACTTATTTATGCTCTGTGAATTCAGACGTCTCCCAATCACGTTAGGCATTTTCTAGGGTCGATATTTTTTCAACAATTCACTTAATATAGCAGTCCCCATTCGAAGGTGTTTAAAGATTTTGGCTTTGGTTCAATGCGACCTTGTTGCTTTTGTCGAATTTCGACTATAGTACCCGGTGTAGGGATAAAATGATGCCGAATTTCGGCGGTAATCACCGAGGGTAGGGTGTTTAACAAGAAGACATATCCGAAATGCAATAATCTGAATTTTCAATAATCTTTATATTGCAAGTATTTGCACGTACATGACATGAAGACTTTGTCTGTTTCCTTCTGTTTTTGCCGTAGATAATACTAAATGGACATGATTTGTTCTGATCGTTTGGTACTTACATCGAAACCTAGTACAGAAGGTCCGGTTTTGGACGAAGGTGAGAAATATAAAATTTTGAGGACTTTGTCGGGGTAATGCCCAACGGCGTTCTCCTGCTTTGTTGAGCTGCTTCGTTTTCTATTCACTGGGGTAAGCCTCGATATGGGTATAGTAGTCCCCTAGTGTTTATCCGAGCTGCAAGGTCGGGTAAGCACTATCAAGTCCCCGCTCGTAGGGTATACCCCCGAGTTTCCGGACACTTATACTCGTTTCTATCAAGTAACACGTTGTACTTGTTGCCTCATTAAAAACCTTGTCAGAAAACCCATTTTGGGACAAAACGTACTAAGGAAAAGAGTGCAACACGTGTTTTCATACCTAACACCTAACTTCATCCGGTACTCGACTTCCTGCAAAAAGAAAGGTTAACAAAAAACAAACACGAGGGTAGGGGTCCATACCTTAGCAGTAGTATTTCTTCAAATGAGCCACATTCTAGTTATTGCGCAACCGTTGTCCGTCCATGGCCTCCAGCTGATATGACCCTTTACCCGTTATTCCTGTTATCTTATACGGCCCTTCCCAGCTCGGTCCCAACTTTCCGTCGTTGGGATTTTTGGTGTTCAAAGTAACTTTCCGAAGCACCAAGTCCCCAACTTGGAAATGTCAAACATTGGCCCTCCGGTTGTAGTACCTTTCCATTCTCTGCTTCTGGACTGCAATTCGAACCAATGCGTTTTCGCGAAGTTCATCCGTGAGGTCGAGTTTTATGGCCATGGCCTCCTCGTTTGACCCACCAGTGGCGTATCTGAATCGGAGACTCGATTCACCAACTTGTACGGGGATGAGGGCTTCGGCCCCGTAGACCAACGAGAAAGGTGTTTCTCCCATGCTTGATTTTGATGTGGTTCTGTAAGCCCACAATACCTCCGGCAGCACCTCCCTCCAGTGAGTCTTTGATGTTTCAAGTCTTTCCTTAGATTTTAAATTATTGTTTTATTCGTGGATTCTGCCTGTCCGTTTGCACTTGGGTGATACGGAGTTGATACAATTTTCTTGATCTTCAACCCTTCGAGGAAATCATTGACTTTGCTGCCAACGAACTGAGGACCGTTATCACAAGTTATCTCGGCCGAGATGCCGAAACAACAAATAATGTGGTCCCATATGAAGTCAATAACCTCATTTTCTCTAATCTTTTCGAAAGCTTGCGCTTCAACCCATTTGGAAAAATAATCAGTCATAAACAAAATAAAACGGGCCTTACCTGGTGCCCATGGCAGTGGACCAACAATGTCTATTCCCCACTTCATGAAGGGCCAAGGTGACACCACCGAGTGTAGCAACTCCCCGGGTTGGTGAATCATCGGGGCATGTCTTTGACACCCATCACATTTTCGGACAAAATTCTTCGAATCCTCCTCTATCAGGTTCCAGTAATAACCAACTCTGATAATTTTTCAAACTAAAGCTTCTGCACCGGAGTGATTACCGCAGGTCCCCTCGTGGACCTCTCTCATCATATAATCGGTTTCTCCGGGACCCAAACATTTGGCCAGGGGCCCGAAGAAAGACCGTCGATACAATTGGTCGTCTACTAAGCAGAATCGCGCTGCTTTTGTCCTTAGTGACCGTGATTCTTTCGGGTCACTCGGGAGCTTTCCATTTTGCAAGTAGTCGATGTATTTGTTGCGCCAATCCCAAGTTAGACCCATCGTGTTTATTTCAACATGCCCGTTTTCTATCACTGAATTCATTAATTGCACCATGGTGCCGGGGTTGATTTCTTCCTCTTCGACTGAAGAGCCCAAATTGGCCAATGCGTCGGCTTCGCTGTTCTACTCCCTGGGTACATGCTGCACGGTCCACTCTTTAAACCGGTGTAGTATCACTTGAATTTTCTCCAGATACCTTTGCATTCCTTCATCCTTAACCTCGAAGACGCCATTTATTTGGTTAACGACCAAGAGAGAGTCGCACTTTGCTTCGATTATTTCGGCCCCCATGCTCCGAGATAATTCCAAACCTACAATAATAGCCTCATACTCGGCCTCATTGTTAGTCAATTTAATAGTTCTAATCGGCTGTCGAATGGCGTCCCCGGCGGGGGTTCTAAAGACGATTCCTAGCCCGGAACCTTTGAGGTTCGAGGCCCCGTCCGTGTGTAACGACCAAAAATTTTGCTACGAATTTTTGTGTTTCGTCACTAAAAGTATGTGGCTCATGTACTTAGCGACGAAATGTAAATTTTGTCGCAAAATGTGAACAATTAGTGACAAATTTTACGTTGTAGCTAATAATTTCGTAGCTAAATAACACATTTGTTGTAGTGTATGTGGATAAATTTTAATCTATTTTTGGTTGATATGGAATATATATGAACTCGTGTGTAAAGGTAAGTATATATATATATGAATATATGTGTCAACAACTTGAGCTAAGATGTAAATGTTGATGATTAAGCTAATATAATATTGAATAAATGATCACAACTCCACAGATTCGGACTAAAGAGAAAGAAAGATAATGCTTTAATATACTTTTTGCTATTACAATATTTTAGATCTCAAGAAGCCAACCCTTAAAAGTAGGGAAATGTCCCCTATTTATAGTTTTGCCTTATGGGCCTTTTATACAACATAAAGCCCTTTTAGGATAAAAGAAACCCTAAAAGGATAAGGTTGGACCGTACGGTCTGACACCCGTACGGTCGCCAGTATAATGTGACAGAACGGTCTTGACGCGTGGCAACTCTGCAACTGGTTAACCGGACCAACGGCCACGACCAATTTGGACATGCAGAAACCGGACTAACGGTCACGATCAATTTGGTCATGGAGAAACCGGACTAACGTCGATGCAGAGTTTGGTCCGGAAATACCGGACTAAACAGATTTACTCCACTTTTCTCGGATTAACTGCACCTGGCGCAATCCGACCGGTTTCAAAGGAAAGGCTTCGTACCCATGCTTGTTTCTTCCTAACCCCGGTTCCCAGTCTCACCGATCTTACATACATCCGGTTTTTACCGTATACAAGTTGCTATTCATGATGCTTTATTGTTGGCGTGAACGTAAAGAATCCAATAATGTTGAGCATATCTGAATTAACTGAAAGTTTTCTTCATGATCCTACTTTATGACTGGAAGTTCAAATTCCTAAGAAACTTTGGTTATTAAAAATAATAAAGTTAATGTCATCAAATGAAGCTAAACCACATGGATTGCAAGCATCAGCCATTATCATAGCTTTTAGCAGCCATATTCTTTTCCTTCCTTTTGTCTAAACTTTGATGCATATTCCGTGGAGTTTCAGTTGGAAGAAATCCTTATTTCTGTTTTCCAACTAACCTTATTTTTTGTCAATCAACTTAATTCGCTCATTCCCTTCCCTTTTCTCCTACTATTTTCACATGCATTTCCTCTTAAAATAAGTCCTAAACTGTGGGCTTCAAAGCTTCTATTTGACGATACGGAGTTTAAAAAAGGCAGCCCCGCGCACTAAAACTTCCGCTATGTGCGGGGTCTGAGAAAGGACCGGACCGCAAGGATCTAACCCTGTATTCCTTATGATACAGAGTTTAAAGAAAAAAAAAATGAAATTTGTGATGTTAAACAAATTATGACATTTCTATGACTAGTATGACATTTGTGATAATTACGAAATTACTATCAATTATAAAAAATTATTATTACTTTTCAAACAGATTAAAAATAAAAAGTATTTCCTCCATCTCAAATTATCTGTGGCTTTTTTGTTTTACATGCCCCTTAAGAAATATTAATTAGGAAGGATATCAGACTAACTTTACCATTATTTATGCCTAAGTTATGATCTCTCTCCATTAAATGTTTAGTCTATTTATGTGTCATCTCCATTAATGAAAAAGTTCTACTAAGAGTAAAATGGCAAAAAATAATCAATTGTGTCGTGAATTTCTAAAACGACAAATAATTTGAAACAATTATTTTTAGTAACCATGACAAATAATTTGAGACAGAAAGAGAGTATTACATAAAATGAGAGGCAGGATTATTTTTTTTTTAATGGGATCATCAAGTTCCTATAAACTTATCATATCTAAAACAATCACATGGATAAGCACTTGCAACTTGCAAGACGTCAACCACATTTTAGCACCTTTTTTTATTATTATTTTGTTTTTCCAATTCCAATTGTTTGAACTGAAGATTCAGCTTTATTTTGGGATTTTTTCAAAAATATTATACAATATATTGCACACATGTAGCTATATTTTAGTTTACATTGGCATAATCAACTTTTTTCGCAACAATATTTACACACCCGATAACATAAAATTATATATTTACTGAAAATTTATATCAACCTTGTATGTATAATAATGTATAAGAGATGTTTATACACACTTTTACACTATTATACAAAGTTATATAAAAATTAAGTTTTGTTTCCTAGGAACTTCAACCCATGTAACTCCATTTGAAATGGGTCAAAAACATCACCAAATAGCTCAAATCTTCATTGATGGCTTGAAATATTAACCAATTTTTCAAAATGACATTCCAACAAATCTCAATCATCAAGTCGTCAAAACATTCTATGAATTACCAAACACATTTGTGAGTTTTCAAGCTTTTAAAATTTTCATAAATGCAGTTTTTAATTCACCCAGTGAGTTTGAGAGTCTGCAACAATTCAAATGTACCTTCGGTTGCAAATTTTGAGGGGGTTTCAATTTATGTCGTATGTGTCTATATGCCTTCACCTAGCTATACATCAAGAAGGGAAAAAATTGCGGAAGAAGAAATCTGACATTGAACAATAATTACAATTACTTGAAAAAGAATGAGCTAATCCATGGAAATGAAAACATCTAACCCCTACATATTTGTAGCATAATTTTACTGGCTGTACTTGGACTAACTTTAAATCTGTTACGATAAATATGAATATCACTCTCAATCAGTTTCTAAGCATTAAAAAAATAAAAATTAGAACAACAAATTAAAGAATTATGTCATATTCCCTAAATATTTCAAATTATATCCAAAACAGGCTAAATGTGGTAAGATCTGAAAATATGAGTTTTTTTTTTTTTGTTTTTGTTTTTGTTACAGAGTGGGTAAGGGAAAGGAAATAGGGAAGGGGATTACAACGTGAGGATTCGAACTCTCACCAACAAGGTGAAAGTTCAGATAGCCAACTAACTGAGCTACTAAGATCCCTATCTGAATAATAAGTTCATTTTGATTATAATAGCTTGCACCAAGTGACATATAGGGTAAAACTTCTTTATTGATTAGGGTTTTAAAATAAAGATATCATTTTTGCCAAATTTAGCAAAACGTCCAACTAACTAATTCACCCCGAAAATCCTCCTAATATTCATGCAAGTTATATTTGTCTTCTATTTTTGGAAACTTTCCTCAACTCCATGAAACTATAAATAACCTTAATATATAATCTTCTTTTCCATCATACAATTAACTACTACTATCAAATACATTGTCTAGCTCTACGTGCATACAAATGACTAATTTTACTAGGATCATAAGCTCTTTCTTTGCCTTATTGTTGTTCCTAGTTCTTGCTTGTGCAGCTAGGCCAGTTCCAGGAAGAAGTGGTAGAGGATTTCTTAGAACAAATGGTGCTCATTTTGTAGTAAAGGGATCACCTTTCCTCTTCAATGGTTTCAACTCTTATTGGCTAATGCGCGTAGCAGCTGATCCAAGTGAAAGATACAAAGTCTCTGAGGTATTTCAAGAAGCCTCTGCTGCTAGCCTTTCTGTCTGTCGAACTTGGGCATTCAGTGATGGAGGAGACACTGCATTACAACTATCACCTGGTGTATATGATGAACGTGTTTTTCAGGTAATTACTTTAAAAGTCAAGTTATACCCTATGCACAAAAATGTAAAGATATTTTTAACCATCTTAAAATATGTTAAATTATCCATAATAGCAGCAGGTCGGTTATCATTTTTATCGGGTTACGACTCACTTCATCTATGCGACAATAATTGACCGAGTACAGAATTTAAGAAAGAAAGAAAGAAAAGCTTTTGGAACTTATAGTCTTAAACATGTCATTACATTTATGTGGTTATAAGACCATATCGCTAAGGGAAACACACAAAGTTTAAAGTTAATTATCTCCAAATTAATATAGTGATTCTCTTTTAAACAGACTAAAAAGGAAATAGTATCACTTAAAATAGAGTAGAGAGAGTATATAATTGGATTTAATAAGTTATATACACTGACAATACTGTAAAGAAAAAATATTACTATTAATATAATTTGACTGGTTCTAGCAAGTTATCGCCATATTTTCTAGGTTACCACTTACCATATATATTTAATAGGATAAGTTTCACCATTTATGTCTCAAAAATATTCGTACATTTTAATAAGATTAATCTTTATGAAATATAGGGATTGGACTTTGTGATCTCGGAATCAAGAAAGTATGGGATTCGCTTGATATTGAGCTTTGTCAACAACTACAAAGATTTTGGGGGAAGACCTCAATATGCTCAATGGGCAAGAAATGCAGGAGTCCAGATTAAAAGTGAAGATGACTTCTACACTCATCCA
Organism: Lycium barbarum; assembly: GCF_019175385.1. Taxonomy (NCBI): domain Eukaryota; kingdom Viridiplantae; phylum Streptophyta; class Magnoliopsida; order Solanales; family Solanaceae; genus Lycium; species Lycium barbarum. Next base: position 74,425,353 of record NC_083344.1, read on the forward strand.
GTTCTCAAAGATTATTACAAGAATCATGTTAGGGTATGAGAGTATGATGATTTAGGTTCCTTTTTCTTCTTCTTCTTTTTTTTTTTTTTTTTCTTTGTTCTTTTCTTTTTTTTGGAGCTAAGTAACTAATAATGCTGTGGTTTTGCTACAGAAAGTTGTAACAAGGTTCAATACCATCACTGGAATGGCTTATAAGGATGATCCAACCATCATGGCATGGGAACTCATAAATGAGCCTCGTTGTCAGGCTGATTATTCTGGAAAAACAGTAAAAGTAAAGAGAGGATATACTATAGTTTTTTTTGTATTCTCCTACGGTACATACTGATGGAATACAGGCACACGCAGCGGAAGCAAATAACCAGGATCAAACTTGCATGTAATATAAACAACACATAATCAAGATATTAATCAAACATAAAATTGATACTTATCTCTTGAAGCGTGACCGCGACCAAGAATCGAATCTTCAACCACGAGCACACACCATCCAGTTGATCACCATCCTTCAGTTCCACAGTCTTCTGCTGTGTAACCCGAATAATACCAGAATTTGTGAAATTCGTGTGGGCGAATTTCTATGGAAAAAGAGTAGAAACTTGTAAAACCCCTTGGCCTCCTTATGGAATAAGACCCCTATTTTATAACTACAGGTTTAGGGTTTTTTTCTTTTTCAAAACCTATTGGGTCTTTATTTTCCACCAAGAAATAATATTCCATTTAATTCTTTATTATTCGGGCACAGCAGGGACCACAAAATTTAATTAAAGAGGCTTCCTATTATGGAATTAATTCAAGAAATCTGAATTAATCCTACCATAATAAATTACGAATTATTCCACTAAAAAATCGTAACTGCACTCCTCAGTTCAATTTCGAAATCATACTGTCACGACCCAACCCCGTGGGCCGTGACTGGTACCCTAACTGGGTACCCGTACATACCTACCTGACCGAATTTCGTATCATACAGATTCTTTTTTTTTCAGCTGTTACAGAAGTAGGCCGATACAGATACGGCACGCGCGCAAACATCTATATGTATATACCTGAACATGCAGACATTTACAGATAAGCCGATAAGGCTAACATACAGACGAAACCTGTAACCCACACATCTATCTACAGGCCTCTACAGACATACAGAATCATATGACGGGACAGGGCCCCGCCGTACCCCAAAATACCATACATATAGAGTCTACAGATAACAGAAGATATATACCAAAAGTATTTGCTCCGGATCGAAGGAGCTCTTCAGAATAGCAGAATCCGAGCCCTAGACTGGCGGCTTATCACCAAGTGCGCCTGTACCTGCGGGCATGTAACGCAGCCCCCGAAGAACCGGGGGTCAGTACGAAAAATGTACCGAGTATGTAAAGCAGAAATATATCAAACATAATCATGATCTGGACCGGAAGCACAGAAATATACTAGACAGGCTCATAAGCCGGACGGACAGAGTCATAGTCCCGACAAACGGACAGAATCATAGTCCAGACAGACAGAATCAGAATTCATACGGACGTACAGAATCGGAACCCGTCGGCCAGATAATCCAGACGGACAGACGGAGTCGTAACCGGTTGGACAGATAATCCGGACGGACATACAGAAGCATAACCAGTCGGACAGATAATCCGGACGGACATACAGAATCATAACCAGTCGGACAGATAGTCCAGACGAACATACAGAATCATAACCAGTCGGACAGATAATCCAGACGAACATACAGAATCATAACCAGTCGGACAGATAATCCAGACGGACATACAGAAGCATAACCAGTCGGACAGATAATCCTGACGGACATACAGAATCATAACCAGTCGGACAGATAGTCCAGACGAACATACAGAATCATAACCAGTCGGACAGATAATCCAGACGAACATACAGAATCATAACCAGTCGGACAGATAATCCAGACGAACATACAGAAGCATAAGTCATACAGACAGAAAGAATCACACGTAGGGTACAGGAACGTGGTCGCCACTCCTGCCATTGGCACCACAACACGTCAGATATCAGAAATTCTTCTCCGATCTCCGTCACACATCATAACATAATCACGGCACCCGGGGGCGGACAGATAACACAACACCCCGAGCCCGGACTCATCATACTTCGTAATATATCCTCGGTAACCGGGGACGGACATATAACACAGTACCCCGAAACCGGACACATCATACTTCAGAATTCACATATGGGGCTCGGCGGCCCACCGCACGATATACGTACCGGCCCGGGATCCGGTGAAAGGAATCATAGCATGTGCACGAACTGATTAATGAGGAACCACATACATACAGATCGTCATACAGACTCAACAGAACAGAAGTAGGCCAACTGGCCGATCGAACCAAGTATTCGGATAGTTTTCAAGGTACGTGCCTACACGTCACTTGGGGAGGCACGACAAATTATAACCAGAACCAGATTTCCAAATGTCAAAAACTATTTTGTAAGATTTGTATAAAAACAGTCGTATCGTGATCAGAATAGTAGTCCAGGTGTTTTCTGAGAAAATCGGGCAAAACTAAAGTAATTAAGGTTATACAAAAGGTATCGGGCCTCGTGGGCCCGCCTCGGATCAACTCGAGGCGACATAGGTAAATTACCGATAGTAGACCTTATAAGGTCATCCAAAATCATCTGGAAGTGTTCTGACTCCGTTTAGGGAAGTTTTGTACAAAAATTCACTTTAAAGGCAATTTGTAAGAAAATAACTTCAATTGGATTGAAGGAATTGGAGCGGTTTTCCGTCTCGAATTCCGGGGGACGGAGTCGTACTTAAGGCTCGCGGCTGAGCCTATCACATCCGGAACATGCCTAGGAACAAAGGGAAATGCTTCACATACCTCGATAGCGCCTTATGCTCGCTTGGCGTCAATCCAAATTTCGTCCAAAATCTGGAAATGGTCAAGTTTACCATTTGTTAGTTTCAAACTTTCAATATTCCAACTTAACACATACTTGCCTACCGAAATTTCGGCAGCATTTCCTCTGTATATACAACGTCCCCGAGACTTAGCTCGGCTCAATTCATCAACACAACAACCCAGGAATGACATAAAAACATCAATAGACATTAAAACATGCACTATGGCATCATTAGCCATCTTTCGTCATAACGAAACATCTTTCGTTTCAAACTTACATTTCCAAACCAAACTTATTATTTTCATATTCATTATCCATCAAAATCATTATGACATACATCGGAGGCATCCATACCATTTTCACACGATATACATAAGATATGCAAACATTCAAACTTTCCATTAAGCTACTACTTATCCAATCTTCCCAACCTTCAACATACAAGTTCATAAACACATTTCCATATTCCAAGTTCATTATCCTTAATCATAATTTCAAGAAACCATGCTAAAACAACATACTTTCCGACAACAACTTTACCAACAAATACTTCGTGTTAGCTTAACCATTATCCTCCCATCTACTTCACAAATCCTTAACAACACAATTAACATGCTAACAAGATTTGGTTCTCCTTCCAACATCACATAACCACACGGCCACCTACAATATTTTCCAATTTTCACTAATTCATTCCACTTTCATTTCTATTACAATTTCCATCATACTACAACTAAATTACAACATGAATTCAAATCATCCAAATCATGCAATATACATATATATATTCGGCCAACACACACTTAGTTCCAACACACAAAATTTCCATGTTTTTCATTCATTCACACATACTACATCATACATATACCATTTATAACATAACAAGAGCATGAAATCCTCACCTTTCTTCAAGTTCTTCACTTGGAGGATAAAATTGTTTTCTTGCCACAATACTTATATCAACTTGTAGAGGACTTTGCACTTGGTAATAATTTCACAAGAGATGAACTTTTAAACCAAGGAATTGGCTCCAAAAATTTTTTCTTTCTTTTCTTTGTTTTTCTCTCTCAAACCCGAAATGCTCTTCTTTCTTTTCCTTTCAACTCTTTTTCTTGAAGCTTCTTTGGATAATGATGCATTTTCTTATATAATAAAATCCATGTGATAATTATCACATGGTAATTTAATAAATCCCATGGGCCAAGGCCTTACATGGCCGGTTGGGCTCCCACTTGGGCCTTAGTTTTCTTATTATTATTTTTTTGAGCCCACTTGGCTAATTTTGTGATTTATGGGACAAGTTTCCAAAATTCCAATTTTGCCCTTGGCCTCCTTTCGTAATTCCATACCATTGAATTCATAACCTACACATTCATACCAAGTAGTGTCCAATTGTGGCCTCATTCATTACAAGTCAATTTATCTTGAATTTTTTTGAATAGGCGAAAATGTCGGATGTAACACATACATTAAAACTTATTTAACTCCCCATGTTAAGATTACAGATACCAATCAATTAAATTAAATTACTGACAATTTAATTCATTGACTAATTGAATCCTTTATATTTCTGCTTAACTTACATCATGTGACGGATACAAAATCCACCTGCAGGGTTTTCACATGAGACTTATAAGCATCCATAAAGAGGTATCATCAATCTCAAAGTCAAGACATGGATTCTATCAACTAATTATTATTTCACAAATGTAATTTGCCATTATCCAATTCACTAGGAATACATAGACCCGCAATTGAGTCGTACCTTTTAGTAAATCAAAATAATGAAGAAATCACATTGATCATAATAATTATATCAAGATTAAGAGTATAAGTACATTTAATGAACTAGAGAATTTGTTTTATATATTCAGTACAAAAACACTTATCTCTACTTGGTCCGTTCAATACATACAAAATGTACTAGCACAAGAAGACGAAACTATACCGTTCCCATAATGAAGATACATTATATTAATCTTGGGTTACAATCATACCGATGGCTTTGTCCAATTTCCATCTTAGATTGTGAACATAAATTTTATGCTTATAAGAACCGACGATTTAATCTTCCGTGTATAAGCTAACTCTATACACTAAATCATCTACTATATAAGTAAAGGACACACATACTGGTACATGATCTATTTAATTCTTTATTAAACAATGAATAAATAATTGTTCTATAATAAAAACTATATCCAAACACATGGTTAATAGTATATATCCCAACACATACTCCCTCCGGATCAAAAAAAAGTTCACTTAGCCATTTTCACACCCCTTAAGAAAATACTAACTTCTAGACAAAAATAGGTAATTTGGCTAAACTACCCCTAATTAAATAGGCATTGAAATTTGATCATATAACACTTAATAGGGGCAAATATGGAAAAACAAGGTTAATTCTTTCTTGATTTGCTAAGTGCTAAGTGAACTCTTTTTTTTTATCCGGAGGGAGTATCTTTTAACTTCTATCTACTAATGCTGCATTAATTTTATAGGGTTGGGTTCAAGAAATGGCAAGTTTTGTGAAATCAATAGATAAGAAGCACTTGTCGGAAATAGGAATGGAGGGATTTTATGGCGATTCGATGCCTGAAAGAAAACAATTTAATCCTGGTTATCAAGTTGGAACAGACTTCATTAGTAGCCATCTCATCGAAGAGATTGATTTTGCCACTATCCATGCTTATACAGACCAATGGTAACAAATTAAAGCACTTCTTTCTAGACCTCCAATTTCTACAAAAAAGTAATTCTCGTCGAATTTCAACAAATTGTTGAATCACTTAGATATAAAAGAGCTTGTGTATATAATCTGAAATATTTTGTTGGCGCCTAGGTTATCAGGACAAAATGATGATGCTCAAATGGCATTCATGCAAAGGTGGATAACAAGTCATTGGGAAGATTCAAGTAGAGTATTGAAGAAGCCGTTGGTGCTAGCTGAATTTGGAAAGTCTAGCAAAGATCCAGGATACAATCTAAATGCAAGAGACACATTCATGAGCAGTGTATACAGAAATGTTTATAGTTATGCAAAATATGGGGGAACAATGGGAGGTAGCTTATTGTGGCAACTTGCAGCACAAGGGATGGAGAATTATGATGATGGTTACTCAATTATCTTAGCACAAAATCCATCTACTGCTGGAATTATCTCTGGCCAATCACATGCCATGACCACGTTAGCTCATTTGCTTAATGATGACCATCAAGTCTAAACTATCGACATGGAAGAAAAGCATTTCCATAGTGGTTTATATTAGATCTTTTTTTATGACGCAACAAAAGAAGAAGAATTAGATAAGTTTTTGTACTCCAATTTAATTTTTAGTCACAATTGGAAAATACTCATTATCAGAAATGAGGTTGATTAACATCTTGAATGTATTTTGTTACAGTCTTGACGAAATGAAAAATTAGTCATACATATTTCATCTTAGTTTGATGATCAAATGCTAGTGTGCATATTTCTTGATAAAATGGTTAACTGCATGATATTTTGCATGATATTATAGGTTCTACTTATAGAAGATGACCAATTCACACACAAGGTATTTGACTACTGGGGTCAAATAAATATTTACAGATCATGAGAAAGTACAGCCACATAATAATATAACAAACGATAAAAGGTGCCAGACTCTTTGGAAATTACGAAGCTAACTATTTGTAAAGTTAAAATCAGCAAAAATATCTTCCTGAGCAACTGAGCAAGCTCAAAAATGAGAACGTAATTTCTGCTGGCAAGTATAGAGTTTAGGATTTTAAACGTAAAAAATTGAAAATCAACTTGTTGCTAATGGGAGATTTGTCAATGTGTAGAGTTGAGATATAAAGATACTGAACGTTTTGAATTCAACTCGTTGAAAAAATATTTATGTATTCCGTATTTAGTCTTTATCCATGGGTGGGGTACAAAAGATTTTTGGGCTTCCATCACTGTGTTACTAACACCAATGGCCAAATCTGATGTTTCTGGAAACATTGTGACAATTTCAGGTTGTGGAGAATAATGACCAGCAAATTACCATCAACTTTAAAGAGAATCCAGGTGACACTGGAACATACATTACTTCTGTTTATGCTAAGTGCACTGCTTTGGAAAGGATTGATCTTTGGGAGAGCATCACTAACATGACTAACAATATAAATGGTCCATGGTGTATGGGAGGTGACTTCAATGTTATCATGGATCAAGATGAGAAGTTGGGAGGAAATCCACACAGAACTTACAAGAGTATTGAGTTCATAAACTGCATGGAATCTTGTTGTCTTAGTGATGTGGGATTTACAGGTCCAAGGTATACCTGGTGCAATAATTGGAGGCCAAGCAAACGAGTGTGGAAAAGGTTGGATAGATTTCTAATCAATGATGAATGGGCTATCAAGTTCCAAAACAATATGGTGGAACATCTTCCCAGGACAAGTTCTTATCACAGACCTTTGGTTTTTAAATGCAACAGTGACCAACACAACAATATCAAGTACTTTAAGTTCCTGAACTGTTGGGTCGGTCAAGATGATTTCATGGAAGTTGTCAAGGAATCCTGGAATATTACAGTTAAGGGCAATGCTGTGTGGAGACTACAATGTAAACTCAAGAATCTGAGCAGACAACTCAGCTGCTGGTCAAGAAATAGTATCGGAGACATTCATGAAAATGTTAGCACTTGGGAGGCTAAAATAGAACTTCTGGAAAACTGTGACATCTTGCAAAATACTGATCATAGTAGGGAGAAGCTAAATAAAGGATATGCTGAGTACATAAGGTGGTTGAACCTGCAGGATAATCTCTTAAAACAGAAAACTCGACTCACATGGTTCAAAGATGGTGATAAAAACACCAAGTATTTCCACAGTGTGCTAAGGAACAAAAGAAGAAGGCTTCAGATCCAGAGGATCAAAAATCACAAGGGCAGATGGATACAAGGGGAAGAAAAGATTGTTAAAGCTGCTATCAGACATTTTAAGAAGCAATTCAACCTTAATCATCAACAGAGAACCAATAGTGTGTTGGATTGTATCCCTCACATCATCACTGAGGAACACAATGCTAGACTAACTAGGATACCTTGCAAAGAGGAAATTAAAAATGCGGTTTTTGGCATGAGCAGTGAGAGTTCAGCAGGTCCTGATGGTTTCAATGGCAAGTTCTTTCAGGTATGTTGGGACATTATAGAGGATGATATTTATGCTTTTGTCAATGAATTTTTCTTGGGAAAGAACCTCACCAAATTTTATACTCATACTTGTTTGGCTCTGATCCCTAAGATAGACTCGCCTAATAGCTTTTCTGATCTCAAGCCTATAAGTTTGAGCAACTTCTCCAACAAAATCATTTCCAAAATTTTAGCCAATAGATTAAATCCCTTACTTCCTGCTCTTATTTCTGAGAATCAAAGTGGTTTCATTTCTGCTAGACTTATCACAGATAATGTGATGTTGACACAAGAAATTGTCCACAATATTTCAAAGAATAACAAAGGGGGGAATGTTATTAAGCTTGATATGGCTAAAGCCTATGATAGGCTGTCTTGGACTTTTTTGAAAGATGTTTTAAAAAACATTGGCTTCAATAATATATGGATTGATCTTATCTGGAGGAGTATTTCTAATGTGTGGTATTCCATTATAGTAAATGGTTCTAGGCATGGTTTCTTTACTTCTTCTCATGGTTTAAAACAGGGAGACCCTATTTCCCATTCACTGTTTGTGCTAGCTGCTGAAGTTTTGTCAAGATCACTCAATAATCTACTTTTGAATCCTAATTTCATCCCCTTCACCATGAACATAAATGGACCCCAAATTACTCACCTTGCTTATGCTGATGACATTGTCATATTCAGTAGTGGGAACAGCAAATCTGTCAAACTGGTCATGAAGCAAATTGTTAAGTATGAGAGGGTCTCTGGACAATTGGTTAATCTTGATAAAAGTTGTTTTCTAACTTGTCCAAAAACTTGTGCTTATAGAATCAACAGATTAAGAAAGTGTACTAGTTTCATGGACAAAGAATTCCCTTTTACTTACCTTGGGTGCCCCATATACATTGGAAAGAAGAAAATTAGTTACTTTGATAGTATGGTGACTAAAGTTTTTAAAAGGCTAAATGGTTGGCAAGGAAACATGCTATCTTGTGGGGGTAGACAGATTCTAATCAAAAGTGTGATCCAAGCTCTTCCTACTTATATTCTTAGTGCCATTAATCCTCCAAAAAGAACTTTGGAACTTATTGAAAAACATATGTGTAACTTTTTTTGGGGGACTGATAATGGTAAAAACAAGTACCACTGGTGTGATTGGGATAAGCTTTGTTTCCCCAAAGATGAATCTGGTATTGGCATCAGGAATATGATGGATATCTCAAATACTCTTGCTGTTAAGAGATGGTGGAGATTTAGATCAATGAATTCACTGTGGGCTGATTTTCTAAAGGCAAAATATTGCATTAGAAAACATCATGTTGCTAAGAAATGGGTTCCTGGTGACTCTCAAGCATGGAAACATTTGCTATGGGCAAGAGACAAAAGTGAAAAGTGCATTAACAGGAAAATCAACTCTAGAGATTGTAATTTTTGGTGGGATGACTGGACAGGAATGGGCCCTTTAGCTCAAATATGCCCTGACTTCATGATTGGTAATGGACAAAGGATCAAGGTGAGAGATTTTATGAACAATAATAGGTGGAATATTCAGAAGCTCTACAACACCATGCCAGGTCACATTGTTTTTTTCATTAGTTCTGTTGGTATTGGGGATGTGAATGACATGGATTATGCAGTGTGGAAGGCTACTGATAATGGTCGATATTCAAATAAATCTGCTTGGACCATTATTAGAAGTCTTAGACAAAAAGCACCTTTGATTACTAAAATCTGGCATAATGCAGTGCCCTTCAAGATCTCTTTCCTTAGTTGGAGATTGTTACACAACAAATTACCTTTCAAAGATGTTGTAGCTAAATTCGGTAAACAAGGCTTCAAAGACTGTATATGTTGCATCTCACCACAAGATGAAACACCTCAACATGCTTTTATTGAAGGAAAGGTTGCTCATCATCTGTGGAACAAAATTGGTGCCCCTTTGGGCTTTAAACATCACAATATTCCTTTCAGAGGTTTACCTGAAGAATGGTGGAATAGAAAAGCCAAAAACAAGGTCCACAAATTTACTATGCAGATTGCTCTGATGATGATATTGTGGGAGATATGGAAAGCTTGGAGTTCTTGCAGATTTGGGGAACAAAAGAAGTTTGATTTATACAAGATGGAAATGCAAATCACCTGGAACATGAAAGCTGCAATAACTGTTGCATATCCCAACATCAATGTAGAAGGCAACTAGTGTAACTGTTGTGACATGATTGAAAAACTTAGCCCTGTGGTAAAATGCATCCCTGTATGTTGGAGAAAACCATAGATGGGATGGTTTAAACTTAACACTAATGGCAGTTTTGTGGATATTACTAACAGTGCCGGTATAGGTGGCATTCTAAGAAATGAGCAAAGGGATCTAATAATGGTTTTTTCTATCTCTGTGGATTGTGAGAGTCACAATATTGCAGAAGCATTGGCTGCTGAGCATGGCATTAGATGGTGCATGAATCATGGCTTTGATAATGTGCAAATCGAGCTAGACTCCCAACTCATAGTCAAGATGTTGCTCAACAAAGATACAGACAACTTGAAGCTCAAGCAGATCATCAACACCACAAATGGCTTTCTTAAAGATGCAACTGTGCAAATTTCTCACTGTTACAGAGAGGCTAACATGGTGGTTGATTTCCTTGCTAAAATGGCTTCAACAAGTAGAAGGAGGACCTTATATCTTTCTCAAAGGGATTTACCAAGAGAAGTCAAGGGGCTAATTCAACTTGATAAGCAACAACTTCCTACTTTTAGAAGAAGATTTGAAAAATGCTTCTTTGTAAGCTAGAATATCTTGATAGCTAGGGAGTATTCTGTTCATTTGGCTATCTCCTCCCTTTAGATTGTTTTTACAATCTCTTTTGTAGATTAGAGGCAAGGTTCCATGTCGTAAATTATCTTTACTTATATAATACATGGTAGGGGTCAAGCCAACCCCCCCCCCCCCCCCACCCACACACACCATAGGTTCACAACCTAATGGTGATGCCTTAATATATAAAATAAAATAAAAAAAGTCTATCCATGGGTAAGCTTGTGATGATTTATAATTGTACTGTCATTGGTTCTTTCACAAAAAAAAAAAAAAAAAAAAAAAAAAAAAAAAATCTTTGATGTTTCCTATAATAAGAAACTAAACCTCAACCAACATGGAAAAGTTAGCTACTCAGCAACTCTTGTTTTCAGTTTGTTTTAGTTGGTCATACAACAAATCAGAGTCATCTTCTTAGGCATCAGGCAAAGGTGACAATATCAGATAGCACGTCTGTGATGTCATGAAAACGCATCTGAAATGGGTCCCATGCAGGCGCAATTCTCCTTGTAGAGATATAACTACAGAATTACCACAATTCTATCCACTGAATCCGATGTTAACAGCTTGCACTGAACAAAAGCATATGGTTACACGCTAGAAATATCAAATATCACAAAAACAGAGTTACAATGCCACCTATATCTTCTAGGGAAAATCTTTTCATGACAATGCTGAAAAGACCTTGTATTAGTGAAATCTTAAACGCTAGTTGAATTGATGAGAAGAATACTTCAAGGAAGGCTCAATAAAAGAGGAAATCTGATTCATAAACTAACAGCTCAAATTCTGGAGAGGAGATTGAACTGTGCCATCAGCCATCTCTTTCATTACTTCTTAAACATCGTTGAGAGCCAATTGCTTTTAAAAATACAATTAATACGATGCAAACCTTGCTCAACAAATTATATGAACTTTTTTAAGAATAAAAATGCTAAACAAGGAAAACAAAAACTCACCCACACTATTCTACAAAAAAAGTCACTCTACAACAATCTTCGCCTACCCAGGCAAACACTGCCATGCAGTAAGAGTATGAACAGGTTTCTCCATGGCACTGCTGGCAAAAATCTTTGATCACGTGGTATCAACAGCTCCCCAGATTGATCTAAATCAGATTGCCGGACTCGCTTCACAAGGGATCTTCATGTTGGCAATTAGAGCAAATCCAGTAGAGGAGGCTGCTCTGGATGAGACTTGGCATTACCAGACCCTAGTGTTGAGGACCTATGTTGCCCTTGATTTCCCCTTCCTCTGCCCCTTCCTCTACCAACAGCAGTTGATGGAGGTGGAGCAAGCCTTGGTGCAGTCTGCTCACCCTTGTTCGAAGAAAAGATTGATCCAATATCGGTTGCTCGACCACTGGTAGCACTCAAAGCTGATGACCCTTGACTATGTTTCATAAATCCAAGTGAACTCTGTGGGTTAAGACTCCCACTACTGAGGCCATCAGTGTGTGATGTAATCCCTTGATTCTGTTTCAAGGGCTGAGAAGAAATCGGGGTGCTGAAAGCCCAAGAATCAAGGCCATTTGTTTGAGAGTTCAAACCATTCATAAGAGTTGCACTATTGTTAGACACGGGTCTGTTTGCGAACGGGGCCATTGTTCCATTGTTCAAAGAGTGAGAAGCAGCTGAGGAGCCACTAGGTCGGGGAGGCCAGTTAGCAAAAGGATCAATATCATCAAGACTTGAACCCAATGCCCCCTTGTTTTCCGGTTGTTTCTCAGAATCGCCTATGATGGTAGTACCAAGTGACGAAGGTCTAGGAGGCCACTCCACATCAACTGCAGGACATGAAGGTGACTGTTGCTGGCTAGATACACCAGATGTCGTGGATGACTGTGAAGGTCCAGAAGTAACTTGGGTTGACTGTCCTGCAGCAGAAGACTGAACGGTGGTTGTAGGCCCCCTTGGTGGAATCCAGTCCTCATCCCATGAGGGGCTGCGTTTTGCAGTAGACTGAGAACTCGCACCTGTTTTGTTCACTTGTCCAGGCATCTGACCATCAACTGTAAGAGATGATTTTACGTTTACTGCTGGACTTCCCGAGTCACTCAGTGTCACTCCTCGTTTCTCTTCGATCTTCCTGTATCCCAACAAAATGTGCATGACAGAAATTGAAAAAGAAATAAATGAAAATGATATAAAATTGAAAACCCTAAACACTAGCAAGTTCTCTCCAATGGAAGTATAAGCATACAGAAGGGCAGAATCTTGTAATGTAAGACGATGCATTACAGCATACCATTTCTGAATCTCTTTTTATTTTCTTTTTTTTTGAAGTCTGGCAGTTGGTATCCAACTATTCATGATGGAAATAATCAATCAGAAAAAGAAAAGACTGGCTAGCAGTCAGCTTACCAATATTTTAGCATCTGAAACACCCCTCTCTCTCTCAAGGGTGTACATGCACATATGGGGAGAGATGAAATGAGGACTAGCGGATGGATGTAAATGGTAATACCTGAGAATCTCCTTCACAAAAGCCATATATTTTGCAAATTGCTGAACATTTAATTGTTGAACAATGAGAAGAGGCATGAGAAGTGGAAGGACATGTTCTGCCACAAATTCTATCCCATTCTGAAGTAAAGTATATTTAAGTAAAAGTTAAGCAAGAAATTAGATACTATTGTTGCAAGCACCAGGAATCAAATTGACTAAGATAAAATATACCTTCTTCAAGATAGAGTTGGCTACCCCAAGGGTACACATGAGAGTTGGTGCAGAACGATCAACCGCAGTACAACGCTGGATTGTCTGTAAGATCTCTAGAACAGCAGGCTTGTCCAGCGTGTGAACCATGTCTCCCAAACATAACAATGCATTGACCCTCACCTGCAAGAGAAAAAAAGAATTATTGTGTGCCTATCAATTTTCAACTAGGTCAACAAACCCAAAGCAGGGCCTAGCTTATCAACAATCAGTGACACTTGAAAAGGAACTTATGGATCAGGAAAGAGTGATTTAGGTATGATCACATGGTAAATAAAATACTAACGTGGCCAAAAAGGTTTAGGATATTGACGTGCCAAAGCAATTCTCATCCTATCAAAGCAAGCAGTATTTTGCTCCGGAAGGATGAAAATTGGGGCCTATTCATCCTATGCCCTGCTCTAAAGTTGCATGAACGGAGGAGGGTGATGTTTTCTCTCTCTAGGCGTACGTATTGCAAGGATTGCTAACGTGCACCTTCCTACTGAAAACACCGACCCAACCCCGATTTCTCACCGGAAAACCCTGAAACTGATGTCGACTATTACACCACGTGATAATTACCTCTCACGACCTCCTTCTCTGACCTTTGGGAGCTTCCTCCCCCCAAAGTTTCAGTCGATTGTTGAGGAACAAGAGGGTATTGGTTCGGACTCTGACTCCCAGAAATCCTTTCACTTGGATCCTTATGGGGATGCTACAGCTGCTACCACGCCGGCAGTAAGACGCCTCCAATTTTCAGAAGCGACTACGTCGGCGCAAACTACACCACCAGAGATGACTGAGTTCAAGGAAAACCGATATGCACAAAGGGGTAAGCCTCTCACTTATGTTCCTCCTACTACGAAAGATGGAAAAGTCTATGTTAGTATTGTCGAGGATGACTTAAAACCCCAACAGGAATATATGAAATCTGCTTTTATCGGCTATATTGTGGGTGATACACCGTATGTGAAATCGTTAGAAACCTTCATTGCTATTGCTTGGAACTTTGTGAAGAAACCCCAAATTCTGGCTCATAACGATGGGTACTATATATTTAGATTTGAATCTGTGGAGGATTGTGAAAAAGTTAAAGATGCTGGTCTGTATACCTTTCATAATAAGCCCTTCATCATCCAACAATGGGAGATAGATTTTGATTTCAACCCAGACTGCATAACTACAATTCCTCTTTGGGTGATGTTCCCAGGACTTCCGGTGGGATACTGGGCTGCAGAAGCACTGAGCAAAGTTGCTAGTGCACTGAGGAGACCCATGTACACGGATAAATTCACAGCCAATATGAATAAAATCTCGTATGCCAGGATCCTTGTGGAAATAGATGTGTCTCAACCCCTACACGACTCTATTGAACTGCTCACACCACAAGGTCCTATCCATCAGATTGTGGAGTACGACTGGAAACCCAAGTTCTACACAAATTGCATGAAATTTGGCCACATAGGTGAAGAATGCTGGAACACTGCCAATGAACATAGGGAAACTGATTACCAGGACAGACCAAGAAGAAGGAGAAGAAGGAGGAACAGGAGGGCTAGACAACCCGAACAAGACTGGCATCCCAAAGAAGCTCCTAGCACTACTGAGGATCCTCAGGCAGAATCTGTAGCAATAAACAGAGATGCCAGTGATGTTCAGTCACAAATGCCAGCCCAGGTCTGTGCCACCCAGGATGTAGGAGTACAACCTACAAACAAGTCTGCTATGTCGGGTGAGAATGGAGCTCAAACTAGCTCTTCTCAACCCCTGATCATTGGTGTGGGAGTACAAACTACAAACAGGTTTGATATGTTGGATGAGAATGGAGCTCAAACTAGCTCTTCTCAACCCCAGAATAATGATCAGGGGAGTCCCCAACCCCCATGATTATAACTACCTGGAATGTGAGGGGCCTAAATAGGCCCCATAAGCAGAAGGAATTGAAGAACTTTCTGCTAAAGAATAAGATAGATGTTAAGGCATACTTAGAAACAAGAGTAAAAGAACCTAAATCTAAGGGCATTCTGGCCAAAATTGCTATGGGGTGGAACTATTGCTACAACTATCCCATGGCGTATAATGGAAGAAGATGGCTCTTGTGGAAACAAAGTATACAATTGCAAAAAATGAGGCCCACCAAAGACAATCCCTGTGGACAGACTTAAATCAGATTGGAAGTAGCACTCGAGATCAATACCATGCTCTCATCTGAGGACAGGCTGGGGTCCCCTGTTTTACCTGCTGAAACCCAGGATTTCAGAGATTTGTGTAGATCAGCTGCAGTTAACCCCATTAAAGTCAAAGGGATGGCACTTTACCTTCTGTAACAAACAACAGGCTACAAGTAGGGTCTACTCTAAAATTGACTGGACTTTTGGTAATGTCCAATGGCTTCAATCTTATGGCCATATGGAAGCTGACTTCCTAAACCCAGGAATGTCAGATCATTCACCTATTTTGATACAATATTGGACTCAAATTCTTACACACCCCAAGCCTTTCAAGCTATTCACCACAATTCTAAACCATCCAGATTTCCCTGGAATCCTTGCAACTGCTTGGGGGCAGCCTGTCAGGGGAACAAAAATGTATATCTTGTGGAGAAAATTGATGTTCTTGAAAGAGAATCTGAAGGGGCTAAATACCTACCTAGCTTCATACAGTCAAAGGCTCCAACAGGCTAGACAATCACTTGAAATCACTCAAGCTTCACTGAGTGTTCAGCCTATGAATCAAACTCTGACAGACCAGGAAAGGATTACTCTAATGGAAATTACAAAGTGGAGTAAGATGGAAGAGCTAGCCCTACGACAGAAATCAAGAGCTATATGGATCAAATGTGGAGATTCTAACACAGTATTTCCATGCTCAATGCAATATCAGGGCTAGTAGAAACACTATCAATTCTGTGTATAATGACACTGGCACAAAAGTGACTGACCCTACCCAAGTTGAGGCTGAATTCATCTCTTTCTTTACCAAACTAATGGGTACTGATACTGCTGTAATGCCCTATCCCAACTCAGAAATTATTAGAAAGGGGCCATGCCTCTCTTACCAACAGAAATGTGATCTGATCAGAGCTGTATCAGAGGTGGAAATCTTAGCTGCAATAAAAGGTATGCCTTCTGATAAATCTCCTGGTATAGATGGTTATCCCATTGAATTTTTCACTAGAAATTGGGATGTGGTAAAAAGGGATGTACTTGGGGCAGTGGCAGAATTCTTCCAGTCTGGTAAAATGCTTAAATCTTTTAGTGGCACTGCAGTCACCTTGATCCCAAAGGTTTCTAACCCTACCTTAGTCAAGGATTACAGACCTATTGCATGTTGCACTACCTTCTATAAAATTATCACTAAAGTATTGACTAATAGGATTAAAACAGTTATTGGTACTATCATCAGTCCCTCTCAGTCTGCCTTTGTGGAAGGGAGAAGTATCACAGACAATATCTTATTTAGTCATGAACTCTTTAAGTGGTATACTAGGAAAGGTCTGTCCCCAAGGTGTGTAATGAAAGTAGACCTAAGAAAAGCCTATGATTCCATCGAATGGTGTTTTTTAAAGAGCATGATGGCTGAATTGGGGTTCCCCTACAAATTCATAATGTGGATCATGGAATGCATTTCAACAGTGTCTTATTCTTTGGTTTTAAATGGCGGCTTGGCCAAGCCTTTTCCTGGAAAGAGAGGCATTAGACAAGGTGATCCTATGTCACCTTATCTATTTGTCATGGCCATGGAATATCTACAAAGGGAGCTCAATCAATTAATCACAAATAAGGTCTTCAAATTCCATCCTAAATGCAAAAGACTGGGAGTGATACACATATGCTTTGCCGATGACTTATTGCTATTCTGCAAAGCTGATATTCCATCCATAAAACTGGTTCAAGAAGCTTTTAATAGGTTCTCAGCTGCTTCAGGACTTCAGGCCAATGTGGATAAAAGCTCCATATACTTATCAGGAGTAAAACCAGAGCTTAAACAGGAAATTCTGAGTACTCTTGGGTATTCAGAGGGTACTCTCCCATTCAGATATCTAGGAGTACCCCTTTCATCCAAGAAGCTGACTGTAGCACAATGCATGCCCCTGGTAAAAAAGATAACAGCAAGAATTCAATGCTGGTCTGCTAAACTCCTATCCTATGCTGGCAGATTGCAGTTAATTAAATCAGTTCTGTTTGGGGTTCAAACATATTGGGCCCAGATCTTTATATTACCTAAAAGAGTTATGAAGCTGGTTGAAGCAGTATGCAGATCCTTCTTATGGTCTGGTAAAGCAGAGATCACAAAAAAAGCACTTGTTTCATGGGCAAGAACCTGCCTTCCAAAGTCAGCTGGTGGACAAAATGTGATGAATATTTGTCTATGGAACAAAGCAGCAGTGATTAAGCAGTTATGGGCAATTGCTGATAAAAAAGACAGTTTATGGATCAGATGGGTAAATAGTTACTACTTGAAAAATGACTCTGTTGACACTTGCAATATCCCGGGTAATGCTACCTGGGTCATAAGGAAGGTGATAGAGACAAGGAAATTTATTCTCCAATCCAGTCTACTACAGGGAGACTTCACTGCTCGACTGGCCTCTATGGTCAAGAACAACAAGTTTTCCATTAAAAGCATGTATGTTTCTCTAATTCCAATTCACCCCAAAGTCCCATGGAAATCCCTCACTATGCAGCCTAGCATACACCCAAGACAGAGATTCATACTATGGCTGGCAGTGCATAAGAGACTGGCAACAGCAGAAAGGTTGCTCAAGTTCAGAATCCAGGTGCCTTTAAACTGTGTCTATTGTAACTCTCCAGTGGAGTCTTTTGACCATTTGTTCTTCTCTTGTGTAATCACTAAGGAGTTATGGCAGAGACTCCTAGTATGGCTTGGCTTTCAGAGAGTCATAGGGAACTGGTAAGATGAATTACGATGGGAGTGCAGCTGGGCGAAAAAGAAAACTGGTAGAGGTGAGATCATCAGTTGTGTGTTTGCACTGGTTGTGGAATCAATTTGGAAGGTGAGAAACGGCATCAGATTTCAAAGAACCACCTTTCAAGGTGACAAGATTTGCAGGGTGATTGCAGTACATATACATATTCAAGGCAGAGAGCTCACTAAATGGCAAGCTCCTTTGGCACTTCTAGACTCCATTCCATGATGCTGCTAGAATTCCTTAGCTGTGTAATAGATAGCTTAATACTTTGTTTCGTGATAGTAACTATAATGGAATAGATTGTAATTAGGCTCTCTGTAATTGTGAGTCATTGTCTTTACTGTTGAGAGACAAGCGGTCAGCCCTGTCTAGGTCTGTAACAATTGCTTTTGGTATTAATAAATCATTTATTTACCAAAAAAAAAAAAAGGATGAAAATTGCTATGAAATATCAATTTCTCAACATTCAGTATATCTGGTGTTATCATTTACAGTCACAAGGCTCTAGAGCAACTCATGCCACAACATTCCTGCACAAAATAATGACTACATACCGCAGCAACAGTCGTTTTCAGTGCCAAACCATGAACACGAGGCATGATTGCCTGTTTTACTAACTGCAAAAAAAAAAAAAAAAAAAAAAAAAAAAAAATAAGCATTTACAAACACAAATGTGAAATTATTTCCAAGTTAATAGCAGTGATACTAGTTCTCCAGAACTTTAGATTCATATTACTCACAGCATTAATCTATCTTCTACCACATATGTCGAAACTAGTTGTGGCAAACGGGCGGGTTGGGGAGGGTTAGGGAGGGTTGAAAATGGGTTGGTTTGGAACCCGCCCCGTATTAATACGGGTATAAAACGGGTTGGATCTCCTAAATCTGAAAGGTCGTGAAGTAAGCAAATTAAACATTTCAGATATAAACAGTTCTCACATAAACTAATAAGTTGACTCCAACTTCTTCGTTCACAATATTGCTGCTTGCAACGGATACAGAGAAAAAAGGAATTTTTCCAAAAATTCAACCAAACATCTTGAATTACTGATTTGCAAAAAATTTAAAACCACATGACCCAATCAAGTAACTCAATTTTAGAATATTAATTTTATTATTTTTCTATACGTGCATAGCAGTGAGATATCGTGTGCACTCTAGAAGGGAACCTTCCGGAAAACGTATGTGGCAACTGGCAAATCCATATATGCCCATATTTCACACATATTTACCCATATTTTTACGGGTTAAATATGGGTTGAAGTCCAAATTCCTTTTAAAATACCACTCATCCAACCCATTGAAATATGGGCGGGTTAACAAAAAATGGGCTCATTTTGCCACCACCAGTAGTAACACATCAAGGTCTGACATTTACATCCAAGTATTAATCTATTCCTTACCATATAAGCAGGTAACATCAATTGTTTAACAAAAGAGAGATGAACCTCATTGTGTAATCGTGTTACAAAAAACTACGTGGTCTACTAAAAGATTACCATATGCATTAAACCAACTGTAAACAATCTTTCATAATCCAAAGTGAAGTTCATTAACTCCACATGAAGTATCTAATAAAAGAGTAACCAAATAAAGTGTCATAATATTTGTCTTAAATCTTGAATAATTAACGAATTAATCTCTTCCTTACCATATAAGCAGGTAACATCAATTGTTTAACAAAAGAGAGATGAACCTCATTGTGTAATCGTGTTACAAAAAACTAGTGTGACGTGGTCTACTAAAAGATTACATTATGCATCAAACCAACTGTAAACAATCTTTCATAATCCAAAGTGAAGTTCATTAACTCCACATGAAGTATCTAATAAGTAAAAGACTAAAGACTAACCAAATAAAGTGTCATAATAGTTGTCTTAAATCTTGAATAATTAACGAGATGATTCCACTTCAAGGAGTTACAATCAGATAAAACCATTTTTTTAAGAAGGAAACAATCAGATAAAACCATTTTTATAAAGCTTCTCTGCTGAATATTAACATTTCCAGTGTTACCTTACTCAAAAAAGAATACTTTTCCTGCCCAACAATGTAATTATTTACATTATGTACACAATCAAACCATGTAATTAACAAAAGTATGATAGAGCATGCTAAGAGCTGAAACAGCAACACAATTACATAACACGGTTGAGATGTGACATCCACTTATCTTCTTTTTTATTTTTTCTACCCCTCCCCCGGGAGCTCCCCCCCTTTTTGCCCCCTTGGTGACTCAACCCCACAACCTTCGGATTGGAGGTGGAGGATGCTTACCATCTGAGCAACCCCCTCTTGTCAAACAAATATTGGACAGTATCCACTAATCAGTCATACTTAATACTACTTTCTACAACAGTAAATGTTTAGAGGCCACAAGAAAGGCTACTCCATTGCAGCTGTAATCTAAGTGACGGCTTAGAACTTAAAGTAGATAATATAACCAAATTTTTGACGCCTTAGAAGCTACAAAAGGAATAGTTGCAATTATCTATTTATTTTTGAAGAAGGTAACATACTTTACATAAATAAATAAGTAGCCCTTAGCACAACGATTTTGCTAAGAGAAAGTGAAAAACACAGTTACAAGACCCCAAAAAAATAAAAGGCCAGTCTTGTGATAGTAACAAGGACCCAATGATATCAATTACAGATTCTAAATCTACAAGTAAATATACTTTCCAAACTACAACAATTTAGATTCCAAAGCTGATACTAAAATCAAAGTCTTACCTACAACCTTCTTAAAAAAAGGAGAAAAAATGACACATGATATCTTCTATGCAGTAACTCTTCCATGAAATCCCCTAGCAAATGTTCTGAGATTTTGATTTAACCTTTCCATTTTAGCTTTAGGAGTTGTCCTCATACCTTTTTATTCTATTAACAAAATCACATAACAGATAAGTATAAACCTAAAGAGAATTCGCGAAGGAAAATCTGGTTCAATCTGAATGAATTGTATCTGCATGTCACATTCTACTCCGTTAGTAATGTAAGGAAAATGTAGGTTCGCTGGCTCCAATTCCATGGCCCACGATCCAATATTATCTCTTTATTTCTTCCCAGTCCTTAAAAATGGCATATTTCCGTCATTGATCTCAATTATACAATGCACGAACTATAGAAGACGGCAGGTACCCTATGCAAGTACATTGCCATCACAAATTTCCACCCCTATATCACAAACTAAGTAAACATGTCAATGACCACCCTGCATCCCTATCCCCTATTTTCACTTCATTTTGGCAATCTCGTTCTTAATCAAGTCAGAGGTGCCTGAAGATCTTCATCAGTGATGAAACTTCATTAAGAAACTTTCATTAGGAGGAACAGATTATACATCGTCTTTTTCCTTTTGCTTCTCCTTTTCCTTTTCTGGGTAGAACCGGTGACTTGATATTAACAACACATTAATCTCAATTCAGCCACCAATTGATATGACAATTAGAAATAATAAAGGGCATCAATTACCTGAAGATCAAGTTGCTTAACAAGTATTACAGTCTTTTTCAGGACTTCCTCTTGCAAACGTGGATCAGTATCATCATAAGCTCGGACAAGCATGGGTAGGACATGTGAGATTAAGTGGTCCTGACTAGCCTACAAACGAGAAGATGAGATGAGAGATAAAGCAAATGATAAAAACAAGCACCAAGTATATGTCAGCTAGGTGGAGAAATTCCTAGGGTCTACCATTGGGGGTAGACAATATTAATGTGGCAACAAGTAGGTGAGAGATGCCAGACGAAATTGGCGCCTTGAAAATGCAGTATTTATCTCTAGGGTTGAGCTCGCTCACATTGCCGGTCCCAAGCCCGGATAAAGGAGGAGGGTTGCCGAGGGTCAATCGGAAACAGCCTCCCTACCCAGGTAGGGGTAAGACTGCGTACATCTTACCCTCCCCAGACCCCACTATTGTGGGATTACACTGGGTAGTGACCAAACCAGACCAATCTCTAGGGGGATGGTTGGTTTAGGTGAACAGTGTGTTGCAGTGGCAGAGCCACATAGACTGAAGGGTGGTCAATTGAACGCCCTTTATCAGAAAACTATAGCACGTGTATAGGGAATTATATTGCGTATGTAGGTCAAATTTACTTTGCATACAAATAGATATTAAATCTTGAACAACCTTAGCAGAATTCCTGGCTTCGTCACTAGTGTGTTGGAGCGAACAAATCTCATGTCTTTGCTTCCAATCTTAACAAATATTGTGAAACAGCTAAAAAAAATCAAATTTGAATTCTTATGGGGAGGGAGAACAGGAAATACCATTTAGTCGACAGTCATTCAGCATAAAAAGGTTGGAGGTGTTGGAGTTAGAAATCTGAAATTGCACAACCGAGAGTTGTGATAAAGAAGAATTGTGGAAGAAGGCAGTAATTGTTAAATATGGATTGGAATCTCCCTGGTGTACTAAGCCGGTGAAGACGCCTTGGAGGAGGTATATGGAGGCAAACAACAAATTGTTGGGATGAATTTAATGGTCATACAAGTCTGAACAAGAAACGTCAGATATTGGGTTGATAAATGTTTGGAAAATACTCATTTAAAGGATATGCATGATTTGGCCATTGATAAAAATGTACTGTAGCAAGCTAAGAAATTTCAGTGATTGGGACTGGGAATATGACCAGCTTGCTACAAAATCAAATACTGCACTTCTAATTGAAGGCAAATGAGATAGCTTATTCTGGGAAGGCAGAAGCGATGGAGAATGTTCAGTTAACTCCTACTATAAATTACTCGACAAGACAATTCAGGGAAGCGAAACTGGCCCTGGAAGCTTAATTCGGAAAGATGAAAGTTGCTTGTTTTGGATGGATTGCTACAAATGCTTCTTGCCTCACTCAAGATAATTTGCAAAAAAGAGGAAATAATCTCTGCGGTAGATGTGGCATGCGCTAATAGCCGACAGAATCAGTCAATCACGTTTTCATTCATTGCAAGTTTGTTTGGCAGATATGGAGCGTGTTTCTAAATCTCTGTGGAGTTCATTGGGTGATGCAAAGAAATTGGAGCAGCAATCCAACTGTTGGCTGGGACAGAAGGCTAATAAGAGGTTCAGAATACTATGCTATTCGATTCTGTCTATTATGGATTACCTGGGTGGAAAGGAATAGTAGGATCTTCAAGGGGATGAAGGATTGTATCTCCCATATTAAGTTTAGATGCATTCATAATTTGTACTGCTGGAGTAAAAGAAATGTAACAACTGAGTTTGCAGAGATTTTGTTTCTTCTGGATTCCTTACAGGCTCAGAAGGAGTAGAGGATCAGACGTCTTTGTACTGATCAGTACAGTCTTGGTACTATTTGATTTAATAAAATTTTATCTTTAATCAAAAATAAATAAATAAACAAGCACCTCGTAGCTAAGGATTTAAAAAAGACACAAGTAGGAATGAGAAACTAGAAATGCCTTCTACTGCCTCGCCTCAAACAAGACCTAAGTGAAGTTTTTGGCACTGTCAGCAGTGAAAACTGAAAATCTATAGTATTCGGCTTCTTCATAGGAAAGCTTGGTTTTCTTTTTCTTTCTCCGTCTTTACTTTTTTTCCCTTCCTCTTGTTAGGTGTTTAAGAGGCATTTCAATTACAAATTTGAATCGTTAAAATTGACCAGGTTTAATTGTTGAAACTTGTACTGCAGCTTTAAAAATGACCAGGTTAAAAACAATTAGACGAACAACCAAAATGTCAGCAGCAAACTTTGTCTTACCTTGTTGATAATAAGCTCTGCATGCTTAACAAGCAGCAATAATGTTTCACCTGCTGCGCTGTTTAGGACGGGAACAAGAGCTGGCAGGGTCGACATCTCAAAATCACTTTTATCCTGCAGTGGACCACTCAATTAGTCATACTACACAAAATTAATTGATACTAGATGTACAGAAGGAGTGGATCAGTTAAACATAATTCATAAGGCCACAGCCTATAGAGATTAGTCATTGTAATTCACTCAAAAATTTAGAATAATCATTGTGCTGATATACAAGTCAATTTTACAGGTTCAACAAACAGAAAGGTCAACAATACGAGACACACAAAATGACATGAATATGCATTAGTACATTTATAATGTGAAACATTTTCTGGAGTACAACATTATTACAAGTTGGAAACACAATGCAAGCTAAATCAAACATTAGAGATTCGAGTCAGATGTATAAACATTGAGCTAGCAGACATGAATAAGCAATGGAACATGTATAATGTGAAATATTTTCTGGGGTACATTATTACAGGAACAAACACAGTGCAGGCTAAATCAAACATTAGGACTTAGGAGATTAGATTCAGATGTATAACACACGATTGAACAATGCAGACATATAAGCAAAGATGTTCACATAGCTACAATGTTTCACTAGGAATAATTACAAGGTTCCTTAAAATTATTTTGAAGATGTCAAGCCAAGCTGGATAGTGCAGTGCAATGAGCTGGGAACGAAACAAAGTTGTGATGTAGTGCATCATACCAGTTAGTAACTGAGTTAATTAGTAAACTAACGTGTACAGAAAATATCTAGGAGCTGTGAAAATATCAGTGAGTTAAGATTATTTTGTGTATATAGCTTCTTTTTTTATAAGGTTATTTTTTATATATAGCTCAATCAGTTAGTTAGTTAGTTAGTTAGCTCAGTTCACACGTTCTTCATTTTCCAGAATTTAGGCAGGAAAAGTTAATTTGAATTCTTTGTGCTAAAGATATATAACATTGTTGCCTTTCTCAAGAATAAGTTATAGTTTCAATTCTCTCAAGATTTCCCCTCGAATTCATCTACATTTCGATTATTGGGTGTGTTTCAATTCAATTGTTAAAAATTATACACGATGTTCCTCAATCAACAATCCATGATAAATTACTCTAGTCATTGATAACATACATAACATGCTTCTTTCCGAAACAGTTTCTTGTTATAATTTTCTGCTTCACGGCCTAAATAGCCATTCTAAGTCACTAAATAGGTCCAGTTATTAACTGGTGAGAATCCATAGCAATGTTTACGTCAAGAGTGAGACTACAGCACCTCTTTATTAAATGACTCTAAATCTCATACAGCTTGCAAGATACAAGATTGAACGAATGAGGGTTATGCAACATATTTAACCATACACTCAAAACGTAACAATAATTGGTGGAATTTGGCTTTGGATTAAAAAACTAGTAAAGAGTAACAAGTTATAATACATCAGATTAACATGGTGACCAGACAATACCTGAGATTCTGCAATTGTCAGAACCATGGGAAGAATCATGGGTTGCATCACCACATTCCGGAGCTCCGCACAAAGTGGAGGAAGAACCTGCATCATACAAATGTAAAAGTTCTCCACTCATTTAAAATTTCAAAAGCAATTGACAGGAGTATTTGAGCAACAGAAGACCACATTATTGATTTATCAAATCAAAAATGACTTATAAACTGGGATAACCTTCCAACCTTATAACGCAGTACACGGGAGTCAAAGTCTTTCCACATGTCAGACAATGCCTTTAAAAACTCAGACTTCTGCATGTTATCTCTCTCCTACAAAATGAAAAGTTTTGCTCAATACTCTAAAGCTTTAAACATTTTGCAACATTGTACTGTTGCCAAAATCATAGCATATATCCCCGCAAGCTGGTTAAGCTAAAATATGATGAAACCATACAAGCATATGATCCAGGAAGCGAAGAGCACGCAGCCTAGTGTCATCGCGGAAAAAAGATGAACCTGTAAGGAAAAGAGGCAATATTTAGATGAAATTTAAATTCTTGACACATATGCTTGATTTCAAATAAGTAGATGCAACAGCATTCCCAGTGTAATCCCACAAGTGGGGTCTGGGAGGGTGGTGTGTACGCAGCCCCTACCTTGTGAAGGTAGAGAGGTTGTTTCCGATACACCCTCGGCTCAAGTTTTCAAATAAGTACATGAATATCTATAATAAAAACAGGAATGTGTAAACTACAGTTTTCAATCACATTTGCCTCATAAGATCAATTATTCTTGTCATCCATTTTTTTTTAAAAAAGGATGATATTATTCTTGTCATTATGTGGGGACAAAGTAGAACTCAGTCTCAGTTAAACAAGAATGAACGTGGTTCCACAATATCTACCTCAACTGAACACAGAACCAAACAATGGCCAAAAATTAAGCTTATTACTTAACCCAAAAATAACAATTAAGTAAAATTCATATTCTCACTTGCAGGATCCTATCCTGACCCTTAATTAATCTTTTTGATTATTCTAACAATTAATTATTCTTTATCTTCAATCTATACCAACGCAACTTGGTAAAAAGAATAGATTATTATGCTGAACCAAAAGAATATGGCGCTATATATTTTAAGACTTAAAAACCCTCTAATTCCACGGCATTAATTAGGGGTCGGCATAAAAACCGTTAAACCGGAGGGAACCCAATTAATTCATGAGTTCTTTGGTTTTCTGGCCCGGTTTCGGTTTAATTTTTTAAAACCTCAGTATACTGGTTTAAACTCTCAGCGAACTATTTTCCCTCTGCTTCTTTGATCACTTCAACAGTCAGTGAAGCTCTCAGAATTTTCTATATAAAGCACTACAATGAGAAATATCTGGAGCACAGTGTATAGCTATTTCTTTGGTCTGTTATTAAGCTGTCATTTTTATAAGTGCAGACCTTTTACTTCAGTAAGTTACCTTCTTTATAACTGTTAATCTTCAAGTTATCGAGTTTTGTTTGTGGAATCATGTGTTTTCCTTGATTACTGGATGTGGAGTTAATTTGTT
This sequence comes from Lycium barbarum, assembly GCF_019175385.1. Taxonomy (NCBI): domain Eukaryota; kingdom Viridiplantae; phylum Streptophyta; class Magnoliopsida; order Solanales; family Solanaceae; genus Lycium; species Lycium barbarum. Next base: position 74,452,610 of record NC_083344.1, read on the forward strand.
TAAAAGAGAAATGAAATGATGCCAGTCTTTATGTGAAAGAACTTGCAGACAGCAGAAGAAAACATAGTTGTTGTACTTACCCAATTGAACTAGCATTCAATTTTTGTTCTTGAGAATCAAGGTAGGACAAGGGGATAATGCTCCTGGTTTGAATTCTTAATGTTTACAATTTGTTCGCCATATCATACAGTTCTGCAATGAATTTTATAGTAATGTACCCTATTTTATTATAAAACAGTATTTGTCTCACCGCTAATATAATAACAGAGGTTGCTTTCAGTAGATGCACCATTGTAGGTATCTTTAATCCTTCTGATTCTTTATTATTAGTATAACCAGACAGTGAAGTCTTTCCTAAATACAGTGTCTTATGCTGCCAACAAATATATAATAACATGCAAAACATGACCATCACCTCGTTGCAATTAGAAGCTTCTCCCCAGTTTTAGATATCTTTATATCATATGAAACAAATGCATCACATCTGGTTTTTACTATGAATTTATTTTCAGAAAATAGCCCATTTTACAAGAAGAAAATATCCCAATATACAAGGCCCATAACAAACAACCGAACCGAACTAATTTCGGTTCGGTACTCAGTATATGCCATTGAAAACCGAAGACCAAAGTACCAAACCGAAGATCTAAAGAACCACACCGAAGTACCGAACGCCCACCCCTAGTAATAATGAATTGCCACATAATTCAAATTGATCATTAAAAGTTTAGAGATAAACCTTGACAGGATGCAAGTTTTTTTACAACATTCCAATATGATAAATAGTACGTAGATGTGAAATTGATGAAGACTAACCATGAAGATATTGCAATTCATGACATGCTTCCAAAATTGTGCGAAGTCAAAAGGAACGTAATAGAAAAACAACACCAATACAACAAATAAAACTACTTTCAGTTCTGTGATGTGGAGTTCCGGAAACACCAGAAAGATAAAGGAAATGGGTTGATATACATGCATACGGCTCACGAGAAATAAAAACAATGACAATCTTACTTGTAAAACCCATGGCAATTGGTCTCAAAGCCTCATTTGCAGAAAGCATTTTCTGCAAGTCTGGAACTAGGTCTTGTGGAATAGAAGAGAAAGCCTCGCTGGATAAGTAATTCAAATTATTCATGTACTGCAAGAAAGTTGTACAAGGACCACTATTATCAAAAGAAACCATCAAATAAGACTAACAACAATTCCAAAGTCATATTTCATTAACTATTCATCTAAATCAAGTAAGATTACATCTCAAAGAGAATACTTTAGATATGCAACGAGGTACTATATTTAACTTTCATGGCTGTCAAATATCTTCGATTTTGGTAGAAAAGATGTCTCACTCTGGAAAATTGTCTTGGTCGAGTTACAAGTTTTGCTAGTTTTGGCCATTTGATCACAGAAACTTAGGTTTAGTAACCCAACACAAATGACTACACCACATTTTCTCCCCAACAAGGACATATAAGTTTATCAGCAGCTTAAGACATACATAAGAACACCCCTACTTCCTTCAGCCTAGATCACTAAGTCAATTTATCCTCAACTATCACACATTTTTTTGTGAAAGAAAATTGCAGGGTAATTTCAAACATATACCTGGCGGCTAAATATAAAGTTTTAGAATGCGAGGAGTGATATCTGAACTTTTAAGTAGCTTCCATTTGGGTGTGGGTGTGGAATCCGCACTAGATTTGGTCATCCTAACTTGGGTGCTTTGACTACACATATGGCCATGAACTATAGGTTGATTTGATATTTGATTAGATTTGTCACACTCTTTCCTTTTTGTCACTCCCAAAAAGAGTGACGCCTTTCTATATTTCGTAACAATCTAAATGCACATTCTACCCCTAATGAGATTACCTTAGACCACAAGTTTCAAAAGTCTCTCTTTCATTCTTAAATGCCATGCTCAGTCAAACACCATCACATAAATAGGAACGGAGGAATATGTATGTGTGTGTGTGTGTTTTCACATACTAGAACACTTTGCTATTATACGAGATAAATTATGAATAAAATATTAAGTGCTTACAAAGAATTTACTTATCCTAGCTTTAATTTAACAATTTCAACTAACTGTTAAAATATACACTTATACATGTCATAGTACTGGTTGTACCTTAACACCTGTATCCATACTCCTATTAGTACCCTGAATCCTAAGATTTAGGTAATGACAAATTCGAATTCTAGACCCGCACCTAGGGGTGGCAAAACTAGCCCAAACCCATTTGACCCGCCCAACCCGCCCAAGCTTTACTGGGTTTGGGCTAGAGTGATGTTGAAGATGGGTTGATTTGGGCTAGCCCAAGTTGACCCATCACAAATCATCAACCCAAACTGGCCCATCAAATGAGCCCAAACTGACCCATCAATTGTCATCCATTCATAAGTATAAAAGCTTCCAAACATGATTAACTTCTTTTTTAATTATAATTTAAATTTATTTTTGTAATTATTTTTATTTTTTAAAATGTTTATTTTCAACTTTTTTTAGAAAAAAATATTTTTATGTTATTTTTCATTTAATTTTTTTTCCTTATTTTAATTTTTTTACTGATAGTGTTTATTTTAAGTTTTAAATTACTTTTTCCTGAGGGTCTACTTATCTATTTTGTTTAACTTATTTTTGACCCACCCATGTCCAACACATGTTTGCCACTCTTAGTTGTGTACAAGACAACCATAAAAATATATAAATAAAGTCGTGTACAAGACAACCATAAAAATATATAAATAAGACAAAGGGGTAAAAGAGAGGAATCTGACAAAATCACTATTCATTACATCAATTAACATTTAATTTTCTTTTGATTTACTTTTTGGAATAACTTCGAATATAATTTATGCACCGAATAACTTGTGAGGAAATATTTATGGTGAATATCTTTATTATTTTGAGTAAAAGCATAGGTTTGAGTTTTTTTTTATATAAAAAAAGTATTTAAATTTGATTTTCAAAACACCGTTTATTTAGAAAAGCATGAGCTAGAAAATATTTCCAACCAAAGAATATTAATATTTTTAGTTTCTCAAAATTTTGAAAAGGTGGGTTAAGTTGGGCTAGTTGGGTTATGACCCTTCATTTAGCGCATCTTAACCCAGCCCATCTTAGCCCAAACAAGCTTTGGGCAGGGTTGGGCTTTGACCCATCTATAGGTTCAGCCCATCTTGACCCCGCCAACTTAAGCCCAAATGGCCCATTTGCCACCCCTACCCGCAACTGTGTGGGGTGCCCACACCCGTATCCGAGAGGATAGCCTTCGGGTAGAAAAATAGCATGGATCAAATCAAGACCTTTAAAACTTGCACATGCAGAAAGTTCTCTTGAGATAGATATAATGAGTAGGTGCATCCACAAGGTCCCTACTTGTATAGATGATTGGTGGCTTTTGTAGAGAACCATATTTTGAGGTAGGTTCTCTATTTATTCTTTTCCTTTTGGGATATATTGCTTGTATATGGGGGTTTTCTCCCAACATCAATAATGTTATTTACCTTATCAGAAAAAAGACAGATATAGTGTGTAGAAATCTATTGCGAGCAACCTAGCAATACTATCAGGATGCTACACAGAGTTACCAGTCAATAAATTACAGAAAACAACTACATTTGCAAGTACCATTTTCACATTGTTGTGGCAGTCCAACAAGGGCTTCCGGGCAATCAAGTGGTAGGCAAGGCATCCAAAACTGAAAATATCAGAGGAGCACCCAACAGAAGATGTCTTACTTCGGACCAGCTCTGGTGCAGTGTAATCGAGCGATGGCTGAAGTGGTATAATAGAATCTTCAATATCATATTCCTGACAATCCATCAGATAATAAAGCTATTTTTAGTAACTCTCACCTCCAGACAAAAACAACTGATAGATAAACTTGTTCAATACAGAAGTTTTACATTTAATGAATAATACAAATCATAATCAGCTAGATACGCATATTCTTTAATCACGTCATAGTAAGGAGGAAGGTGTGAAGGAAATTTTGGGATAATAAGAGCACCCTAAAAGGTTGCTTTCTTTACATGGTGTGTGGTGCCAGACACTATTAACAGAAGATAAATTTGAGAAAGAAGAGAAGGTTGGTAAGAGTTAGTGTTGCTTGTGTAAGGGAGGTGGCAGAAGGTTACTGATCATATCTTATTGCATTGCAGATTCACAACACAGTTGTAATAGCCTTTTTTTCAGAAGGTAATATTTGTATGAAACTAGCACTAACTCCTACGGAAGTATGTCTATCAGAAGCCCAATAGCCTTTTTTCAGAAGGTAATATTTGTATGAAACTAGCACTAACTCCTACGGAAGTATGTCTATCAGAAGCCCAAAGAGCAACACAGTGTTTGTCCCAATACTATTCCTGTAGGGAATCTATGAAATCTGCCCCTTTCATCATCACTTACATATTCTTCTACACTAAAATGATAACAACAAAAATTCATTTTGATCTTTTTTTTTTATAGGTAAAAAAAAATAAAAAAATAAAAAAAGAGAATTCACTTTGATCTTCTGTATGGAGTTTTGCTTGTCTTCAGAACATCTTGAGTTTCTACCAATTGTAATAGATAATTTATTCTACAATTTATCTCGAGGGTTTCAGACACATCCAAGTAATTAGTATCCGATTGAAAGATAGAAAGTGAAGATTTGAATTCTCCGAGGTTAAGACGAGGACAGCGGCAAAGACAATCACCTGTTGGAGTATGAAATGGATGGACAAGAAGAACAAGGCAGCATGGAACACCATGCCATTATATATACTTTGGATTATTTGGAACAGGAGAAGATTATGTCGTGGACATTATGTATTAAAAAAAATTATATTTTGTAATATATTCTTTTGGTGTGAATAAGGAATACCAGTGTGCACATATGATGGGGATATTTTGATAGAATATGGCGGTTGAGCCACTCAATCATTTCATAAATAGCTTTGACACCATTGTGGTGTGATATCAATGAAATGCTTGATTTATCAAAACCATATATGTTCTTTTTATTAACAGTAATAACCAAAAGGAACAAAGAACACCAACACGCGAAGTGAAAACAAGTCACACGAGAAAAGAGACACATAGAGACCTCAGTTGCAGAACTTCAGAATATGTGGAAAGAATCTTTTCATATTGTATTTTGGGTTAACTCCATTCATGTATTTCCAGAGTCCAAAAAATGTTTGTCCTACTTAGGGGAAAAGCCAAATAACAGAATGCCATGTCAAAGGCATCCCTTTGGCTCATATACAGTTAACAAGTGAAGCCATATTGGGATGACTTGTAAAGTTTAACTTATCTGTCCATTTAAGCATTCTCATACTACATAAATAATACCAAGTAAATTTCTTTTATGACCCACGACATTTGGCCTATCTGCAATTTCCATTCCACTGTTTCTGATTGAGCCACTTTTTCCCTCAGCGCATGAAATTTATTTAAATGGTTCTCTGAGATTTCTGTGCCCAATCAAACTTTCATTTTCGGATAAGATGAATTTATTAATATAAAGCATCACAAAGACTGCTGATATACAGAAGCTTAATACAAGAAAACAGGCTAAGCCAGTAAAGCATTTAGGTTGTGTCAAGAAGGAAAAATGGATGAAAGTTTTTGGCCGAAAACTTATTACAGAAATGGGAAAAAGAAGGTATTAACAGCAAAAGTAAACAAAATAGAAATGCAAAAGTCAGAGAGAAGGCAATAAGATAAAAAAGGACTTAGAAGGAGATGTATCATGTAATTTACCAAAAAAAAGATAGAAAGAGTGTAAAGAGAAGGTAAAAATAGAAGCTCTGAAAGAAAAGGGGGCAGTACTCCATCCACAGCCACCACCCACGAGCATCTGTTATTCCCAGGTCTATGGCCCATGCCTCTCACAAAACAACCTCCTCGTTCCTAACCCCTTCTCCTTGTAACCTTCTTCATCAATAGCCACGGTACAAAAACCTTTTACTTCCTAAACTTTGCAATGACCCCCCCCCCCCCCCCCAAACCACAAACCTCTTCTTCCCAAGCCAGATTATTGTAAACCCTTCCCCCTTCCCAACCTCAACTATCCTTGTTCGACCAACTGATTCCTCCTAGACAGCCCAGTTGTCAAACACTTCCCCTTTTCCCCTGTCCAACTACCAGCACCTCTGCCTCCCTCTCAATCTAGGCATGACCCTTCCCTAGACCCTACATCTAATCATAACCTACTCCCTTTTCAATAGAAAAAGTTGAATCTGCTGTAGAATCCAGCACCTGCTGCCAATAAGGAGATTTTCATAAAGGGCTGGCAGCACGCAATCGAGTAACCTTATCCCTTTTCAATAGAACAAGTTGATTCTGCTATAAATTTCAGCACGCTGATCCATAGAAGGAGCTTTTTTGTAAAGCACGCGTGCAATAGGGCTTGCGCTGATTAGTTGAAGCAAACACCTTGTTCATTTTTGGAAGAAACGGTGTTTCCACATGACTATAACCATCTCCAAATTAGAGCCATATGAGATTTAAATGTCCTCGGAATATGATGGATTTGATTACCACCATTCTTCTACCATTATCAAAAAGAAAAAACATGGACCATCCATTACAGTTGTACCATAAGCACATATTATTTTGAAAAAGACCTGCACCAGCATTAAGCTTTAAGTTACTGCATTCCAAACCATATCTGTTTCCTTTATCACAGCATTAAGCTTATAAGTCATATCCTCTAACTCAACGACCCTAAGTACTATGACGGGAGACATGATAAAAATGTACATTGAGAAAAACACATCAGCACATGACAAACATAACTGGCAAGAAAATGAACCACGTTCTAAGCCCCACCCCACCCCCTTCACATTTAACTTCAAAAATTCCCGGCAAATTTTTTTCTGAACACCAAGAGCATCATATAGTCAGTTCATAGAGAATTCCATAAGCAACCTACCTCTTACAAGCAGTCAACAGTATAGACAGTGTCATTTCCATGTCAGCTGCATCGATGGTAAGTTTTGCAATACAGAGGATTTTAACAAGTGAACTAAGAAAAACACGTTCTCCAGAAGCATGGTAAATTCATGTCAAATAAAACATGAGTTCCAAGCTCCTAGAATTATTTTTTAGAATGGCAACATTAAAAGCTCCTAGAAGTATTTACTCACAGCATAATGGAAAGCCTGCATGTTGGATAAATCAGCTGCTTGATCCACTGATATGGTAAAACCAAAACCACCAAGTTTCCAAGCTCCATTTGAAGTGATGAGAATAGTCTGCAGAAGTAATTAGCCATGGAAAATCAATTTTCAATTTCACATCCCCACACAAGGTATATACTCCAACCCGTTTTCCTTAAGAGATACAAATCTGTATAACACAAGGAGTAATGACCTATCATTTTCCAGGTGTAGACAGACATAACCATGACATCTAAATGATACCAACCAAAAATCTGTGCCGAGAAGCTACCAGCTCTTGCTATTGGAAGATGACGAAGCATATTAAGGACATTACCTATCAAGGACCTTCAATTATCCTACATACTTCTCTTTTTCTTTGGAATTTATACAGTAACCGTTGGAATTTCTCTCCAGCAAATACAGCCATAGCCTATATCTCACATGATAGGGCAAACTTAGCACATTTTGACCAGCATATGCAGGAGACATCCTCATCCTTTAAACAAAGCAAGATTTCTCACAACAACCAAGAAAAAAAAAAGATCCTTTCAGTTTTGCAGTTACATATGCAAGAAGCCACTCTCCACCAGCAGGAATGATTAAATAAGAGAATTAGACAATTATACTCCTCTGATTGACAAACTTGCAGTTACATGTGCAAGAAGCCACTCTCCACCAAAAGAAACACTTTACCTACGATTCTCCATAAAATAATTCTCGCTTATCTTTCCAGCTGTGGGGTTCAGAAAGAATAAGAGATATAGGATTGATTTGGCAACAGTATCTCGCTCGGGCGTATTTATATGTCAAATTCGGGGCACGTGAAACCATGGCCTCTCCGTAAAACTAGTTATTTTATGTATATATTTTTTAAAATTGGTTTAATATTATTTGTTGGCACCCATGCTACAAGAAGGCTAAATGGCGCACTTGGTTGAAGGTTTAGTTATTTACCTAGAGGAATTCCCACTTAACACATTTTTTTCCTTCTTTTTTTAGTGGTGCACCCATGTTCTAGAAATCCTAGATTCGTCTCTATCTCACTACCTCAGTCATCTCTATATTTGCACTGAAAATCTATATATGCCAAAGCAAGAGCAAACTTCAGCTGAGAAATGGAAGGAACCATATTGATATTAATAATATGCATGATCGCAATGCACAGCCCACACAGAGGTCGTGACATGAATAGTTAGAAAAACGGAAAAACAAAAAATAAATACCTCAGGTGATATAGACCGATGAATTAGACGAGCATTGCTGTGGAGGAAATCCAGGGTTTCTGCAATTTGGAGCAAACCATGTTTAACCTCAAGCAATCCCATTTCCTACATGAAGAAAGATGTCATCAGGAAAGTACCCAGTATGACCAAGTGGTAACCTACTGCTAAATCAAAAGAGACACACGGTAATAGTTTGGATTGTTGCACCAACGTACCAAATTTAGTGTTCCTTAAAAATCTAAATTTGCAAATAAAATTGCAGTATGTACACTCAGCAATTTCATAGATAAACATTCCTCACAGAGTGCATGAATTTGGAAAAAGATGAGATGATTAATACGACTACCTATCAGAAGCTTAGGCTTCTAAACATAAGGGAGTTGCTGCAAGATACCATCTACTCAATCACTAATTACTTGTTTTATCTCCCTTTCCAGATACATTAGAAATATTGGGCTTTATATATAGCGGAGTTATTGAGAGCCTCAAAAATGGTTTAATATTTTGTATAATACCAGAATGTTAGAGAACTTCAGATTTGAAACTTCTAACAATTATTTTTGTCCCTATCACAGAGAGTTGACAAACCCCCTTAACTATACTTTTTTTCTTTTGATAAGTACATGAAATTTTATTAGCAAAAAGGTTGATGCCAGTATATCAAAGATTGACAAGGAAAGCTCTACAATCTATAATTCTCTAGAAAAGCCATCCTACCTTCAATACAAGAAGGAGTGACATGTGTAATTCAGAAATATACGGAAAAGGAAAAAGCAGGGTCGAACATTGAGTTTTCTTTTTTTTTTTTTTTTTTGGGCCTTCAAAAGCTCTGAAGTTCCTGAGCTTCTATCAGGTTCACATGACAAGTGGGGGACATTCCCATGCTCTATGCTCCGCAGCCAGTCCAGCTCTGCATTTCCAGTTCCACACGAGCAGTTCTACACTCCAGGCATAGCTGATGCCAAGCAGGTGTAGCATTAGATTACATTTTTTTTTATTCTACGGAGCTGGCACCAACTTGGTTCCCCGTGTCAATACGATACCTCTTTTACATTAAAAAAGAACAACTATATCATGATTGCATATTTTCTTCTTTGTTAAGTATTTTACAATGTAATCCAAATCCAAGGTATATAACAAAGTCATCATATTCTTTATCCTATCCCTCTCCCGATCTTGTCGCACTCTTCCAGATTACACATCAACTACGCTCAGCCCAAACTCATAGAGGCCAGTTATATGAATCTCTCATATTCTTATGCTCAATTCAGGCAAATCCATTCCAATAATAATAACTTGTCTTTTAAGGAAAATTAGGTGTTGTCAAAATCACGTGCTTATAACTACAGTGAGATATAAGTCTCCCACAAAATTCAAAGACTACTAAAACTGTATCTTTCCCATTCTGCCACCAACGAGTGCTTCTTTGTCGTGTGGTGATAGGTGAAGAAGAATATTGAAGAGGAATCTCCACATCGACGTTGAATCCAGAATCTGAATTTATCACATACTACTGTGATAACCATATGAACAGGATGAAGATGCATATCAAGTGCTCTTGCCAATACGTGTTCTTTATAAATAATTAGATACTGCCAAGAAGGACACCGTTTCTAGCACCACTAAGATAAATGCCTTGAAGTGAATTCCTAAACTTCTCTCCCCCAAATCTCTCCAGGCAATTACAACCTACGACCAGCTTCTAGCTTTACACAGTGAGATTCTTTCAAAAGAGAAGCTGTGATGCAAAAGCTATTACCCAGCTAGACAGAACATATGTGCCGAAAGCCAAAATTAAGAATTTAATGACGACATACAACCAAGGAAATTCTTTTGTCCGACACACCCATTCGTAGTAGCTTTTTCTTCTCGCAGCTCTGAAAGTAGATCTTACAACTGACTACTTACGCATCCCTATTGGTCTTATACAAACCACCTCTAGCTTTCAGAGTCAATCTGACATCTAACTACTTGAGTTAGTAAATCTAAACATTTTGTCCTATGATAACCATCCCGTATCGCGGCAGTCAATCTACCTCTAACTTTAAGTCGGTAAATTGAACATATAAACCTAAAAGGATGTAAAATATGTACTATAGAAATGAGACGTATAGCTAGAGTTCCTTCTAAGCCAGATCACACTCTTCTTTTAAACATGATTGGGCCCTGTGGTGGTAGAACCTGGTGAAGCAGACATACTATTTCCCAACCTTCTGTGAACTTTGTTTCTCTTATGATTTTTGCTACTTTCTTTTTGATAGTATTGGTCCCGTTTAGAGTATCAGTCTAGTCACTCAAATAATCCAGCTTTTTTTCTAATCAGTTACTAAGGAAATGACACAGAGTTGCCATCATGTTCAGCCGCTCAATTAACTACACATCAACCTCAAACTAGCTGAGAGATAGTTGTTATCAACTTATCATCACATTATTATAACTCGAAAATCTATACTAATAACCCACTTGTTCTCTTCACTTTTTTCTTTCTTTCCGTGATAAATCCACAATGTCACTCAAAAAAACACCTAAAGATCAAATAAACTCTAAAAAACTTCAACCTTGCCACGATAGATCCGATAGCCAAAACCAAAATATATGGACCTTAAAAGAGCAAGGAAAACCTTTTGGTCTAATACAATGCGCCCCAATAGCTTTGGCATTAAATCTTACATCTAACTATCTAAGATAGTAAATCTGAACATTTTAGTCTAATACAAACCATCCCTACTAGGCAGTAGCTGTCGGAGTCAACCTTACTTCTACTACACAAGTTAGTAAATGGCACCCATAAACCCAAAGTAGACCATCCAAATAAGTAAAAGTGAACTATCTACTAAGGAAATGACACAAAACACTAACCAGGTCACCTTGTCACAACTCGACAATATGCTAATTACCTAATTTCTCTGTTCAACTTTTTCCTTCCTTTCCATGATAATCATAAAACCACAATGTAACTAACTCAAAACTAAAATCACACACTTGAACCGCCACAAAATCATCATAAACACAATTAAAATCCAAACTTCCCACAAATAATCAAAGAGATTCCTCCCTCCGTCCATTTTTACTTGTCCTGTATTGACTTGGCACACCCCTTAAGAAACAATAAATAAAATGACAATTTTACTATATCACCCCTAATTATTGAGTATAAATCATCTAAATAATTGAAACCAATCAAACATACTTTAAAAATTGTGCAACCACTAACAACTCCTTGAAGTTTCCAACCCAATAATTAATTAATAATAAGTATAAAATAGGTATGAAATGGTAGATTACCTCTTGATTTTTTCGAACTGGACATGTATTTTTAGTATACTGGACAGGTAAAAATGGACAGAGGGAGGAGCAGTTAATTACACAAGTATGGGAAAGACAGACATAATTACCATTCCTTTAAGCTCCTTAGGTACTTTGTCAATATTCTCCAAATTGCCCAAAGCATTAGCAGCAGAAGCAAACAAAGGTTCAGTAACCATAGCCATAGCATTCTTACTCTCATCAAGTGCCTGCACTACATGTACAACCCCTGGATGTCTCAACCTCACCAACCTCCCCGCATCAGCCCGAATTACATCGAAAAACGAGTCCTCAGCAGTCTTCGACAGCCCGGCCCGCTGTCGGGCCTCGGATAGGGCCCGCTTATCGAGAAGCCAAACACAGACGTTGGGGTACACAGCGTGGCCATCACGGGCTTTGGCTGAGTACAACTTCCAAGCTAAGCCCGGCCCGGCTGAACCGATCTGATCTAAGAGATGGTAGTCTTGTAAAGCTCTGGGTAAACCTGTAACTTCTTGTACGGTTGTTTGAACCGTTTTCTCGATCACCGCTGAGGCTTTAGCTGAGGCTTTGGCAAAGGCTTGTGTTAGACTTTTCATGTTGATAGACATAATTAATTTGTGTATTTGGATCGTCAACGGTGGTGGTGGTGTGGAGGAAGAAAAGGGAAATTGGGATTGTTGGAAGTTAAGGAAGATGGGATCCCAACAACAGCCTTTTGTTTTCTCTCTCACTCTGTATTGTATTAGGGTTGGGCGTTCCTTTTTTGGTTCAATTTTATCAAACTTTATTTTGGATATTTTGGATTCGGTGTTTTGATTTCGGTTTTTTCAATTCGATTTTTTTAATATAATATTAGAAGCGATTCAATTGACACTAATTCATATTCTCAAAAGTAATAAAACATAAAACTGATAAATTGAAATAAAAATCAAACAAACAGGATACACAAGAACAGAAAACTATAATCATGACATACGATTACTAAATGTTATATACATACCGTAAGAATAATTAAGAAAACATTAATCGTAAAGAGACATCCTAATTACCTTTCTTTGTTAAGGATATTTGATTTTTTTAATTGAAGTAGAAAATTAGGGATACAAATGCAAAAGAGAACTTATTACAATTGGTTTTTTTTTGCTTAAAACTTAATGGGCCTGAACTATTTTAATTTTTTTGGGTAATGTATTAAATTTCAGTGCGCGTTCGGTTTTTCGGTTCGGTTTTATCAAACTTCGGTTCGGCTATTTCGGTTTCGGTTTTTTGACGATGGACACCAAACACCGAACCAAACTAGTTCGGTTCGGTTTGGTTCGGTTTGTTGAAGTTTCGGTTCGGTTCGGTTCGATTTTTCGGTTTTCGATATTTATGCCCAGCCCTACTCTGTATACAAGTCTTTTTTCTCTTTTATTTTATTAATTAATTACTCCTTGTTGCAAGTTTTAACGGAGAAGATCTCTAATTGGCTAGAAATTAGAAATTGTTGTGATGAATAGTAGTGTCCGAGTTGTACTTGTTTTGACATTATGATTTTATCATGTTCTTACTAGTGTATATCTCATGGCTTTCCTTAATGAGATTGTGGTTTCCAATTTGAATTATTATATTTTTGTTTATACTAGTTGATTTTTTGCTATTCTTTATCTTTTTTGGTTATTTTATGTTGGAATTTTCTTCGTTCTATTTTAAAAGATAATTCTAGGTTGGGGTTGCATTTGCAGTTCAATAAATTAGATATCAATATTCGAATTGAGACAAAATTAGATTTTTTGATTCTCATAAACTTTAATTTCTTTTAACGAATGAAATATTATACTATATGATTAACGGGATTTCATAAAATGAAAAGAATAAGTAAAGGAATAGATTCGACTATATGATTAACGGCATTCATAAAGTGAAAAAAAAAATAAGTAAAGGAATAGATTCGAAATCAACATATTTTTTAATCACATATTCTAAAATTTAAATACTATATCTTAAATCAAGTTCAAGCAGTAGTTAAACCATTTTGGCAGCCAATTATAGGGTGATATTGTATGTCCTCCTCTTTAACAAGCTTGGTAGTCATAGACAATCCGTTTTAGCTTTTAGTTCTTTATATCCCCTAATTTTATTAATTGTACCTAGGCCTGTGCACAAATCGGTTCAACCCGAATTTCCGAACTGATTCAAAACAATTCGGATAATACAATTTGATTTCGATTTACAAATGCAATTGTAAAATATTACGATTTACTGGTTCGAATACGGTTGGCTTCAATTATCAACCGAACCGACCCGAACAAACCAAATTTATATGTCACTAATGACTAATACTCTCATTGTCTAACTTTATATATGCTTAATACTTGATAGTGAAGTAATATTTATTTAACTTCAGAAGTGGTGCAAATGACTGTCTGCATGCACACATTGCACTGGATATTCATGGCCTTCTTCGTTGGCCTCAAACTGACTTCCCTTTTGGTTTTTCATCTTTTCAGCGTTCTTCTCACGAGCCATCTTTTTCTTTTGGCCATTACCTTCACCCATGGTTTTTTTTTTTTTTTTGTTCTTTGATCTTCGGCTGTACAAATTAGAGTTGTTTTCTTTTTTGGTTTTTTTAGGATGCAAACTGAGTTATTATGCTTGTCTGCTTGCAAGTTGCAAGATGCTGGATTATTAATTTGGTATATGTAATGTGGTGTTGGCGGATTTGTATGCCTGCACAAGTTTTCAAGCTCTTGTTTTGCTATTTATATGCTATTATGCTTGCAAGTTTATGATTTTTTTCTTGGTTAATGCCTTGGTTATAAGGCTGCAAATTTAGGATCTTATTATTTTTTGTTGTGTTTACTCTAAAACTGAAATGAAAATAGTTACTTGTTTAAATTTCGAATAAACCGAACAAACCAATTTGTGTAACCGAACCTAAATAATAAAAAAACGAATCGAATTGAACCTAGAATTGATTGAGTTTGGTTGAGAATTTTAGAAAGTCGAAATTCGACATTTCAACTGATGGCCAAAACCGAACCGAACCGATTCGTGCACAGGCCTAATTGTACCCCTTATCTGATATTCCATAATTTTGTAGTGAGGCTTGGAGTGGCTTCATCTTACTTGAGTGTTAATTTTGTTTTCTCTCACACTGTACAAGTTCTTTTCCATTTCATTAATTAATTACTCCCTGGCAAGTTATCAATTTTGTTTTCTCTCACTCTGTACAAGTTCTTTTCCATTTTATTAATTAATTACTCCCTGGCAAGTTGCAAGTTAACAGAGAAGATCAAATTGGTTAGAAATTTGAAATCGTGATGAATAGTAGGATAATAATTAATTATTGTCTGAGTTCTGCCTGTTTTGACATTATTTTATCACTATACGCGCGGTGAAACATCTCTTTTTATAAGTACAGGTAAAAGAATTATAATATTATAATAAAAATAAATTCCAAGAGTGTTGTCTAGTGGAACTATGGTTACCTATCCAGGGGAAGCTATCAAGAAGGATGCAAAGAGACAAAGTGGGATGGATAGACACAAGGGAGTTTCAAATATTGAGGAGCAGAATAAGGTTAATTCAATGGAGAAACTCAACAACAAGATAGATGAAGGAGTTACTAATCAAAACAAGTTTGATGTATTATCAACTTTGATGGAAGAAGGAGAGATTTGTCAGGATGATAAGGTTCCTGATCAATCTCTGCAAACTACAAAGGACTAGGTGGAAAGCAATTTTAATGCAATGCATAAGTCCAATTCAGGGCAAGAAGCAAAGGGGATGGAGAACAGTTCCAACAATGAGGAGGGTACTGGCAATGGTTTAGAAGCTAAGGAAGCAGATTTGACCAAGGAAGAGGAAGATAAGATTGGATTTACATCAGATGTGGACACTACTATGGTTAATAGGGAGCAGGTGTCTATAACAGCTCCCATGGATGATTCTGCTAAGGTCAACAATGTGGAAATTATTAAGAATACATTGCATGATTCAAAGGTGGTGGTAAATAATGTCAACAATATGGAAAGGGAAGATAAGGAAATAGCTTTGATCAATGTAGATGAAGAAAAAAGTTGTAATGCAGCTGTTGATCTGATTGTTCCATCAGAAATCATTATGTTGGAAGGCCATAATGCAGCTAATGTTGGTACCGTTGAACCTTCAAAAAGTAGCACTGTGGAAGCAAGGGTGGAGAGGATTAGCAGTGTGGATATTGCAGGCAAGATTTCTCAAGACAAGGAAGTGGATGTGAATATTGAGAAGGAACAGAAGTTTTGTAATACAGCTAAATTTGCTATTCTTGATCCATCAAAGGTTAATACTGAATTAATGCTTGATGAAGCTGGCTTGGACAATTTTTATCTCCAGGATCAGTTGAAGGATTTGGTAAATCTGTTGGGATTGCTAAGTCAGATACTGGTGATGATAATAATGAGATAGCTGAGTCGGGCGGTAGTGATCAAAGTAAGGAGGATAATACAAGGGGGATTCAGATGGAGGGAGATTCAGAGGGACAACAATGATATAAATGCTAAGATAGTTGATATTCAAGCAAAAGAGATAAATGTAGATGAGTATATTAAAGGGGATAGCACAGATTTTATACAAAAGAATTGTCACGACCCAACTAGAGAGCCATGACAGGTACCCCGTACTAGCCTACCGAGCACCTCTGATCTGACATTCCATTCTGATTACTAAGTGGGCCACATGGATAATTTGCCGATATCATGCTTAGTACGGTTATCATTGACAATGCCCACAACCGAATGCCAACAAGACTTACCAAAATATTATACAACGCTGAGAGATGGTAAAGTTAGAGAATATCTAATTATATACGTCTGTCTACGAGCCTCTAAGTAGATTACAAAAACCCATAAGATGGGGCAGGACTCTGCCATACCCAAGTGAATATATACAAAGAGTAGTATCAATAATTACAGCTCTGAAACAACTGGAGCTCTTCCAAGGTGTCGCTGACGGAGCTCCTAAGAATCAGACGCGTCTACCTGTTTACCTGCGGGCATGAACGCAGTGTCCACAAGAAGGGACGTCAGTACGAACAGAGTACTGAGTATGTAAGGCATGAACAATAATATAATAAGACACATGGTGCATATCATGAGATAAAAGGGTAACCTGTACATCTGAGTGCCTCTTAGGGCGGATACCATCCATACTTAGCTTTTCATAAATTCTTTCTCATAGATATGCATCATAGTAGTGCTGCGGAACGTGCAGACTGATCCATAACTATGTAATAGTGCCGAGGAACGAAGGTCCCAATCCATTTAACGATATACCCCGCGTCCGGGACGATAACATAATATACCAACTGTTCAAGTGGCTATGCGTATATAACGCCTCACCCTTTTTCCTTTCCCCATAAAATCATATAGATACATATAAGCATATATAATATAAATAGCATGCATCAGAGCCCAATTAAAGGTTGTTACTTTATCGGAGTGACGTAAGGTCAGTAACCTCCGATTATATTATGGAATAATTATCATCGCTATATCTCACCTTGAATGAACAATTATTATAAGGTGAGATCAACAACAATGAATAAAATCGAGAAAATCATGAAATAACTCAACATTCTCATAATAACATTGAAATCATAAACTTGGAACCTTTAAACATAAAATCATCATTATAATTGTAATCATCATAGAAACATTCTCATCTTTAACATCATGAGAAGCTTTAAGAATCATAAACTTCTAGCTTTTGAAAAAAAGGAAGTTATGGAAACATTTATGGAATCATAACATGGGAATCATGCCTTTAGAAAGAAAGGGACTAGCCTTAACATACCTGTCCGACCTCCAACTACTATGCTTATTCGTCCGAGCTCGCAAGTCTACATTTAAGAGGATGCACACTATCGTTAGACTCATTCTAGTATACTTGCCCTAAGGTTTCAAATTAAGCTATTCTATATCCTGCCGAAAATCGGGCAGCATCTCCCCTGTTTATATGCCTAGCCCGAAATCATAATCCAGCAACCAACAACAATACCAACATTAACCACAATATTATCAATACCAATAGGCTCCATAAAACATCCCACACGATGTTTTCCAAATTTCTCAATCAACCATAACAACATCCATAATACTAATGTCACGACCTTACCAGGGGGCCATGACGGGTACTCGGAGTTGACTACCGAGCACCACTCATTATGCTAATCATCTTAGCCAACCTGAACATACACAATCTCCAGGGCAACACATACATATATATATAAGCTCTCACGGTTGCAAAAATGATATACAAAAATATACACTGATATATTCATGAGACAACTACTACCCACGCGTATGTATCTACGAGCCTCTACTAGAGTACTAAGACATAAGGACGGGACAGGACCCCGTCGTGCCCAAATATATACACAAAATAATGTATCCAAAATGGCACGTGTGGAATAGTGGAGTGCTCCTGTAAATCTGCTGAGTAGCTCCTAGGAATCTGGGCCACTTCCATATCTACCTGTGGGCATGAACACAGCGTCCAAAAATAAAAGACGTCAGTACGAATATTGTACTGAGTATGTAAGGCATGAACAATAATAACATATCCAAGAGATAAGGGAACAACAAGTAAGGAAACAACCTGTAACTGAATGTCACTTATGACGGAATAATGCATGCTAACTTACATCATAAACAACATCATATCAAGTATGTATATATATAAGCTGTCCGACCATATAGGTACGGTGTTGTCACGACCCAACCCCGTAGGCCGTGACTAGTACCCGATCTGGGCACCCAAACACATATATCCAATGCTATCTCAACTGTTATCAAACGCGTTCAAGTATAAAGCAGAAGCCGTCAAGGCTATATTTCAAATTTAGATAATTTCCAGAAAATTTTTGACAGAGTTTCCTTTGTTTTACAGACTATCCAAAATAACCCTGCGCACAGAAAATACCAACAAAGGCCACACCGACCAACAAAGCCACATATAAACATATGCGGACCGGCCGCCGCGGCGAATGGGGTCGCCCCAAACACAACATACACACATCCGTACAGAAAGACCCTAACCCACAAACATATCTACAGGCCTCTAACAGACTTACAGAGTCATATGACGGGACAGGGCCCCGCCGTACCCGGAGTTGCCATACATACAGAATATACAGAAGACAGGAGGTATATACCAAAAGTACACGCTCCGGACCAAAGGAGCTCTCCAAAATAGCAGTATCTGAGCCCTAGACTGGCGGCGTATCTTCAGGTGCGTCTGTACCTGCGGGCATGTAGCGCAGCCCCCGAAGAACCGGGGGTCAGTACGAAAAATGTACCGAGTATGTAAAGCAGAAACATAACAAACATAATCATAACATGAACCGGAAGCACAGAAGTATAACGGACAGAACCATAGATCAAACGGACGGACAGAATTATGATCCAGACGGACAGGCAGAATCACAATCCATACGGACAGGCGGAATCAGAATCCAATCAGACAGACAGAATCATAATAGAGCACAGGAACGTGGTCGCCACTCCTTCCTCTGGCGCCACAACATATCATATTTCAGAAGATTTCATATCTTCGAACATCTCCGTCACATAACACATCATATCATAACCACGGTAACCCCGGGGACAGATCACACGCCGGGAAACCGGACACATCATACTTCGTAACATATACACGGTAACCGGGAACGACATATACCACAGTACCCCGGAACCGGACACATCATACTTCGGAATTCATACACGGGACCCGGCCCCCGACAAGGGACTCGGCGGCCCTTCCGCACGATATAAACCGGTGAAAGGAATCATGGCACATGCACGAACTGATTAATGAGAAACCGTATTCATACAGATCATTATACAGACCCAATCAAACGGAAGTAGGCCAAATGGCCAGTCAAATCGAAGTATTCGGATAGCGTTCATAAAATGCGGCTATATCCTGCTTGGGAAGGCACGACAGATTATTACCAGAACCAGATTTTCAGATGTCCAAAACCATTTCGCAAGATTTATATAACAACAGTCATATCATGGTCAAAATGATAGTTCAGATATTTCTTGTGAAAAACGGACAAAAATAAGGCAATTGAGGCCATACAAGAGGTATCGGGGCCCCGTGGGCCCACCTCGGACCAACTCGAGGTGACATGCGTAAATTACTGATAAAAGATCTTATGAGGTCATCCATAATCATTCGGAAGTATTCCGACTCCGTTTGAGAAAGTTTCGTACAAAAGTTCACTTTAAAGGCATTTTATGAGAAATTAGTTTCAATCGTACTGAAGGAATTGGAGCGGATTTCCATCTCGAATTCCGAGGAACGGAGTCGTATTCAAGGCTCACGGCCGCGCCTATTACATTCAGAACATGCCTAAGAATAAAGGGGAAGGCTTTACATACCTCGATAGCGCCTTACGCTCGCTTGGCGTCGATTCCAATTTCGTCTAAAATCTAGAAATGGTCAAGTTTACCATTTGTTAGTTTCAACTTTTCAATAGTCCAAACTTAACACATACTTGCCTACCGAAATTTCGGCAGCATTTTCTCTGTATATATGACATCCCCAAAAGTTAAACACAGCCAAACAATCAACACAACCTAACAACAATATTCATAATAACGACAAGTAGCTCAAAATACATAATAAGGCACAATTTGCCAACTTTCCGTCATAACTTAACATTTTCCGTTCCGACCTTACACTTCCAAACCAAACTTATTATTTTGATGTTCATTACCCATCAAATTCATTACAACACGATTCGGAGGTATATCATACCATCCTCACAAGATATACATAAGATATACAAACTTTCCATCAAAGCCACTACTTATCCAATTCTCTTAACCTTCAACATACAAGTTCATTATACATTTCCATCTTCCAAATTCATCAACATTAATCATAATTTGCCTCTTGATACTTTCATTTCCATTTTTACATAAACCATAACAAAGTTGCATATTTTCCTACAACAACTTAATAACCACTTTTCCATGACAATAAAGATTGTTATCTTTCCATTCACTTCACCATAACACACTTAATATATTAACAAGATTAAATTCATA
Organism: Lycium barbarum; assembly: GCF_019175385.1. Taxonomy (NCBI): domain Eukaryota; kingdom Viridiplantae; phylum Streptophyta; class Magnoliopsida; order Solanales; family Solanaceae; genus Lycium; species Lycium barbarum. The sequence continues at coordinate 74,473,356 of NC_083344.1, forward strand.
TTCCATCACCACACAACACCACACGGCTACAACCTATGTTTCTCCAACTTCCACAATTCATTTCTAATACAATTTCTACCACACTACAACTAAATTTCAACATGAATTCAAGTCACCATAATCATGCAATATATATGCATATATTCGGCCAACATACATACAACCACAACACACAAAATTTTCATGTTTTTCATTCATTTCAACTTACTACAACATACATACACCTCCCATAACATGTCAAAAGCATAAAATTCTTACCTTTCTTCACTTGGGGTTAAGGTTGCTTTCTTGCCACAATACTTATATCAACTTGTAGAGGGCCTTGAGCTTAGTACTAATCTCACAAGACTTTAATTTTTGAACCAAGGATTAGCTCCAAGAAAATTTTTTCTTTCTTTTCTTTCTTTTCTTTTCTCCACCCGAAATGCTCCCTTTCTTTTTCTTTTGTTCTTGCTTTGAGTTTTTCTTGAAAGTTCTAGAGAATTATCCAATTATATAGTTAGTCACATGACTAATTAATGGACTTGGGTCAAAGGCCCCCTTGGCCGGTTGGGCTTCCCAATTTGGGCCTTGTTTTTCTCATTTTTTTTTTAGCCCAATTGGCTAATTTTCATAATTCATGGAACAAGTTTCCAAAATTCCAATTTTGCCCTTGGCCACCTTTCGTAATTCCACACCATTGTATTCATAACCTACACATTCGTACCAAGTAATGTCCAAATATGGCCTTATTTATTACAAGTCAATTTATCTCAATTTTTTTTTGAACAAGCAAAAATGCCGGATGTAACATCCTCCCCCCCCCTTTAAAACATTCGTCCTCGAATGTAAATTGACCTTATGGGGCGCCATACTACTTCGGGAGGGTTCTCTTTATAATTGTCCTTCGTGGACTTTCCGACATGGCTTCTTCACCAACATGATGGGGTAATTCTTCACATCGCTGATTCAAATGCCTTCATAATATATTTTCTCATACCCCACATAATCATCGGACCATATACTATATTCTCGTAACAGACGAATGCTTTCCAGATATCATAGTCAATATTATTTCTTGTTACACCCCTCAATTCTTTGCCACATAATCATAATCCCACTTCATACCAAACACTTCATACCAAACGGACTCATAACTGGAACCGGACGCATAGAAGCGTATTGAATCAACTCGTAATCAAGTCAGGTATACAGAGCTATGGCGGACAGATTCGTGGTCAAAATACGATGTATGGGAGTGTATCAGGCAGATCTGAGATCAGAATCAGACGTGCAGAGATTTATCAGACGGATTCGTAGTCAGAAGCAGACATACAGAAATTTATCGGACAGATTCATAGTCGAAGCCAGACGTACGGAAGTATGTAAGACAAATCTGAGATCGGAGTCAGACGTACAAAGAGGTATCAGCCAGATTCGAAATCAGAATCAGACGTACAAAAATGTATCAGACAGAGTCGTAATCAGAATCAGACATACGGAGATGTATCAAACAGACGCGTGATCAAAATCAGACATACAGAGATGTATCAGACGGATTAATATCCAGAATCAGACACACAGAGGCGTGTCAGACAGATTCGTAATCAGAGTCAATCGTACAGAGGTATGTCAAACAGAAACGTATTCAGAATCAGACATACAAAGATTCATCAGACGGGAACATAATCGAATTCAGGAGTACAGAGGCGTAATAGGCAGAGCCTTATCAGAATCGGAAGTGCAGAAATATAATAGATAGAATCTGGATTAGAATCAGATCACTCCTATTAAGGCTCCAGTGAGTTATGGAAATTTCCCTTTGTCGACATTTCATTATTCTCCTCGACAATTATATCACCGATTATCTCATCGAAACCTGTTCACTTATTCATAACCTTGTTCACCAAGTTGTCATACAAATCGTCTTACGTGTCGCTTATCGACTTTTTCAAAGATTCTACTTATTCGCATTTCTTATCCTTCATCTTTCCTACTATCCATACTCATTTTCTTTCCAAATATCGTCGCACTAGACTAAGTGGTAACGTAACCGGAGTTTATCTATTATATATAATTTTGACAACATTCGTATCCTCGTCTCTGCTTCGTTTCATGTATTTGGTTTAGTAAAACCTTTTGTCTATCACAACATTAGTCGTCGGGACTCGGCTCTTGATTCATATGGGCACCAGACGAAGATCATACACATACAAATACACACATACATATGCATTTACTAATATCTTACTTGCGAACGTCTCCGACCGTTATTCAAATTCGCTCAATTTCTCGAGCGGTATTGCGCTTCTTCTTTTCGCCCATTTAGTCCGCACCGGCCTGCGCGACTCCTGTAAGGGCACTATTCAATCCTCACAATTCCCTTTCAAGGTTATCCATAGCTATATCTATGACATAACATCATATTCATTCCCATATAATACTTCTTTAACGTCATTTTTACCCTTCACAACAAGATTATACTCATGGCATATCAAGAATTCTTATTCAAGTCAAGTAACTATTCAAGAATATCATTATTTCCACATTTGGCTCCATATTCTACCTTCTTCTCTAATGCAAGCCTTTCAACCACTCAATACTTGCAAGATCATGAAATAGATGTAAAACTCACATTCGATTATGTAGGAATGGTCTTTGGATGAAGATACTCCACTTGAGAAAACCCTCAACTTCAATTCCAAAGGAAACCTTGACTTCTATTAACCCTAGTGAGCATCCACACACTTGATTCTACTAATTCTTGGTGTTTAATCATTGGTTTCTCTTGGATGTGTGTTAATATGGTGTATAGAATATTCTAGAGGATGCAAGGGGTGTGGAGAAGGTGAGAAATGAAAAATAAGAACTTGGGTCTCATATTTATAAATTACAAAATCTGACCCGACATGATTTATATGGACACTTATACGGTCCGTATAATCTTATATGGTCCATATAAGTGACTGTAGGATTGCACCAACAATCAACCCATACTGTAACTGTTATATGGACACTTATATAGTTAGTATAATTTTATACGGTCCATATAAGTGATCGTATAATCGCACCAAGACTGACCCCTCACTGTGACCGTTATACGGACCGTGTAATTGGTCGTATGACTCACACTCTTCCCGAATTTGTTCTCGTCGATTTATTCGATCTCTAATCCTTATAGAACCTTCTTAGCACTTGTTTAATACTTCATTAACCAACTAAGGAGCCTTATAACTTCCCCTCAAGACATTACTAAATAATCATTAACTCGATAACTTGCGAAACCTTTCCAACACGTGACTTATACTTCACTTTCTTCTCTTGCCTCAAACGTCTTTGGAATCTTAATTAGAATTATTAAGTATCCCTTGTTACTTGTAGGGACATCGTGTACACCTTACTTTCGTTAGTCTATTCGCCGCACAACAACCCGAAACTCCGAGGTGTAACATTCTCCCCCCTTAAGAACATTCGTCCTCGAATGTTAAGTTCTCGGGAATTCTACAAAAATTTCGCCAGAGTTTCCCCTGTAATATGGCACTACCATCCTATCACAACAACCCAAAATAACATCACCTCACAGGGCTACAACAACAACAGCAAGAAAGCATGGCCACACACGAACAAAAGCATTACATACCTTACGACAAGGGCGTCTCATCTTGAATCTCTTCTGGGGGAGTGTATCTCTATAATAACTTAACTTGGGATCTTCATACTAGCGCTTTTTCACTTCCATACCTAAGGATGAAACACCTGGATTGTGAATATCAACTCTTGCATTGCCTGAATCAATTAAACGAACTCCTAGGTAGCTAGCTGATGAAGCTCACGAACTAATTCTTTCTTCTCTGGTTGAATGTCACATAAACTGCCCGTGGATTTGCGGGTAAGAGCATCGGCTACCACATTTGCTTTTCCAGGATGATATAAGATACTCACATCATACTCCTTCAATAGATCTAGCCATCGCCTTTGCTGCAGATTCAACTCCTTCTGCTTGAAGATATACTGGAGACTCTTATGATCTATATAAATATCAACATGAACACTATACAAATAATGTCTCCATATCTTTAGTGCATGAATAACCGCAGCTAATTCAAGATCATGGGTCGGGTAATTCTTCTCGTGTTTTCACAACTGCCTGGAGGCATAGGCAATGAACTTACCGTGTTGCATCAACACATAGCCTAAGCCGACACCAGAGGCATTACAATAAACAACATAGCCTTCTGATCCTTCCGGAAGCGTCAGGACTGGGGCTGAAGTCAACCTTTCTTTCAATTATTGTAAACTGCGCTCACAAGTATCGATCCATTAAAATTTTGCTAATTTATGGGTTAGCTTCGTCAATGGCGCTGAAATAGAAGAGAATCCTTCCATAAACCTTTTATAATAACTTGCTAAACCCAAAAAGCTACGGACTTCTGTAGGTGTTGTAGGCCTTGGCCAAGTCTTCACGGCCTCAATTTTTTGAATATCCACTCGGATGCCATCAGGTGAGATAATATGGCCCAGAAAAGTTATCGAATTAAGCCAAAACTCGCATTTTGAAAATTTTGCATATAACTCTCGAGTTCGAAGAATTCCAAGGACAGTACATAGATGATCTGCATGCTCTGTTTCTGACCGAGAATATACCAAAATGTCATCGATGAACACAATCACAGATAGATCTAGAAAAGGCCTGAATACATTCTTCATCAAATTCATAAACACTGCTGGAGCGTTAATCAACCCAAATGACATTACTTGGAATTCATAATTACTGTATCTAGTTCTGAAAGCTGTTTTTAGAATATGTTCTTCCTTGACTCTCACTTGGTGATATCCTGATCTCAGGTCTATCTTTGAAAACCACTTAGCACCTTGTAGTTGATCAAACAAATCATTGATTCTCGGAAGCGGGTACGTATTCTTTATCGTCACCTTGTTCAACTGCCTATAGTCAATGCACATTCGCAAAGAACAATCTTTCTTTCTTACAAACAAGATAGGTGCCCCCTAAGGCGATGAACTGGGTCTAATAAATCCCTTCTCGAGCAAATCCTTCAGTTGTGCCTTTAGCTCTTTCAATTCTGCAGGAGCCATTCTATAAGGAGGAATAGATATAGGTTCGGTGTCCGGCAACACATCGATAGTAAAGTCAATCTCCCATTCCGGTAGAAGGCATAGAAGCTCATCTGGAAATACATCTGAAAACTCATTCACCACCGGGACAGACTATAGAGTCGGCGGCTTTGCATCAGTGTCATGAACCCGGACTAAATGATAAAAGTAGCCTTTAGCGACCATCTTTCTTGCTTTGAGATAGGAAATAACCCTACCCCTTGGAGACGCTGTGTTACCTTTCCATTCAAGAACTGGTTCTCCTAGGAACTGGAATCGAACCATCTTTTTTTTTGCAATCCACATTAGCATAACAAGAGGTCAACCAATCCATGCCCATAATCACATCAAAATCTAGCATTTCCAGCTCAATCAAATCAGCTATAGTCTGACGATCACATACCACAATCGCACAATTTTTGTATACTTGTTTAGCTATTATAGGATCACCAGCCAGAGTAGATACCTCAAAAAGTTTGATTGGCTCGGGTTTCACCCTAACACGATCAGCAATATACGGAGTAATATACGATAAGGTAGAACCCGGATCAATCAAAGCATAAACAACATAACAAATACGGTCAATATACCTGTGACAATGTCAGGGGGGGGACTCAAGATCCTATCGTCCGGCTAAGGCATAAATACAGGCTTGAGGGCCACCTAAACTGGATGCTCCCCCTCTGCCCCTGCCATGGCCTACTGAAGTCTGGGAACTCTGCCCTACAGGGTGCACGGACGAAGAAGAACCAGCTACGGATCCTGCAGGCTGGGCCCTATCTCTGCCACTCATTGAGGGACAACCATACATCATGTGCCCAATTTGATCATAGGCATAACAAGCATCGCAGCCTCGATGACACGGACCCGAGTGAAATCTACCGCACTGGCTGCATCGTGGTAACGGTAGTCTCCTCTGACTGGGATCACCTCCAAACTGGGAACCCGAAACTCTCGAACTCTGACCTAGTACAGAATAGACGGGGCGATCAAATTTCTTGCCCAAGAATCGTGAAGGTACACTAGCTGCAGACTAGCCTGAATATCTGCAATACTGTTGCCGCTGAACCCCTTTATACTCACTACTAGCACTGGCGGATCTAGCCTTCTTACTCTGCCCTCTATCCATATCACGCTTACCCCTTTGCGGCTGCTGTTGCTTTTCTAAATTTCTGGCATGGGCCTGAATACGGAAAATGTCCATCCCTTCCTGGAGTGAAGCTACCAAGCAATCTTTGATCAAATGTGGCCCTAAGCCACTCACAAATCGATGCACCCGATCTCCCATATCGGCTACCATAGCCGGAACATACCTAGTAAATGAATTAAAATGGAGACTATACTCCCGAGCACTCATATTTCCTTGCCTTAAATTCAGAAACCTGTCAGCTCGGGCCCGACTGACCTCAGGTGCAAAATAATGGCGAATAAAAGTATCTACAAACTCCTGCCAAACAGAGCGAGGTGCATTTACCTTCCTCGAAGATATTCAATCATTATACCATAGAACGGCTACATCCCGCAGCCTATAAGATGCCAACTTCACTGACTCAGTATCAGAAGCATGTATTATTCTCAGCGTTCTCAGTACCTCATCTATAAATCCCTGCGGGTCTTCATCCGACTTTGACCTGAAAAATTCTAGAGGGTTCAAACTCATACAATCACGGGCTCTGGCACTAGTCGCTCCATCACCCGGACCCGCACTCTACCACTGAGCTTGAGCAGCAACTAGCTAGGTAAATAACTGAATAGCCTCAGTCATCTGCTAGCCTGAAGCACCCGGTGGAGGAACTGGAGACACTAGAGCTTGCGTGGAGACCACCTGATACCCCCCTAATATAGGCGGAGTATGAGAAGTCCGAGATGGAGCCTCATTATGGGACTCACCCTCTTCTATATTTACCGGCAGCTCCTGTTCAACCCGCCTTCCTGTCTCAGTCTTGCCTTTCTGGGTGGTTGTTGCTTTCCTCTTTACCGACATCGCTAAAATCATAACGCACAATTAGGGAAAAAGGAAATCTTATAACATAGCTCTATCGCACGATCTACGAAGAAGAAAGACGGTCATTAATCCTAAATGCCCTGTAGTTTCTTTTTTATAGGTGTGGCGTGCTTCACACCCATAAACATGACTCAACTGGACACGACTCGTAGACACACCCTAGGATAGAATTGATCTGATACGCCTTTTGTCACGACCCAACAAGTGGGCCATGACGGGTACCCGGAGCTGGCTACCGAGCACCACTTATCATGCTATCTACCATACTCAACCTGGACATACATCATTCTCACCACAAAATTTATCATAAAACGATCGTCAATATCTCCCAAAACATGTATGTGTGCATAATCCCATGAGATTACAAAAATGATGTACAAAATATACAATGAAGGGGTCACATAGCATCTACAACCCACACACAAGTATCTACCAGCCTCTAGCTGGAGTACCGAAATCATAAGGAGGGGACAGGACCCCGCCATGCCCAAATATGAACATAAAAAAATATACCAATAAGTGGCAACTCCGGAGTAGTGGAGTGCTCCTGTAAGTCCGCTAAAATAAGCTCCTATGCGTCTGTGCCGTCTCCCAGTCTACCTGTGGGCATGAACACAACGTCCATAAAAGAAAAGGACGTCGGTATGAACAATGTACTGAGTATGTAAGGCATGTACAACAACATAATAAAGAGCAAACCTGTAACTGATTGCCTCTTAAGGCAGGCAGAGTCATGCATGATAACTTTTATAGTAAAACCAATATCATATCATACATATATAAGCGGCCCGACTATATAGGTATGGTGTGATCATCATTAGCCCACATCCAGGCCTCCCGCGTTTGGGGCGTAAGCTACCCACTGCAATGGTGTGTCTGCCCGACCGCCTATAGGGGGGCGCTGTGTTATACTGCCCGGCCATGTAGGCACGGTGTGATCATACATGAAAATAACATAAGCATGCATGAGAGCCCAAGTGAAAGTTACAACTCTATCGGAGTGACGTAAGGTCAGCAACCTCTGATTATGTTATGGATAAAACATCATCGCTAGGTCTCACCTTGAAGGAACTAATATCATGAGGTGAGACAACAATAAGAAATAACATTAATGAAGTCATAGAGATAGGATTATTAAGCTCATAATAGCATCAGTATCATCATCATTATCATGGAACATATCTCATCTCTATCTCGTAAGAAGCTCTTAAGAATCCTGAACTTTCGACTCTTAGGATGTAAGAAGGTCATGGAATATATGGAAGGTAGTAATATAAAAGTCATGCCTTAATGAAATAAAGGGGATAGCCTTACATACCTTCACATCTCCTTAACAACTAAGCGTTCTCCTTCCAAGCTCACAACTCTACATTCAATAGAGTTCATATCACATTAGATCATTAGAAACATGTTTAAGGCTAAGCTAAGACGACCAAGAGCTAACAAAAATTGGGCAGCATTTCCTTTGTTTCAACAACTTCCTCTATATACTAAACAACTCCTAAAGATCAATAGCAACACCCATAATATCAAAATCAATGAACTTCTTCAAGTTAAACATTATTCAATCCTCACAATTCCCTTTCAAGGTTATCCATAGCCATAGCTATGACATAACATCATATTCATTCCCATATAATACTTCTTTAATGTCATGTGTACCCTTCACAACAAGATTATACTCATGGCATATCAAGAACTATGATTCAAGTCAAGTTACTATTTAAGAATATCATTATTTCCACATTTGGCTCCATATTCTACCTTCTTCTCTAATTCAAGCCTATCAACCACTCAATACTTGTAAGAACGTGAAATAGATGTAAAACTCACCTTTGATTATGTAGGACTGGTCTTTGAATGAAGATACTCCACTTGATAAAACCCCCAACATCAATTCCAAAGGAAGCCTTGACTTCTATTAACCCTAGTGAGCATCCACACATTTGATTCTACTAAATCTTGGTGTTTAATCTTTGATTTCTCTTGGATGTGTGTTAATTTGGTGTATAGAATATTCTAGAGGTTTCAAGAGCTGTGGACAAGGTGAGAAATGAAAAATAAGAACTTGGGTCTCACATATATAAATTATAAAATCTGACCCGACATGATTTATACGGACACTTATAAGGTCCGTATAATCTTATACGGTCCGTATAAGTGACAGTAGAATTGCACCATCAATCAACCCATACTGTAACTATTATATGGACACTTATACGATCCGTATAAGTGACCGTATAATCTCACCAAGATTGACCCCTCACTGTGACTGTTATACAAACCATTATACGGACCGTATAAAGTTATACAGACCGTATAATTTGTCGTATAACTCACCCTCTTCCCGAATTTATTCTCATCGATTTATTTGATCTCTAATCCTTATATAACCTTCTTACCACTTGTTTAATACTTCATTAACCACCTAAGGAGCCTTATAACTTCACCTCAAGACATTACTAAATAATCTTTAACTCGATAACTTGCGAAACCTTTCCAACACGCGACTTATACTTCACTTTCTTCAACGAACTTTCTTCTCTTGCCTTAAATGTCTTTGGAATCTTAATTAGAATCGTTAAGTATCCCTTCTTACTTGTAGGGACATTGTGTACACCTCACTTGCATTAGTTTATTCACCACACAACAACCCGAAACTCCGAGGTGTGACACGGAGATTCTGTGGTTGTTGATCGAGTCTACCGATCTTGTTTAGATACATTTATGGGGTATGACACTTGGGTATATTTGATGATTCTGGATATGGTGGAATTTTATATTATATTAGGTATGTCCTAGATTTCTCCTTATCATGCGATCTTGGACTGTGACGCCAAGACAATCACTTTAGCCATGCCAAGCATCCCTAGGCTTGAATGGAGAGGTACTCGTAGTCTCGCTCCGAAGAAGATTATTTCCTTCCTTCAGGCGAAGAAATTAGTAAGTAAGGGGTGTTTAGTGTATTTGGTGCATATTCGTGATATGACTGTTGCATCTCCACCCCTTGAGTCTATTCCTATTGTGAGCGAGTTCACGGAGGTATTTCTATCAGATTTACCGGGTATGCCACCCGATAGTGACATCGATTTCTGTATCAACGTGGACTCGGGTACTTGTCCTATTTCCATCCCTCCATATCCGATGGCACCTGCCGAGTTAAGAGAACTTAAGAAATAATTACAGGATTTATTGAGCAAGGAGTTCATTAGACCGAGCGTCTCCCGTTGGGGTGCTCTAATGTTATTTGTGAAGAAGAAAGATGGGACCATAAGGATGTGCATTGATTACTGCCAGTTGAACAAGGTCATTATCAGGAACAATTTCCCTATGCCTCATATTGATGATCTATTTGACCAGCTTCAAGGTTCTTCGGTGTTTTCTTAGATTGATTTGTGTTCTGGCTATCATCAGTTGAAGATTAGGGTGAAGGATATTCCAAAGACAACATTTCGGACGAGATATGGCCACTATGAGTTTCTAGTGATGTCTTTTGGGCTTACCAATGCCCTAGCTGCATTTATGACCTTAATGAATGGCATCTTTAGGCTGTTCCTTGATTCTTTTGTTATTGTGTTTATTGATGATATCTTGGTGTATTCCAAGAGTAGAGTGGACCATGAGAGCCATTTTCATACCGTCCTTGGGTTGTTGAAGAAATATAGTTTGTTTGCTAAATTTTCTAAGTGTGAGTTCTGGTTAGAGTCTATAGCATTCTTGGGTCACGTGGTGTCCAAGGAGGGGATTATGGTTGATCCACAGAAGATTGAGGCTGTGAGGGGTTGGGCGAGGCCCGCTACTGTTACCGAGATTCGTAGTTTTGTGGGTTTGGCCAGTTATTACCGTCGTTTTGTGAAGGATTTTGCTGCCATTGCTTCGTCCTTGACCAGATTTACTCAAAAGGATGTTCCCTTCTAGTGGACGGATGATTGTGAGGAGAGCTTTCAAACGCTCAAGCTTCGTTTGACCACAACCCCGATCCTAGCCTTACCTGTGGAGGGCAAGGACTTGGTGGTCTACTGTGATGCTTCCCGTATGGGTTTGGGCACGGTGTTGATGCAGAAAGGTAGGGTGATAGCTTATGCTTCCCGTTAGTTGAAAGTTCACGAGAAGAATTACCTTACCCATGATTTGAAGTTGTTGGCCGTAGTCTTCGCTTTGAAGCTTTGGAGGCATTACTTGTACGGTGTCCATTTCGAGGTTTTTACCGATCACCGTAGCCTTCAGCATGTGTTTACCCAGAGAGATCTTCATTACAGGCAGTGCCGATGGATGGAGCTCTTGAAGGATTATGACATCTCTATTCTGTATCACCCTGATAAAGCCAATGTGGTGGCTGATGCCTTGAGTTGCAAGGCAATGAGTATAGGGAGTTTAGCTCGATTGGTTGTTTTCGAGCATCCGTTGGCTATGGAGGTTCAGACTCTGGCCAACAGTTTTGTTTGTATTGACATCTCGACCCTGGGGAGGATTTTGGCTTGTATAAAGGCGAGATCATCGCTATTGGATCGGATCAAGGCTTATCAGTTTGAGGATTCTCAGTTGAGCAAGATCCGAGATAGGGTGTCTAGAGGTGAGGCTAAGGAGGACATGATTGATTCTGAGGATTAGAGGGTGCGTATGCGTTCCTCGTATTGGTGACCTGATTCAGTTGATCTTATCTGAGGCCCACAACTCTCACTATTCCATTCATCTGGGAGTGACTAAGACGTGCCGTGATTTAAGACAACACTATTGGTGGCGCCGTATGAAGAGAGATATAGTTGATTTTGTAGCTAAGTGTGAAAATTGTTAACAGGTAAAGTATGAGCACCAGCGACCCGGTGGGGTGTTTCAGAGGATGCCCATTCCCAAGTGGAAGTGAGAGAGGATTACCATGGATTTTGTCACAGGTCTTCTGAAGACCCTTGGCAAGTTTGATTCTATTTGGGTGATAGTGGATCAGTTGACTAAGTCTTCTCACTTTGTTCCGGTTCAGGTTTCTTATACGGCGGAGAAGCTAGCCAAGATGTATATTCGGGATATTGTGAGATTACATGGGATCCCTATTTCTATTGTATCTGATCGGGGTATTATCTTCACTTCCTGATTCTGGAGAGCATTTCATGATGAGTTGGGTACCCGATTGGACTTTAGTACAACTTTCCATCCCCAGACCAATGGCCAGTCCGAACGGACCATTCAGGTGCTCGAGGACATGTTGAGAGCGTGTGTTATCGACTTTGGTGGTCATTAGGATCAGCACTTACCCTTGGTGGAGTTTGCATACAACAATAGTTATCATTCGAGTATTGGTATGACGCCTTTTGAGGCCTTATATGGTAGGAGGTGTAGATCTCTGATTTGTTGGTTCGATGGGTTCGAGGCTCAACCTGGGAGCACAGATCTATTGAGAGAGTCCCTTGATAGACTGAGAGTTATTCAGGCCAGACTCCTGGAGGCCTAGAGCCAGTAGAAGATATATGCGGACCGTAAGGTTCGGGATTTGAAGTTTGCTATTGGTGATCAGGTTTATTGATTGTTTCACCCATTAAGGGTGTTATGAGGTTTGGTAAGAGGGGCAAGTTGAGCCCTAGATACATTGGCCCGTTTGAGATCGTGGATTGTATAGGTGATGTAGCTTATGAGTTAGCATTACCGCCAGGCTTAGCGGGAGTTCACCCGGTCTTTCATGTTTCGATGTTGAAGAAGTACCATGACACGGTACCTACATTGTCCATTGGGATTCTATATTACTTGATGAGAATTTGACTTATGAAGAGTAGTCTATCGCGATCTTGGATAGGCAGGTTTGAAAGTTGAGATCTAAGGAGATTGCTTTTGTGAAAGTGCAATGGAAGCACCGTCCTGTGGAAGAGGCTACTTGATATGCGTAGCCGATATCCCCAGTTGTTCACTGATTCAGGTATTTTCCTACTTTTCTTTAATTCTTTGCCCGAGGATGAGCAACAGTTCAATTGGTATCTGACGTAACGATCCGTTTGGTCGTTATAGTTCTTTTGGCACTTTTGCCCGCTCCCGAGAATTTATTAGCTCCTTTTTGACCCGAGGGGACCATTCACACGCTTCTTGAGGTGTCTAGACTGGATTCAGGTAACTTTGGTAAAAATATAGACTTAAAAGTGAAAGTGGTTGACTCGAAGTTGACTTTTAGGCAAACGAACCTTTTTCGAAATTCTGTCAATTTTGAGAGGTTCGAATAGTCATTTAGAACTTGTGTGTGCATTTGATTTGGTTCCCAATGCATTCGGATGCATTTCAGGACATTGGATGGGAAATGGAAATTAAGGCATCGGTAGTTGACTCGGTCAACGAGACCTCCCTTGGGAATTTCGAGGCCACAGGCGCATTCGTAGTGCGTTTTTATATGGGAATAGGTATCTGGTATGTGAGAAAATTGTCACGACCCAACTAGGGGCCGTAACGGGTACCCGAGGCTAACCACCGAGCACCCCTCATTCTACTACTTATCATGCTCATTAAACGTTCTTTTATCAAAATCATACTCAAGTTATAAGAAAATCATCTTTCATTCAGAAATATGAATGCTTTTATATGCACAAGCCTTTTGGTCATTGAACTAATATATATATATATATATATATATATATATATATATATATATATATATATATATATATATATATATATATATATATATAAACATGGTAGCAACCTCGTGAGACCATACCACCCACACTGTGTATCTACGAGCCTCTACTAGAGTGCTAGACGTATGGACGGGACAGGACCCCGTCGTGCCCAAAACATACATATACATATAAACAAAAAGAATAAGCAATGGCACCTCCGGAAAATGGAGTGCTCTCCAACTCGGCTAATAGCTCCTACGAGTCTGGAACAAGATCACCTCCCAGTCTACCTGTGGGCATGACACAGCGTCCAAAGAAAACGGACATCAGTACGAACATTGTACTGAGTATGAGAGGCATAACCAATAATATTGCGTCAATGAAATAAAGGAAGCATCAATAAGGAACATCTATATCTGACTGTCAAGTATAAAGGAAATGATGCATGCTGGCTTACTTATAATCGTCATCATGTCATATATGCATAAATATATAAGCTGCCCGTCCATATCGGATCGGTGTAATAATCATTAGCCTGCGTCCAGGCCTCCCGCGTCCGGGGTATCATCTCATGCCGCCTACTAGTGGTGTCTGCCCATGCCATCTGACCATGGTGTATACGCTGGCCGCCTTAGCGGTGAATGCCCGGCCAAATAGGCGCGGTGTTATATCATCATCATAATATGCTCATCATAGTGCATGCATAAAGACTCAAGGATAACTATGCTTTATCGGGGTGACGCAAGGTCGTGATCTCTCGATTTCCTTATGGAGCACTCATTAACATCCTGCCTCACCTTAAAGGGAATAGTATATGAGGTGAGTGTAAGCAATAAATGACATCATTGATGTTTTAGGAACATCATATCATGAACATCTAGAACTTCGCTACTTTAACTCATTACCTTGTGTAGCTATTTATGAACATAGGCTCATATTTTCCAGAACTTAAGAGATTCATAGAGAGGAAGGAAGGTCATACTATAGGATTCATGCCATAGAAAGAAAGGAATAGCCTCACATACCTTTGTCGTTTAACTATCCTATCGCTTGATCGTCCTCCAATGGCACATTTCTACCTTCAATAGAGAATTCGCATTAGCGTTAGTTAATCGACGATAATAACGTTTTACTATTTCTAGGAAAAATTGGGCAGCATTTCCTTTGTTTCTACTACTTTTCCCACATTCTATATCAACTCCCAAATGTACATAACAACATTCACAACATCGCAACAACAATCATCATTCATTTACATTTACCACAATTCACCATTTCCCTTCAATTTCTCCACAATTATGGTTATAGCTCACTATCGCGTTTTCTCATATACAATACTCATTCCGTGTTCTAAGTGTTATTAATAACATATTTACAATCACAACATACTAACATTCATAATTCCTCGCAACTATTGTTCAATAATGACACTATTCACTCATTCATGACCCATCTTCTACCTCCTTCTATAGTCTAAGTGTTTCAACTTTCAACACCTTAAATAACATGTCAATACCATAAAACTCACCTTGGATGGTGGATGAACAACCTTTGAGTGGAACTTCTATTTTTGCACCAAAACCCTAACTTTCTTCTCTTGAGTTTTCGTGGTGTAGATGAACTTTTAATGGGTTTCATACTCTTGATTTCATGGTTTTGGTGTAGTTGATCATAGATTTCCTTTGATTTCTTGTCGATGAATGATGGAGAAGGTTCTAGAGGTTTCTTGATATGTGAACGAGTGAGATGAAATGAATTAAAATGAAGGGGAGGATCCTTATATTAATTCTCAAAATCAGTCCCGACCGAGATATACGGTACAATCGACGGAGCGTCGATCTGGTCGTCGAAGTCATTAAATTTCCAGTGAGCAATCTGTCATTTCCTTTCATTCTACGGTGAGAAGGACGGTTCGTCGAACTGATTGATGGAGCGTCGACCTATTCGTCGAATGGCCTTCGCCCTAGCCCAATTCTACGGCACAATCGACGAAGCGTCGACTCGTCCGACGGTACAAAGAACGACCGTCGAACTCCCTTTTCGCAGAACTGCGGTGAAGTTTCATTTAACGAACTTTTCTCCCTTGCCTTTAACTTCTTTAGAATCTTAATTAGAATTATTAAGTATCCCTTTTTACTTGTAGGGACATCATGCACACCTTAACTTACGTTAGTCCCTTCACTGCTCAACAACCCAAAGTTCCGAGGTATAACATTCTTCCCCCCATTTTGGAACATTCGTCCTCAAATGTTAAGTACTCGGGAATTCTACAAAAATTTCGCCAGAGTTTCCCCTGTAATATGGCGCTATCGTCCTGTCACAACAACCCATAATAATTCTGCCTCACAGGGCTACAACACAATAAAACTCTAAGAAAGACTTACGTAAGCTCCCGAAAATGGGGAATATAATATCAGAGTAATGATGGAAATAAGGGTGTTCAGATACTCTAATTATTACACTTCACTTACTGCATACATACCTTATATTGTTGGCGTTTCATCTTGAACCTCTCCTGGGGGTTGGAATAAATCTGGATACTTGCATTTCATTTTCTCTTCCGCTTCCCAAGTCATCTCTTCTCGATTGTTATTCCGCCATAAGACCTTAACTGAAGCCACTTATTTTTTTTGAAGTCTTCGTACTTGCCTGTCTAAGATGGCAATGGGTACTTCTTCATATGCTAAGTTTTCAATCACTTGCACATCATCTATCAGAACAATTCTCTTGGGATCTCCAACACACTTGCGGAGCATTGAGACATGAAAAACTGGGTGAACTGATTCAAGCTCTGAAGGCAAGCTTAATTCATAGGCTACTTGGCCCACCTTACGGATAATTTTATACGGTCCAATGTAGCGGGCATTCAATTTCCCTTTCTAGCCAAATCTCATCACCCCTTTCATTGGCGACACCTTCAAAAATACCTAATCATCAAACTGAAACTCCAAGTCTCGCCGGCGGTTGTCCGCGTAAGATTTTTGGCGACTTTGGGCTGTCAGCAATCGATCTCGGATCACTTTGACTTTTTCTACCGCTTGCTGAACCAATTCAGGGCCTATTAACTGTACTTCCCCTATTTCGAACCATCCAATTGGGGACCTACACTTTTTTCGATATAAAGCCTCATACGGGGCCATTTGAATACTGGAATGGTAGGGTAGGTGATCATCCCAACTACCACCGAAATCCAGCACACATGCTCGGAGCATATCCTCCAAGGTTTGAATAGTATGCTCGCCTTGCCCATCAGTTTGCGGATGGAATATTGTACTAAGCTTCACCTGGGTACCTAGACCTTCTTGAAAGGACTTCCAGAACTTGGCTGTAAACTGTGCTCCTCTATCTGTAATAATGGATATTGGAACACCAGGAAGTCGCACAATTTCCTTGAGATACAATCTCGCATAATCTCCTACTGAGTATGTGGTCCTGACTGGAAGAAAATGAGATGCCTTTGTTAATCTGTCCACGATTACCCATATAGAATCAAACTTGCCTCAGGAACGGGGTAATCCTATAATAAAATCCATATTGATAATTTCCTATTTCCACGTAGGAATTTCCATCGCTTGCAATAACCCTCCTGGCTTCTGATGTTCGATCTTTACTTGTTGGTTATTTGGACATTGGGCTACGAATTCTGCTATGTCTCTCTTCATGCCATCCCACCAATATATCAATTTGAGATCGTGGTACATATTTGTTGCACCTGGGTGAATAGAATACCGAGAATAATGAGCTTCTTCCAGAATTCGTTAGCGCAATTCTGCAACATTCGGAACACATAGCCTATCGTGGTATCTAAGGAACACACTGCAGAGCTTCATACTGACGCTCTTTCACTTCCACATTCAGAGATGAAACCGTGGGATCATTAATACTGTCACGACCCAGCTAGGGGCCGCGACGGGTACCCGGGGCTAACTGCCGAGCACCGCTCGCTCTATCACTTTCCTTACTCGATTAATGCCTTGTTATCACATTTATACTTAAAACATGGAAAAGATCATAATTTATATGAAAACATAAATACTTTTGTATATAGAAAGGTTTAGCACCTCAAAATAATGAATGCACATATACATGAAAGATGTGAGACCATACTACCCACCCTACGCATCTACGAGCCTCTACTGACATACTATACAATGGACGGAACAAGACTCCGTCATGCCCAAAATATATATATATATACATATGTACCAAAAGAGAAATCATAAGCACCTCCGAACAATGGAGTGCTCTCTACAGCTGACAACTCCTAAGTATCTGGGTCAAGCTCGCCTCCCTGTCTACCTGTGGGCATGAACACAGCGTCCAAGGAAAAGGACGTTAGTACGAATATTGTACTGAGTATGAGAGGCATAAACAATGAAGAAGAGCTGCAACAATATAGTGAGAGCATCAATAAGAACATCTGAATCTGAATAATAATCATAAGAGAAGTAATGCATACTAGCTTACTCATACTGATCATAATATCATGAATGCATGACATGCAAGCTGCCCGTCCATGTCAAAATGGTGTGATAATCAATAATCTGAGCCCGCGTCCAGGCCTTCCGCGTCCGGGGTACCATCTCATGCCACCCACTAGTGGTGTCTGCCCATGCCCAAAAGGGTCATGGTGTGTCCGTATCGCCGCCCGCCGAAGCGGTGTCTGCCCAGCCAACTAGGCCCGGTGTAAATGCAATCATGACATGCTCATGTAAAAATAATTATAACATTATACTTTTCAAAAATGTGTACTTGTTATTATACATGCATATGAACTTTAGATCAGCTGTATTCCATCGAGGTGACGTAAGGTCGTGTACCCTCAATTCTATTATGGGCATACACGAACATTCTGCCCCACCTTGGAAGGATCAATGTATAAGGTGAGTGTATACAAGGAACAACATCATTTACGTTAGGAACATCATATCATATCTCTTGACTCATATAGCTATTTTATGATCTTAAGCTCTTGACTTTCCGGGTATAGGAGAATCATGGAAGGAGAGGAAATCATGTTATGGGATTCATGCCATATAAAGAAAGGGTCTAGCCTCACATACCTTTGTCGTTTAGCTACGTTATCGATCACTCGTCTTCCTTCGAAGTCACGTCGTCACCTTCACGAGAGAATCGTATTGACATTAGTTAATCGACTATAAGAACGCATCGTTATCCCTAGAGAAAATTAGGCGGCATTTCCTTTGAGTTTAACACTTATATCATGACCTATACACCATTTGTAACGTATTCATAATCATAACACGTCAACTTCCATGATTCCATCCAACTATCATTCCATAGTGACACTATTTACTCAATCATGACCCATTCCTATGTTCTTCTATATTTTAAGTATCTAAGCCTTCCAATACCTTAAATCACGTGATATAGTCATGAAACATACCTTAGATGATGATTGAACAAGCCTTGAGTTGAAATACTTCACTTAGCCAAAACCCTAGTTCCACCCTTTTAAGGATTTCTTGACTTAGAGGATCCTTTGATGTGTTCTTACACTTGTTTTCATGAATTTAGTGGTGTTGATCTTGATGTTCCCTTTGATTCTTTTGAATTCTTATGGAGGAAATATTTGGAGAGTTCTAGAGCATTCTTGAGTTGTATGGAAGAAAAATGAAATGAAATGAGGCTTAAGTCCCTTTTTAATAACTCAAAACTGATGTTTAATGAATTCTCGTCGGGATGAACAGTGGTCCTAAACCACAGTTTACGGACCGTATACTGATTTACGGTCCGTCCTCCAAGTTGTGTTTAAGCATTTCAAAAACAGAAAGTTTGGCTAAGGGACATAGCAGTTTACGACCGAGGTTTACGGTCCGTAAACCAGTTTACGGGCCATCCTCCAAGTCGTGTTTAGCCATTTCATGTTATGTCCCGTGTTTTCGTACAATTGGAAATCGTGAAATAATTACGACTTGTGTGTTATAAGGACCTAATTTAAATTTTGTGAATATGACTATGTTGGTTGTGAAATCTTTGATGCTAAGACCTCGGGGAAGGTCGAGGGTAAATTTGGAATTTCGAAAATTAGTTTCGGGAATTACAAATCAGGACATTTCAAGAATTGGGCCAAAGAAATTACAACTCAATGAAGCCCAAAAAGAATAAAGGGGGCCGGCCATGTCTTTAAGGCCCAAGCCATTTTTAAAGGGTCATGTGCTATGCACATGACCCCTAAAAGGATATATATTAAGGAATACTTAGTATTATCCAAGAAACAAATCACAAAATCAAGAACTCACCATCAAAAAGGGGTTCGGCCGAAGTGCAAAAAGGAAAGAAGAGAAAAATTCCAAGCTTGTGTGGTGATTCAAAAAATCTTGGTTTCTACATATTTGTGAAGCACTCAAGACGCTCTCCGACGTGGTATAATTAGTTTGGCACGGGGACGACGTTTTCGACAAGTCGGGGTTTCAAGAAAAGGTGAGAATTCTTACTCTTTTATGTTATAGAATTGATGTGAATGTGTTAAGCATTGGAAGTAGATGGAGATCCCGTAATTTTAACGTAAATAGAAAGTCGTGGGTGTGTTTTTGTAGAGTGTTTGGCCGTGAGCCATAGAGAGAAAAATTGGTGTGAATTGATCTTGGCTAAGTTGGTATAATGTGTTGTTGTGATCCTTATATCGTAAATGATTGATTGTTGAATTAAATTGGCGGTGGAAAACGAATTCGGATATTATCGGAAAGTGTATATCCTTTGTATCTTTATGTATATCATTGTATATTTAGGGTGCTAGAGACTTTAGATATGAACTTATAATGATGTTAATGAATTCGGAATGAAACGACGTGAGTTAGAATGTTCGTCGTGCACTTTTGATTGTTTTGAAGAATTATGGAACTTAATGGATTTTGGTGTAATTTCGGGTATGGCTTGGATTGTAGTTAGATTGTGATTGTATAAGTTTGAATGTGGAAATGAATCCAATTATGTAGATGTAGAATTGGAGTTTTGAAAGTTTGAATGGAAGTTGCCAATTTAGATAACAAAGTGGAATTTTGAAGCTAGAATGGCTTGATTGTTGTTTGTGTTGTTTGTTGATGTGTGGGTTGTTGTTGTTGTTGTTGTATTTTGAGCCGAGCTAAGTCTCGGGGATGTTAGATTTATAGGGGAAGTGCTGCCGAAATTTCGGTAGGCAAAAATTGGAATTAAAGGCATTTTTAAGCCTAAGAATCTCAATTGGTAACTTTGACCATTTGCAGATTTTTGACGAAACGGGACTGGACTTTTGGAAGGGCTTACGACGTCTGTGAGGTATGTAAAGCTTCCCAATTCTTTATTTGGCATACCTTAGTGTGTTAGTTGAATATGAGACCTTCCGGAGCATTTCTGCTCCTCGAAACCCGATCCACAGGAAAGTTACTATTCATTCAATTCGATTGAAGCCTAAAGGCTCCCTTTTGGCTAGAATGCCATTATTCGTCCGAAACCTATCGAAATGTGGTCGGGTAACCTAGAAATGAATATGTATGACCTTTGGCATATTACTGCTCGAAAAAGAATATGTTCGCCACCTCACTTCGACTCGAGGTGGGTTCGCTACCCCAAAATGCCCGATTTGCCCTTCGGGCCATCTTTGAGAATAGAGTTGAACGTACCACTTCTGATCTTTGGAACATCCTTCCACGGGGTATGTTTGGACTATTCGATGCACTAATCCAGGTTTTGAACTATATGGACCATTTTGGAATCGTTTTGCAAAATGAAACCTTATGTCGACTAAGTATTCGACTATTTTGTAATAGGATATGATTTATGAGTTTACTTTGTTTTGAATCACTATTTTGAAATACGATTTGCATTTGTTTGCTCACGACTCCGCTCGTGCCTTATTATGACTTCGTTCACCGGTTCCCGGGCCGGTTTTGATTCGTGCGCTGTATGATAAATTCGGCCGTATGCTGTGTTACGGTTCCCGAGGCTTCGCCATAGGGCCCGGTTCCGTTTGGAGTTATGCTGTGATATGGCTCGGGACGCGATACGCTCACCGATGATCGTGATTATGTTCGGAGATGTACGGAGATTTGAAACCTTCTGGTGTTATGCTGTGTGTGGCGCCAGCGTCGGAGTGGCGACCACGTTCTTAAGCGTTTGCATGATTTTATTTGCATAAAACATATGTATATGATTTTGATACAGATTTTGACATACCAGTTTGTACCCCACTTTGACATTTGATTTGCTTTCGGTTTTGATCTATAATTCTGTACTCCGTGCTTTACATACTCAGTACATATTTCGTACTGACCCCCTTTCTTCGGGGGCTGCGTTTTATGCCCGCAGGTGCAGATATCGGTGATCCTCCGCAGTAGGCTTCACTTCTTGCTATTCCGGAGTACTCTTATCCGATCCGGAGTCCACTTTTGGTACAGACTCTTTTGTTTTGTATATATTTGGTATGTCTGACTATTTGGGTACGGCGGGGCCCTGTCTCGCCACATGTCTTTGTTTTGAGTTCGTAGAGGCCTGTAGTCATATATGTGGGGCGAGGGTCCTATGTGGTTATTGTCTGATTTTGCTTTCGGGTCTTAAAGCGGTCTGTTTGATATGATGGCCCCAAATGGCCCTTTTGTATATATTTGTATTTTGACCGGCGATGTCTATTCCGCCGCTTTGTTTGAGTTTGATTTGATATGACCGCTTAAGACATATTTTCGATATAAATTATGTTTGATATAACTTCTTGAAAATCCTGAAATAAGTTTGGATTCGGAAATGAATATGCGATTTGGTCTGGGCACCCAGGTAGGGTGCCAGTCGCAGCCCACGGGGCTGGGTCGTGACAAAAGTGGTATCAGAGCGGTTTGTCCTCGGAATGTCTATAGGCCGTGTCTCGTAGAGTCTTGTTTATCGATGTGTTGTGCACCACATCTATAAACGGGAAGCTACAGGGCATTTAGGATGTTACTTTCTTTGTAATCTTAGATCGTGCGATAGAGCTGTGCTAATAGGATGATTTTGATCTAACTCGCCTTCGTGTTTGCAGTGATGCCTCCGAAGAAGGCAACGGCAGCCCAGAAGGGCAAGGCGAGGATTGGGGAGACTAGCCAGGCACAGCGAGCTACCCGGGCTCGTGTATATGATTTGCCTGAGGATGTGCCACAGTCTGAGGGGTCTGCTACACCCCCACTAGTACAGCCTGGAGCAGGACCTTCAGCAGCTCAAGAGGTCCGTGTACCCGCACCTGAGACTCCAGCTCCTCAGCCAGGGGCGGAGGATAGGACCCTGAGGGAGGCTGTACAGCTGTTGACTACACTGGTAGCAGGTCAGGCTCGCAGGCGCGGGCGGAGGGACGACGATGATGATGACAGACGGGACAGCCTGAGAGTTCGGGAGTTTTTGCTATGTGGCCCTCCAGAGTTCTTCGGGTCTAAGCCCGACGAGGACCCCCACGACTTTATTCGGGGGATGCGACGCTCACTGGACTTGGTCAGGGCTTCAGAGACTGAGTCAGTTGAGCTGGCTTCGCACCGGCTTCGAGATGTGGCCACCCACTGGTACGAGACTTGGGAGCTGTCTAGAGGAGAGGGTGCCCCTCCAGCCACTTGGGATCAGTTTGTGACAGCATTCACCCGCCACTTTTTGCCACCAGAGTTACGGCGGGCACGGGCTGATCGATTCTTACGTCTGCAGCAGAGGGGTCGGAGTGTTCGCGAGTATAACCTTGAGTTTGATTCTCTGGCCCGATATGCACCGGCCGTGGTAGCAGATATGTCCGATCGGATGCACAGATATGTTATGGGATTGGACCGGTATTTGGTTGATAGTTGTATGGCAGTGTCATTGCAGGCAGACATGGACATTTCCCGGCTTCAGGCCTATGCGATGGGTATGGAGGACCGTCGCAGATCTGATCCTGCTGGCAGAGATTGAGACAGGAGGCCGCCCAAGAGGGCTAGATCCGCGGGTTATTCAGGGGATTCTCGAGGTGGACAGCCTCAGCAGCAGCAGCAGTCTGATAGATATTTCCCTCCTTCCGGCCGGGGTACTCAGTCAGGTAGCCGGAGATTCGATAGTACAGGACCGTCTGGGGCCGGTCAGAGCTCCAGAGTGGCAGGTTCACAGGTACCCAGGGGTCCCAGCCAGGCCAGACCACCCAGGCCCCGTTGTCCTCATTGCGGGAAGTCACATCCCGGGGAGTGTTACCGAGCGACGGGAGCTTGTTTTTCTTGTGGCGGTCAGGGCCACTTTATGAGAGATTGTCCATTGGCTAGCGGTTCTGGTAGTGCTGCTCAGCAGACAGGGTCAGCCGCCGGTTCTTCTTCTGCTCCATCAGTTGCACGCCCTGGAGGGCGAGGTATTTCAGCACCGGCAGGACGCGGTCGAGGCCGCGGTGGCACTTCAGGTTCTAGCGGTCCCTCGAACCGCATATATGCTTTGGCCAGCCGCCAAGATCAGGAGGCTTCGCCAAACGTCGTCACAGGTACATTGCTGGTTTTCTCCAGATCTGTATATGCATTGATTGACCCTGGTTCTACTTTATTGTATATTTCCCCGCTCGTTGCTAGTAAAATTGGGATAGTGTCTGAGCCTATAGAACCGTTTGAGGTAGCTACGCCAGTTGGGGATTTTATTGTAGCGAGACAGATTTATAAGGATTGTTCTGTGACCATTTATGATCGTAGCACTAAGGCTGATTTGGTAGAGTTAGACATGCTCGAGTTTGATGTCATTATGGGCATGGACTGGTTGTCTTCCTGTTATGCTAATGTCGACTGCCAGAAAAAGGTAGTCCGTTTTCAGTTTCCAGGGGAACCAGTCATAGAGTGGTTCGGATCTACTGCATCGCCGAGGGGTAAGTTTATTTCATACCTCACGGCTAAGAAGATGATCCAGAAGGGTTATATTTATCATTTGGTTCGTGTGCACGATACTGCCGCGGAGGTACCTACCCTTCAGTCTGTTCCGGTCGTCAGCGAGTTTCCAGATGTTTTTCCTGACGAGCTTCCTGGCCTTCCGCCTGAGCGGGAGATTGATTTTTCTATTGAGTTGATGCCAGATACGCAGCCTATATCTATTCCTCCGTACAGAATGGCACCAGCTGAGTTGAAGGAGTTGAAGGAGCAGCTGAAAGATTTGCTGGATAAGGGCTTTATTAGACCCAGCACCTCACCCTGGGGAGCGCCGGTGCTGTTTGTCAGAAAGAAAGACGGGTCATTGCGGATGTGTATCGACTACCGGCAGCTGAATAAGGTGACTGTTAAGAATAAATATCCCCTCCCCCGGATTGATGACTTGTTTGACCAGCTGCAGGGTGCTAGACACTTTTCAAAGATAGATCTGCGTTCTGGTTATCATCAGGTGCGAGTACGGGAGTCAGATATCCCGAAGACTGCTTTCAGGACTCGGTACGGGCATTATGAGTTCAGAGTTATGTCTTTCGGGCTGACTAATGCTCCAGCAGTATTTATGGATCTGATGAACCGGGTATTTCGGCCTTTCCTGGATATGTTTGTTATTGTGTTTATTGATGATATCCTGATTTACTCGCGATCAGTCGAGGAGCATTCAGATCATTTGAGGACGGTACTTGGCATCCTCCGTCAGCAGAAGTTATATGCTAAATTCTCTAAGTGTGAGTTCTGGTTGACTTCTGTGGCATTCTTGGGCCATATTGTCGGCGCAGATGGTATTCGGGTTGACACGCAGAAGATTGAGGCTGTGCAGAATTGGCCCAGGCCTACTACACCGACGGAGGTGCGTAGTTTTCTTGGATTGGCTGGGTATTACCGCAGGTTCGTGGAGGATTTCTCTTCTATTTCAGCACCACTGACGAGGCTTACCCAGAAAGCAGCAAAATTCCAGTGGACAGATGTTTGCGAGCGCAGCTTTCAGATGCTGAAGGAGAGATTGATTACAGCACCAGTTTTGGCTCTTCCAGAGGGAGCTGACGGGTATGTTGTCTATTGTGACGCCTCTGGTATTGGGATAGGATGTGTATTGATGCAGCACGGTCGAGTCATAGCCTATGCTTCCCGGCAGCTCAGACCGCACGAGAAAAACTATCCCACTCATGATCTTGAGTTGGCCGCGGTGATTCATGCCCTGAAGATTTGGCGGCATTATTTATATGGGGTCCATGTTGATATCTATACGGACCATAAAAGTCTCCAGTATATTTTCAGACAGAAGGAACTAAATTTGCGGCAGCGGAGATGGCTTGAGTTACTAAAGGACTACGACGTTGATATTTTGTACCATCCGGGGAAAGCCAATGTGGTAGCTGATGCGCTTAGCCGCAAGTCCGTGGGCAGTCTGGCTGATGTTCCACCTGATAAGAGAGATTTGGTTCGTGATATTCATCAGCTGGCCAGCCTCGGAGTTCGTTTGGTGGATTCTGGAGATTCTGGGATTTCTGTTCGTCCAGTTGCTGAGTCATCTATTATTCAGGAGGTAAAGCAGCGCCAGTTTGAGGATCCTCTTTTGATTCAGTACAGAGATGTGGCCCTTAATAAAGCAAAGACTCAGTTTGAGATCTCGCCTGACGGAGTATTATTATATGACGGCAGATTCTGTGTACCGGACGTTGCGGGCTTACGGCGGCAGATTATGGGCGAGGCCCATAATGCACGGTATTCTGTTCATCCTGGTTCCACTAAAATGTATCGGGACCTCAGGTGTTTGTATTGGTGGGACGGCATGAAGAAAGATATTGCTGAGTTTGTTAGTCAGTGCCCGAACTGCCAGCAAGTTAAGATCGAGCATCAGAAGCCCGGTGGATTATTGCAGGAGATGGAAATTCCAGCCTGGAAATGGGAGATGATTAATATGGATTTTGTTGTTGGATTACCGCGCACTCCACGCAGGTACGACTCTATCTGGGTTGTTGTTGACAGGCTGACGAAATCAGCCCATTTCCTTCCGGTTCGGACTACTTATTCGGCTGAGGACTATGCCAGATTGTATATCAGAGAGATAGTCAGACTTCACGGAGTCCCGATATCTATTATTACTGACCGAGGTACCCAGTTTACAGCAAATTTCTGGAGGTCATTTCAGGAGGGATTAGGGACTCAGGTGAGTCTCAGTACAGCTTTTCACCCTCAGTCCGACGGGCAGGCCGAGCGCACTATTCAGACGCTCGAAGATATGCTGCGGGCCTGCGTTATTGATTTCAGGGGCAGCTGGGATGATCATTTTCCGCTTATTGAGTTTGCCTATAATAACAGTTATCACTCCAGCATTCAGATGGCTCCGTACGAGGCCCTTTATGGCAGGAGATGCAGGTCTCCTATTGGCTGGTTTGACGTGGGCGAGACTAAGTTGATTGGGCCAGATGTAATCCAGGAGGCTGTAGATAAGGTAAAGCTTATTCGAGAACGATTATTGGCTGCTTAGAGTCGACAGAAAGCTTATGCAGATAGACGACGTCAACCGTTAGAGTTCCGGATTGGCGACTGGGTATTCCTGAAGGTGTCGCCCATGAAGGGTGTCATGAGATTCGGTAAAAAGGGTAAGTTGAGCCCCCGGTACATTGGACCGTATCAGATCGTGCGAAAGATAGGCGAGGTCGCCTATGAGCTAGACTTACCATCCGCCTTGGAGGCCGTACACCCGGTGTTTCATGTGTCTATGTTGCGGAAATGCATTGGTGATCCTGCCAGGATATTCCCAGTTGACGACATTCAGGTGACGGAGCAGTTATCTTATGACGAGTAGCCTGTATCTATTCTGCATCGACAGGTGCGGAGACTACGCACTAAAGAAGTGCCCTCCGTCAAAGTCCTGTGGCGCAACAATAATCGGGAGGAGATGACTTGGGAGGCGAAGGACGAGATGAAGAAGAAATATCCCCACTTGTTTCCGACATCCGCAGGTAATCTAATTCCTTTTTCAGTTTGTTGTGTTGATTGATAAAATGAATTATGTATGTCATCATTAAAAAGGGACACTCCTGCCTTGATCATAAGACATTATAAGACTAATCTAACATTCGGGGATGAATGTTCTTAAGGGGGGGAGAATGTTATGTCCCGTGTTTTCGTACAATTGGAAATCGTGAAATAATTACGACTTGTGTGTTATAAGGACCTAATTTAAATTTTGTGAATATGACTATGTTGGTTGTGAAATCTTTGATGCTAAGACCTCGGGGAAGGCCGGGGGTAAATTTGGAATTTCGAAAATTAGTTTCGGGAATTACAAATCGGGACATTTCAAGAATTGGGCCAAAGAAATTACAACTCAATGAAGCCCAAAAAGAATAAAGGGGGCCGGCCATGTCTTTAAGGCCCAAGCCATTTTTAAAGGGTCATGTGCTATGCACATGACCCCTAAAAGGATATATATTAAGGAATACTTAGTATTATCCAAGAAACAAATCACAAAATCAAGAACTCACCATCAAAAAGGGGTTCGGCCGAAGTGCAAAAAGGAAAGAAGAGAAAAATTCCAAGCTTGTGTGGTGATTCAAAAAATCTTGGTTTCTACATATTTGTGAAGCACTCAAGACGCTCTCCGACGTGGTATAATTAGTTTGGCACGGGGACGACGTTTTCGACAAGTCGGGGTTTCAAGAAAAGGTGAGAATTCTTACTCTTTTATGTTATAGAATTGATGTGAATGTGTTAAGCATTGGAAGTAGATGGAGATCCCGTAATTTTAACGTAAATAGAAAGTCGTGGGTGTGTTTTTGTAGAGTGTTTGGCCGTGAGCCATAGAGAGAAAAATTGGTGTGAATTGATCTTGGCTAAGTTGGTATAATGTGTTGTTGTGATCCTTATATCGTAAATGATTGATTGTTGAATTAAATTGGCGGTGGAAAACGAATTCGGATATTATCGGAAAGTGTATATCCTTTGTATCTTTATGTATATCATTGTATATTTAGGGTGCTAGAGACTTTAGATATGAACTTATAATGATGTTAATGAATTCGGAATGAAACGACGTGAGTTAGAATGTTCGTCGTGCACTTTTGATTGTTTTGAAGAATTATGGAACTTAATGGATTTTGGTGTAATTTCGGGTATGGCTTGGATTGTAGTTAGATTGTGATTGTATAAGTTTGAATGTGGAAATGAATCCAATTATGTAGATGTAGAATTGGAGTTTTGAAAGTTTGAATGGAAGTTGCCAATTTAGATAACAAAGTGGAATTTTGAAGCTAGAATGGCTTGATTGTTGTTTGTGTTGTTTGTTGATGTGTGGGTTGTTGTTGTTGTTGTTGTATTTTGAGCCGAGCTAAGTCTCGGGGATGTTAGATTTATAGGGGAAGTGCTGCCGAAATTTCGGTAGGCAAAAATTGGAATTAAAGGCATTTTTAAGCCTAAGAATCTCAATTGGTAACTTTGACCATTTGCAGATTTTTGACGAAACGGGACTGGACTTTTGGAAGGGCTTACGACGTCTGTGAGGTATGTAAAGCTTCCCAATTCTTTATTTGGCATACCTTAGTGTGTTAGTTGAATATGAGACCTTCCGGAGCATTTCTGCTCCTCGAAACCCGATCCACAGGAAAGTTACTATTCATTCAATTCGATTGAAGCCTAAAGGCTCCCTTTTGGCTAGAATGCCATTATTCGTCCGAAACCTATCGAAATGTGGTCGGGTAACCTAGAAATGAATATGTATGACCTTTGGCATATTACTGCTCGAAAAAGAATATGTTCGCCACCTCACTTCGACTCGAGGTGGGTTCGCTACCCCAAAATGCCCGATTTGCCCTTCGGGCCATCTTTGAGAATAGAGTTGAACGTACCACTTCTGATCTTTGGAACATCCTTCCACGGGGTATGTTTGGACTATTCGATGCACTAATCCAGGTTTTGAACTATATGGACCATTTTGGAATCGTTTTGCAAAATGAAACCTTATGTCGACTAAGTATTCGACTATTTTGTAATAGGATATGATTTATGAGTTTACTTTGTTTTGAATCACTATTTTGAAATACGATTTGCATTTGTTTGCTCACGACTCCGCTCGTGCCTTATTATGACTTCGTTCACCGGTTCCCGGGCCGGTTTTGATTCGTGCGCTGTATGATAAATTCGGCCGTATGCTGTGTTACGGTTCCCGAGGCTTCGCCATAGGGCCCGGTTCCGTTTGGAGTTATGCTGTGATATGGCTCGGGACGCGATACGCTCACCGATGATCGTGATTATGTTCGGAGATGTACGGAGATTTGAAACCTTCTGGTGTTATGCTGTGTGTGGCGCCAGCGTCGGAGTGGCGACCACGTTCTTAAGCGTTTGCATGATTTTATTTGCATAAAACATATGTATATGATTTTGATACAGATTTTGACATACCAGTTTGTACCCCACTTTGACATTTGATTTGCTTTCGGTTTTGATCTATAATTCTGTACTCCGTGCTTTACATACTCAGTACATATTTCGTACTGACCCCCTTTCTTCGGGGGCTGCGTTTTATGCCCGCAGGTGCAGATATCGGTGATCCTCCGCAGTAGGCTTCACTTCTTGCTATTCCGGAGTACTCTTATCCGATCCGGAGTCCACTTTTGGTACAGACTCTTTTGTTTTGTATATATTTGGTATGTCTGACTATTTGGGTACGGCGGGGCCCTGTCTCGCCACATGTCTTTGTTTTGAGTTCGTAGAGGCCTGTAGTCATATATGTGGGGCGAGGGTCCTATGTGGTTATTGTCTGATTTTGCTTTCGGGTCTTAAAGCGGTCTGTTTGATATGATGGCCCCAAATGGCCCTTTTGTATATATTTGTATTTTGACCGGCGATGTCTATTCCGCCGCTTTGTTTGAGTTTGATTTGATATGACCGCTTAAGACATATTTTCGATATAAATTATGTTTGATATAACTTCTTGAAAATCCTGAAATAAGTTTGGATTCGGAAATGAATATGCGATTTGGTCTGGGCACCCAGGTAGGGTGCCAGTCGCGGCCCACGGGGCTGGGTCGTGACATTTCAACACTTGCAGAAACTTTGAGATTTTAGAAGGCTGGAGGATGATTGCACTATACGGTCCGTAAATCACTTTACGGGCCGTATTGTGCCCTTTACGACCACTGAGCTGAAAATTTTCCGCAACCTTCTTATTTCCAAAAATTCATAATTAGCCATTCCCGACTTAGTAAAACATCATACACTCAATCCCTTCATTGTTGTACTCATCACACAAGTGCGGGAAATTTTCCGAGGTGTAACAAATACCAATCCCTGCACTACCTGAATCAATTACACGCACTCCAAGATTAGCTAGCTGGTAAAGGTGATGAATCATTTCTTTCATTTCCGGAGGAACTTCACATAAAATGCCCATTGATCATCGGCTACTATATTTGCTTTTCCAGGATGGTACTAAATATTCACATCATAATCTTTCAACAATTCTAACCACCGCCTCTACCGCATGTTTAACTCCTTCTGCTTGAAAATGTATTGGAGGCTCTTGTGGTCTGTATAGATATCAGCATGTACGCCATACAAGTAATGTCTCCATATCTTTAATGCATGAATAACTGCAGCTAATTCGAGGTCATGAGTTGGATAGTTCTTTTCATGCTTCCGCAGCTGTCTCGAAGCATAAGCAATGACTCTACCATGCTGGATTAACACACATCCTAACCCAACACCGGAAGCATCACAGTATACCACATAACCATCTGACCCTTCTGGAAGTGTTAAGATTGGCGCTGAGGTTAATCTGTCCTTCAGCTCTTGAAAGCTGCGTTCACAAGCATCATTCCATTAAAATTTAGCTGTCTTCTGGGTTAGCATCGTCAATGGAGCTGAAATAGATGAGAAGCCCTCTATGAATCTTCTATAATAACCTGCCAACCCCAGAAAACTACGAACTTTGGTAGGCGTCGTAGGCCTTGGCCAATTCTTTACCGCTTCAATTTTCTGAGTATCAACTCGAATACCGTCATATGAAATGCCATGGCCCAGAAATGTTACGGAATTCAGCCAAAACTCGCACTTTGAAAATTTTGCATATAATTCTCGAGCTCGAAGAATTCCAAGTACGATACGCAAATGATCTGCATGTTCTGATTCTGTGCGAGAATACACCAGAATATCATCAATGAATACTATCACAAATAAATCCAAGAGTGGCCTGAATACATTATTCATCAAATTCATAAACACGGCCGGAGCATTGGTCAACCCAAACGACATCACCCGTAATTCATAGTGGTCGTATCTTATTCTAAAAGCTGTTTTGGGAATATCTTCTTCTCTAACCCTCACTTGTTGATAACCCGACCTCAAGTCTATTTTTGAAAACCACTTGGCACCCTGCAGCTGATCGAATAAATCCTCAATCCTTGGGAGAGGACATTTGTTCTTAATCATCACCTTGTTCAACTGCCTATAATCGATGCACATTCGTAGGGAACCATCTTTCTTTCTCACGAACAAGACTGGTGCTCTCCACGGCGATGAACTGGGTCTAATAAATCCCTTCTCAAGCAAATCTTTCAACTGCGCCTTTAGCTCTTTCAATTCTGCCGGAGCCATTCGATAAAGAGGAATAGAAATAGGCTTGGTATCCAGCAACACATCAATAGCGAAGTCAATTTCTTTTTCTGGAGGAAGGCCTGGAAGCTTATCAGGAAATACATCTGGAATTTCGTTCACTACCGAAACGGATTGGAAGGTTGACGACTTTGCTTTGGTGTCATGAACTCGGACTAGATGATAAATATAGCCTTTAGCTATCATCTTCCTTGCCTTAAGGTAGGAAATAAACCTACCTTTTGGAGAGGCTGTATTACCCCTCCATTCAAGCGCGGGCTCTCCCGGAAATTGGAATCAGACTATCTTCATTCGGCAATCCACATTAGCATAATATGATGCCAACCAATCCATACCCATAATTACATCGAAATCTAGCTTTTCCAACTTAATCAAATCAGCTTTGGTCTGGCGATCACATATCACAATTACATAATTTTTGTACACTTTTCTAGCTATCACGGGATCACCAACCGGAGTAGTTACCTCAAAAGGTTTTATTGGCTCAGGTTTCACCCCAATACGACCAGCAACGTATGGAGTAATATAGGAGAAAGTAGAACCCGAATCTATCAAGGCATATACATCATAGGAAAATACAGATGATGTACCTGTAACCACGTCTGGGGAGGACTCGAGATCCTGTCGTCCAGCTAAAGCAAGCACACGGGGCTGAGTGGCACCTGAAATAGATGCTCCCCCTCTGCCTCTACCTCGAACTGCTGGGATCTGGGGAGTCTGCCCTACTAGGCGCACTGAAGATGAACCCGCTGCTGATCATGTGGGCTGAATCCCCACTCTACGCTCGTCGACGGGCAATATCGCATCATATGCCCAACCTGACCACAGGCATAGCAGGCATCCGAACCTTGGCGACATTGTCCGGAATGTAGTCTACCGCACTAGCTGCATCGCGGTACTGAGGGTCTCCTATGACTATGATCTTCCTTGAACTGAGAATCTGAGGCCCTTGAATTCTGACCCTGTCCTGAACGAAAGGAGCGATCAAATCTCCTACCCGTAAATCGAGGAGGTGCGCTAGTCACCGACTGGCCTGAATGTCTAGAATATGTCTGCATTGGTCCCCCTCTATAATCGCTGCCTGCCCCATAGGTCTAGCCCTCTTGCCTTGCCTTCTTTCAATATCACGATCACCTCTTGGTGGTGGCTGTCATCCCTCTAAGTTCTGGGCATGGGCTTGTATTCGGGAAATATCCATCCCTTCTTGTAGCGAAGCCGTCAAACAATCTTTGAACAAATGTGGCCCTAAGCCACTCACAAACCTGTGCACCCTATCTCCCATATCGGCCACCATAGTCGGGGCATACCTAGCCAAGGAATTAAATTGCAGGCTATACTCCCGGGCACTCATACTTCCTTGCTTCAAATTTAGAAATCTATCCGCTCTAGCTCGCCGGACCTCAGGTGGCAAATAATAACGAATGAAAGCATCTACGAATTCTTGCCAAACCGGAGGAGGCGCATTCTCTCCTCTTGATATGACCCAGTTATTATACCATAAGACTGCCACATCCCGGATTCTATAAGATGCCAACTCCACGGATTCAGTTTCGGAGGCATGGACCACCCTCAACGTTCTCAACATCTCATCAATGAAACCTTGCGGGTCTTCATCCGGCTTTGACCCGAAAAGCTCTAGAGGATTCAAGCTCATAAAATGACGGGCTCGGGTATTAGCTAACCGATCACTTGGGCCCACATTCTGCCGTTGTGCCTGGGAGGCAACCAACTGCGTCAATAGATGGATGGCCTCGGGCACTTGTTGACCCAAAGCAATCGGTGGAGGAACTAGAGCTGAAGCTCCTCCTGGTTCTTCTACATTGGGCGGGGTGGAATAAGTATTAGATAAGGCCTCATTATGTGACTCACCCTCTTCTACATTCATTGGCGGCTCTCTTTCTACCCGTCTTTTTGTCGTAGTCTTGCCCTTCTGGGCGGCTGTAGCGTTTCCCTTTGGCGGCACTTCTGAAATCACATCACACTATTAGGGAGGATAAAATATTATACACGGCTCTATCGCACGATCTCATAAGAAGAAAGATGGTCATTTTTCCTAAATTCCCGGTAGCCTCCTGTTTATTGGTGTGGCGCGCAACACACCATAAACAAGACTCTACTAGACACGGCTCGTAGACACTTCCTAGGACTGAATTGCTCTGATACCACTTTTGTCACGACCCAACTAGGGGCCGTAACGAGTACCCGGGGCTAACCTCCGAGCACCCCTCGTTCTACTACTTATCATGCTCATTAAACGTTCTTTTATCAAAATCATACTCAAGTTATAAGAAAATCATCTTTCATTCAGAAATATGAATGCTTTTATATGCACAAGCCTTTTAGTCATTGAAATAATATACATATATATATATATATATATATATATATATATATATATATATACATGGTAGCAACCTCGTGAGACCATACCATCCACACTGCATGTCTACGAGCCTCTACTAGAGTGCTAGACATATGGATGGGACAGGACCCCGTCGTGCCCAAAACATACATATACATATAAACCAAAAGAATAAGCAATGACACTTTTGGAAAATAGAGTGCTCTCCAACTCGGCTAATAGCTCCTACGATTCTGGAACAAGATCACCTCCCTGTCTACCTGTGGGCATGACACAACGTCCAAAGAAAACGGACGTCAGTATGAACATTATACTGAGTATGAGAGGCATAACCAATAATATTGCGTCAATGAAATAAAGGAAGCATCAATAAGGAACATCTGTATCTGACTGCCAAGTATAAAGGAAATGATTCATGCTGGCTTACTCATAATCGTCATCATGTCATATATGCATAAATATATAAGTTGCCCATCCATATCGGATCGGTGTAATAATCATTAGCCTGCGTCCAGGCCTCCCTCGTCCGGGGTATCATCTCATGCCCCCCACTAGTGGTGTCTGCCCCTGCCATCTGGCCATGGTGTATACGCTGCCCGGCCAAATAGGCGCGGTATTATATCATAATCATAATATGCTCATCATAGTGCATGCATAAAGACTCAAGGACAACTATGCTTTATTGGGGTGACGTAAGGTCGTGATCTCCCGATTTCCTTATGGAGCACTCATTAACATCCTGCTTCACCTTGAAGGGAATAGTATATGAGGTGAGTGTAAGTAATAAATGACATCATTGACATTTTTGGAACATCATATCATGAACATCTAAAACTTCACTACATTAACTCATTACCTTGTGTAGCTATTTATGAACATAGACTCATATTTTCCGGAACTTAAGAGATTCATGGAGAGGAAGGAAGGTCATACTATAGGATTCATTCCATAGAAAGAAAGGACTAGCCTCACATACCTTTGTCTTTTAACTATCCTATCGCTTGATTGTCCTCCAATGGCACATTTCTACCTTCAAGAGAGAATTCGCATTAGCGTTAGTTAATCGACGATAAGAACGTTTTACTATTTCTAGGGAAAATTGGGCAGCATTTCCTTTGTTTCTACTACTTTTCCCACATTCTATATCAACTCCTAAACGTACATAACAACATTCACAACATCGCAACAACAATCATCAT
This sequence comes from Lycium barbarum, assembly GCF_019175385.1. Classification (NCBI taxonomy): domain Eukaryota; kingdom Viridiplantae; phylum Streptophyta; class Magnoliopsida; order Solanales; family Solanaceae; genus Lycium; species Lycium barbarum. The sequence continues at coordinate 74,509,094 of NC_083344.1, forward strand.
TCATTTACATTTACCACAATTCACCATTTCCCTTCAATTTCTCCACAATTATGGTTATAGCTCACTATCGCGTTTTCTCATTTACAATACTCATTCCGTGGTCTAAGTGTCATTAATAACATATTTACAATCACAACATACTAACATTCATAATTCCTCCCAACTATTGTTCAATAATGACACTATTCACTCATTCATGACCCATTTTCTACCTCCTTCTATAGTCTAAGTGTTTCAACTTTCAACACCTTAAATAACATGTAAATACCATAAAACTCACCTTGGATGGTGGATGAACAACCTTTGAGTGAAGCTTCTATTTTTGCACCAAAACCCTAACTTTCTTCTCTTGAGTTTTCTTGGTGTAGATGACCTTTTAATGGGTTTCATACACTTGATTTCATGGTTTTGGTGTAGTTGATCATAGATTTCCTTTGATTTCTTGTCGATGAATGATGGAGAAGGTTCTAGAGGTTTCTTGATATGTGAACGAGTGAGATGAAATGAATTAAAATGAAGGGGAGGATCCTTATATTAATTCTCAAAATCAGTCCCGACCGAGATATACGGAGCGTCGATCTGGTCATCGAAGTAGTTAAATTTCCAGTGAGCAATCTGTCATTTCCTTTCATTCTATGGTGAGAAGGACGGTTCGTCGAACTGATCAACGGAGCGTCGACCTGTTCGTCGAATGGCCTTTGCCCTAGCCCAATTCTATGGCACAATCGACGAAGCGTCGACTCGTCTGACAGTACAAAGAACGACCGTCGAACTCCCTTTTCGCAGAACTGCGGTGAAGTTTCATTTAACAGACTTTTTGCCCTTGCCTTTAACTTATTTGGAATCTTAATTAGAATTATTAAGTTCCCTTCTTACTTGTAGGGACATCATGCACACCTTAACTTACGTTAGTCCCTTCACTGCTTAGCAACCCAAAGTTTCGAGGTTTAACACAAATGGCCTCATGATTTAGTCAAAAAATCAGATCGAAACAAAATATTGGGCCAAGGTTCTGGTGTCTGGTGCCTACTTTGGCGGCACCAGTACCGCAGTAGCGGCACCGCTGGGGCGGTAGCCCTGCTGGTGAAGCTGTCCCTGCCATTTTGGCTTGACCACTGAAGTGATCAGGTGGCCGCTGGGGCGGCGTTGCGGCGGTCCAGTTATCGCAACGGTGGTCATGGGCAGTGACTGTGCATTTAATGAGTCTTAGACCCTAATTATTTCATATCTCGATATTGGGGCTTGGGAAGACTGTTCTTGAAGACAAATTGAAGGAAATCTTAGAGGTAAAACCTTGTCTAATCCTTTACTTCTCTCTAATCACAATCATCTTAGACTTTCCCCTTCCTTTTTCAATCCTTTAGAAATGGAATTTGAAGGAGGGTTTTGGGAGATTTTCTCTAAAAGTATACTTGATAAATTTATGATGTTAATGTTAAAATGTGATGAATCTAACCTTAGTAATTACATATGTTTCACTTTTAACGTCGAATTTCGGATTTGGAGAATTAGGGTTCATACCCAATTTGGGGGGTTTTTACTAGAAATCAGATTTGGGGATAATTCTTGAGCTAAATCAACAATTAATGATGGGGTTATGATTACCTAGGATTCAATTTGGTATTTTACCCGTGAATTTCCCGTTTCACCCTTGTGGGTCCGTTTACCCAATTTCTAGGGTTAAAATGGACCTAATTGATATCATAGCAATATTAGTATCATTATTCATGATTTCTACTTTGGTTTTGAGCTTCAGAGAAAGGGGAAGGCAATAAAGTGACTTGTTGGTGTTGCTATTCGGCAGTCCAAGTAGGTTATGGTTTACCTTTGGTAAGACTTAGTATAGTGAATCACATATTTATATTATGATGTCGGAGACAGCATGTGAACCTTCGGGTGTGAAGTTGGCATGGCTTTTTCCTTAGGTTGGACCCTGATGTGTGTTGGGACTAGCGACCCCGTTATATGTGTTTGATTGTTTAATTGTGTTGGCTTGATGCCATATGTAGTTGGTAGATAGCGAATGTCGCTTGTTGTTCTGATTTGGATAGGACTGACATACCCGTTATTGGTATTTGTACTATGATAGATTATTGGCATACCCATTATTGGTACTTGAGTTATTGATATATGTTGGCATACCCACTGTTGGTATTGTGATGTAATACATTGTTGGCGTATCCCGTTGAGGTACTTGTGACATTGAGCTTGCTTGTTGATAATTTACCTACATATTGCATGCATTCTCTCATATTATCATGGATGGCCGATATCCAGTGATGATCCGGTATCGTTGATTGAGCGAAACTGATATTTGATAAACTATTTTACTTGAGTGATTGTGAAAAAGGCTAATGTCCGAAGATCCATTCCGGAATCGTTGTTTATATGAAATTGATACTTGATAAACTCTTTTACTTGAGTGATTACGAGGAAGCCGATGTCCGAGGTTCAATTCCGGAATCGTTGATTTATGAAACTGATATTGATAACTCTTTTGAGTGATTATGAGGAGGCCGATGTCCGATGGTTATATTCGGGCATTGTTGTTACATGAACGGTTCCAATATTATTCCAGATGGATTGTAGTGCATGGGCTCCACGGGTCCCCCAGAGTGGTGCCGGTATGACTACTTCTATGAGCAATTAGCCAGGGTCCCGTCTGTCGGTTTGGCAAAGATCTGGGACAGGTGGCACTTAGACTTCGCGAGTCACACTGGGTTGTGCTGCCGAGACGTCGATATTTCCGTCCGGAGTACATGTGTACATCTTATTTGCATAGCATGGCATGGCATCACATTCATACCATTATTGCATTGCATTGCATTATGTCTTGAGTAAGATGTCGTGATGACTTTATTGTGATGGATTGTGTTGTTGATTCTATTGTGTTGATTGTTCGAGGATTATATATACTCAAACTTATTATATTGGGGTTAGATACTCGGTTTCGATTATACTGTCCCATGCGTAATCGGTTTACTTGTTTATCTGCGTTACTTTCTAAATTGTGTTAACTATGCTTAGTCGGCCTATGATGCATACCAGTACTGTTGCTTGTACTGACCTACACTTGCTGCATTCTTTTATGAATGCAGAGTATCAGGCCGGATCTAATTCTCTGACTCGTGGCTGATCGACTCCTCAGCTTCTACTTGAGTTTTCCAAGGTGAGCATGGCGTCCGCTGACCTCGAAGACTCTTCTATTGTTTATGTCTTACTTTTCCTTCAAGATATGATTTGAGAAATTTTATGTATTATTATTCAGACCAGAGTTATTCGGATTTAGATGCTCTTGTATGACCAAACTAGATACTGGGGTGGATTCATTTACTTCCACACTTATCTATATTATATTGTGAGACTTACATCATTTTACTTTTTCCGCTGTTATATTTATTGATTGTAAACGTTGAGTTAATGGTTCGCCTACCGAGGTGGGAATGGTAGGTGCCTGCATGACCTAGGCTAAAATGGGTCGTGACAAGCATGGTACAACTTTTTGTATGTATGACCAAATTCCCACACATGGTTCATTAAATATAACGAACAAATTACCAAGTCAGTAATCCCAAGATGGTTTTTACAACTGGTGGGTAAGACTGGAGGCAATGAGCTAACAATGCCCAAAAGCTTCCAAATTCATTATGAAAGATTCTAGAAGGAGCAAGATATTTCTACCTTACCGATACACATTAAATTATGCAATATTACATTAGTAAAAGAATTTCTTATATTACCAGTTGGTCTTTTGATATAGCTAAAATAACTAGGATTAAATACTTAATCAAAACCATTACAATCAAAGGATGGACACCGGAATCTAAGAATTTAAAGCCTAAGAATCCAAGACAATCTAGCAACAGGACAGGATCAACGGAATCCAAAGCAGAATTGAAGAAGAAGCTCTGAGAAGCTTTAAGTAATACTGATGACACTGACCCAGCAGAAGTCTAAGAACTACTGGATACAAGATCTTCATCAGCAGAAGACAATGGCGCCATGATAGAACCATAAGGTATGGCCCAGGCATGCCTCCAATACCAAAAAAGTCTAATGTAATTTACCCCTTCAGAAAAGCAAGAAGTAAAGGACAAAGTGAAAAGTAAAAAGCAAAAAGGTGGCTTACAACTTTACAAATGCAGCCGTCCAACTTTTCAAAAAGAAAAGCAGAAAGGTGGCCAACAACTTTTACAAAAGTAGCTATCCAACTTTTGAAAAAGAAAAACAGAAGGCGTCTTTAAAGATAGCCGTCCACTTGTAACTATATAGAAGAGGTTAATAATTTCCAGAGGCCTAAAAAAGGTTCTCAAGTTGTAACTTCAAAGGCATTCGAAAATCCCCCCCCCCCCCCCACCTTTTCGATAAGCCTTCTCCCATCTCTCTCTGTAAATCTTTCCATGTTTGCTTTCAATGTTTGAATAAAAAGCTTTGAGTTTTGTAAGTATTTTACTTTAAATTCCATATTTTATCACTTTACTATTTTAGTTGCAAGATCCAGTTGTAAATGGTATCAGAGCCAAGTATGAGTGGCTAAGTTCTCATACTATCCTAGCGTTCACCCGAAATCCAGTCATGTTCCTATACTGTTAAGTATTTAGATTTACTGTTAATCCTCCTTAGAGCTTGATAACTTCATTCTCTAGTCCAGAATAGTTAAACCCTTTGAATCTTAGTGTCACGACCCAAATTAGGCTCGTGCGGGCACCTATCTTCCCACCTTGGTAGGCGAACCCTTTTGTTTATATAGCATTCCAGTCACATAATGTTACCTTCAAAACATTAGGAAATTTAGGAATACAGCAGAATTTCATTTATAAATACTAACTCGAGTGTGTCATGATCCAATCAATAAATATTTACAAACTCGATACAATTTTCCCATGACCTGGTCTAGACTAATACAAGAGCGACTAAGTAAATTTCAGAATGATATCATATTCTAAGACTCAACCACCAGTCCCGAAATGAAATGGGAGGAGGCCTTCAGGACAAGCACCACATAACTTCCACATATACTTCGATCAATCACCTGAAACAATCTACACCCCAAAAAGGGTGTAGCAAGTGCAATATTAGTACAAAAACGGGTACTGAGTAAGTATCATAGACCGACAACGGTTAGTAGTACTTATTGGTAACGAATTCACGAATAATGAGGATAGTCACTATATCAAATCACACATCCCAAAAATAGTAGATCAATATTTCAATAAAACTTAAGTCACAACTAATGTTTAATGAATTATAAGTTGTCCACACCCCCATACAAGTTCACAACGTCCTTACAATTCCTAAGTCGCTCGTTCTTGTTTGAGGAGCGAGCTCTTTATTAAGACACCTTTATGTCCGCCTTGCTTAACACAATACACTAATAGTTTCAGACTAATTTAACTGGCAAAAGGCAACAATATAAGTCACAAGAATCGAGTCCAAATGTTCATCATTTCATATGTATAGCATCTAAACCCCATATGATAAGTCTGAGTACTTTCGATCCAACCAATCACTACATTAGAGTCATTACAATACGATCATCACAACAGAATCATCACATACATCTCGACCAAGTCATAATATAATGCAATGCGATAATGGTATGAATGTGATTCCATGCCATGAAAATGAGGTGTACACATGTACTGCAGATAGAAATATCGACGGCACGGTAGCACAACCCAGCTTGACTCGCGAAGTCTAAGTGCCACCCGTCCCGGATCTTTGCCAAACAGACAGACGGGACCCTGGCTAATTGCTCACAGGGGAGTCTCACCGGCACTACTTTGGGGACCCACGGAGCCCATGCACTAACAACGATTCCGGAATAACATCAGAATTTTCCATACAAAAATGATGCCCGAATATAACCATCGGACATCGGCCTTCTCACAATCACTCAAAAGAGTCTATCAAATATCAGTTCATAAATTAACGATTCCGGCATTCAACTTCGAACATCGGCCTCCACACAATCACTCAAGTAAAAGAGTTTATCAAGCATCAGTTTCATATAAACAACGATTCCGGAATTGATCTTCGGACATCGGCCTTTTCACAATCACTTAAGCAAAAGAGTTTATCAAATATCAGTTTCGCTCAATCAACGATACCAGATCATCACCGGATATCGGCCATGCATGATAAATATGAGAGAATGCGTGCAATGCATATGTCAATCACCAACAGTCGAGCTCAATATCACAAATACCACAAAGGTTATGTCAACAACATATCACATCATAATACCAATAGTGGTGATGCCAACATATATCAATAACGCATGTGCCAACAGTGGGTAAGCCCACAATATATCCATGTACAAATACCGTCAACGGGTATGTCAATCCTATCCGAACCAAGACAATAAGCAAAATTTGATATCTACCAACTGAACAATTGAACAATTAAACTGACATAACGGGGTGACTAGCCCCAACACACATCAAGTCAATCATTTAACATACGGTATTACCATTTCCCTAATTAGCATATTTTCTTAGGATAAGAATCTCACCCTACACTCGAGTCACTCGTCACCATTTAACTAGGACATCATTCACTACCGTGAATCATTTTATATTACCAGCTAGTGTTTAGATTCACTACAATAATCTCATCGATAGGCATAATTAGATTCTGTCCACTACTCCTAAGTCACATAAATCCACCAATAATCAACAAGGCCACATCAATACCTAAGGATTCTACAGGCCACAAGCCTGAACAAACAAGTCACACACAACAATACCATCCTAAAGTTCCATCCCAAATCTCCGATTCCTATGCATGCATTCTCCGTTTCTTCTACACAACAATACGGAAAACTAATCGGAGTCTACTGAAAGGAAATCATAACCTACCTCATGGATGAGCGGGTTCCACGAACATCCAATAACGCCTCAATTAATCACCACCGCGTAATCCATATGAAAAACTTGGAGACGACCATGAGACCCAAGAGTAGAATTCACCATTAGGGTCCTTCCCAAGGACTTCGAAATTGCTAAGGTAGATATGGAATTTTATCCTACCTAAAAACTCACTATCACAATGCTAGTTGATAAATCAACCTTCATTTAGGACATTCATGACCCTACTAAAGTTACAAGTTTGGTCAAATTGCCATTTTAGGCTTATTTCAAGAAACCCATTTCCAAGATCTAAAATAGAGACCCATATGTATTTTAATGGGATAGGTGAAGGATTAGGTTGGGAATCATGTTAGGATGATGAGCATAGGAAAATATTCCAAGGAATTTTATATCAAGAAGGACAAGGGTTCATCACTTTAGAACTTAAGAGATTTGAGCTACCCATTTGTGATTCTGGACAAGAATCGTTAATGAGAATCAATATTGGTAGAATGGATGGAAGAGGTTAGGGGGATAATCTTTTCCAAGGAAGTATCATTTTTTGCTCCAAAATCACTCCAAAAATGGTTGGACCCTCTAGTGCTTTGAGATATGAAGCCAATTCTCGAAATGTCACTTAAATCGATAGAATCGATGCTCGTGACCGCTGAGGCGGTCTCGTCACCGCTTCCGTGTTAAAGGTAACGCTGGGGAGTTCGAATGGGATTCTCTATCCTGCCGCATTTCTGGCAGACAAGCCGCTAGTGCGGCACCACTGGAGCGACATGTATGCTGCTGAAGCGGTCAAAGCTGGGCTCGAGGGCCCCGATCTAATTCTTTACGTGCAACTCATACGATTTCCTGATCAAGTTAAAGGTTCCCAAGTTGCAAGGGAAGGCTCAAGCATGTCTTTGGGAGCCTCTGTCACGGATATTTCGAAATTCACCATAACGACAGAACGGGTTGTTACATCAGATACCAATTAAACAACCGTTCGTCCCCGAACGGCAAGGGTGTACTGAGAGTAATGACTCATGTAAGCTTAGATAAATTTTATACATAGGTACACAGGGAAAACACATGGGTGAGACTTAATCGCGGTCATAATCAGTAGACTGGTGGATTTGTTTTGCCACGGTTTACTGCTTCAGCGGTATGTCTGCCGCTGGAGCGGCCGATAGAAACCAGAAAAAAATAAAACCTCTTCTTCTACTCCACCGCTTCCCATTCCACATACACTCCCCCTCATCCACGATTCTCTTCCAACTCCCAAACGGTTACAAACCCTCAACTTTCCCTCTCATCCCTATAAAACACCCTTAACAACCCAAACTTCAACCCTCACTTAATCCACAACTTAACTGCAACAAATTGTTCCTCAAGAGGAAGGAAAATGAGGGTTTCCAAGGCCATTCACAATCATCTGCAACCACACCCAAATTTTCAGCCCTTAAGGTAAGAAATTTCTCCCCTCTACTTGTATTAGAATATGTAAGCATGATTTGTAAGTCCTTATGCCTTGATTAATCAGTTTATTAACTACCAAAGTTAGGGTTTTTGGGTTTTTGGTTGATGGGTCCATGGGGTGTTAATAGTGTGAATTTTACAACTAATTTAGCGTTAGGATTGTCTAAACATCGAGTACTGCGTAGTTGATGAACAAATTTGGACCTAAAAACTCAAACATAGTAAAGAAATTTTACTCATGATTTTATTCGGATAACCCAAAAATCTATGTTGGTTTGTTGTTAGAACAGTCCCTTAATGGGCTTAGACTTCATGCACCTTAATTTTTGGTTAGATCCATGTTGGAAAATGATGTTTGGGTAAACATTTAGGGCCGGGAACTGAAATTTCGCGATGGGTCTGTTGGGGACGACGATACCACTTCAGCGGTTGGATTACTGCTGCAGCGGTACCGCTGGAGTGGTCGTCAATGGGGAATTGTACATGGCCGTTGTAGCGGCCTGTTTACCGTAATAGCGGCATCGCTGCAGCAGTACCTGCAGTTTCTGCAACTGGCAGATTCTGCGACGAGGGGGTGGGGGTGGGGGGGGGGGGGGAATTTCGTTCGTTTCAAGTTGTTCCCTTCTAGACTGATATAGAATTGCTATGATGTGAATCTAAATCTTTACTAAATCCTTTGTAGGTAAAATGGCACAGAATCTAGAAGAAATTCAACAAGTTCAAGGTGAGGAGGAGGTTCCCGCCTACGAGAAATTTCCAACACCCGATAGCTATCAGGTGTACTTCCAGCAGCTGCCCATGTTCTTACTATTGGAGCGGGGCTTCATCATGACCAACATGGGAAAACGGGCCTCGGACTTTCATCCCCGATTAAGTCAAATCAAGTGGAACTGTTTGGTCGAGGACCCCGGTCGTTGCAACCAAATCTGGGTAAGGGAGTTTTACGCTATGTTGTCTACGGTGGACTGGGATTCTCTTAGCCTAGAGATTGTTATCCGGGGTACTAGGGTGAAGGTAGGGCCCAAGGCCATCAATTGGGTGTAAAAACTTGACAATCATCCAGAGGAGCCTTTTGCTGCCAAGGCGGCGGAGCAGGATTCGAGGTGGTTGGCCTCAGTGCTGGTTCATGAGAGTGAGATGAAGTATGCCATTTGGGCCGATGGCAAGGTTGCGATCTCTAGTGATTGTTTTACTGCAGAGGCAAAAAGGTGGTTGAATATCTTTTCCTGTAGGGTTCGACCGTCGAAGATTGTTCAGGACATGACCTTTCCTCGTGCCTTGGTTGTTGCTTGTGTCTTGGCGGACATTCCTGTCAATGTGGGTTCTCAAGTGGTTGCTGAGTGGAAGGACTTTCTGAAGGATAGGGGTGCAAGTTTGATGTTTCCGTCCTTGATCACCTCACCTTTGCAAGAGGTTTACGGTGCCAAGAGAAAATGCGACGGATGAGTATGTGCCCAGTGATAATTTATTTCACCCATTTCTACTGAAGGGTTGGGGTAATACCATGGTTAAAAGGTAGAGTCGGAAGAGGAGGAAGGTTAGTGATGCCCAAGAGGGAGGCAGTGGGGCTGGGGCTGATGAAGAGGCCGGTGATGAGGGTGGTCAGGGGACTAGGACTGGCGCCTCTAGCCTTCAGGGTCTCTTTGAGTGCTTAGAGATGCGCTTTGATGAGATGGAGGCCATGTTCCGGGCGATGCCCGTGCCAGCTGATGGTTCTAGTTCATCGGGTTATGCTGTCGCTTTTGTCACCAGGGATGAGATGACGGGTTATTTCTATACCCAAAAGACTATGGGAGATTCGCTTGCCTCTATGCAGACAATCTATTCTACCTTGGCCACAGACCATAGGAAACTTCGAGAGTACTTTGACGCTGAGGTTGCCAGGAACAGATCCCTGGATAAAGTGTTCATCTATAACTGGAGAGGGACCAAGGCCATATGGGACACCATGCGCCCTGGCGTGCCGATTCCCGTTGGCGATGAGGACGACTCTGACAAGTAATCTTTCCTAGAGATACCCCGTGAGGCCGGTGGTGCAGCTGGGCAGGTGGAGGCAGTCGGCAGCTCTGATGATAATGATGCCATGAGGAAGATGGATGATTAGAAACCCCACTCCCCCTTTCCCTTTTGATGATGATATGGTTGCCCATGTTGGGTTCTGCAGTTTCAGACAATCTTTCTTTTTCTTTGGTTTGTTTTGTTTCCCTTGTTTGGATGATGTTGTTTTTGGTTTTCGGCCAGCCTGGTTTATGGATCATGTTTGGATAATTGTTGTATGATGTTGACTGCTTAGAGTTCCTTTGTTTTGGTAATGGTAATCGTTTTCGTAGTAGTGACTCGAATGATTCTTGCCCTTGTCAAGCTTGTTGTGACATAACTGTTGTTTGGATTCTTGCTGCTGTTTATCCGGTCTGTTAATTGACTGAAACAGGGGAAATCAACTAGAAATAGGGGAAGGGTCCAGGTCTCTGATTTTAGTATTACCGCTTCGGCGGTCTCTCAGACCGCTATAGCGGTCCCGCTTCGGCGGTACATGGGCCGCAGAAGCGCTCGAGGAAGAAATAGAAGGAGCCGCCTCAACGGTGACCTGCCCGCTGCAGCGGTTACGCTACAGCGGTATGCTGACCGCTGGGGCGTAATACCTGGCATCGATATTATACTAACTTGGATCGTTCAAGACTAACATCTTAACTCGACCAATTCAACACATACCAATTGTAATCGTCTAGATACCAATTGGGCTCACCGAGATACCAATTTGACCGAAGTAGCAAGAATTGAAAGAAAGGAGGGAAATTTTCATAGATGCCCTATAGCCTCCCTTGGACGGGCACGGACGTCTACGTACCATTCCACGAGACTCTACTAGAAATTACTCTTGTACCTAGTAGATCGGTAACCTAGGCTCTGATAACAACTTGTCACGACCCAAATTAGGCTCGTGCAGGCACCTACCTTCCCACCTTGGTAGGCAAACCCTATCGTTTATATAGCGTTCCAATCACATAACATTACCTTCAAAACATTAGGAAATTTAGGAATACAGCGGAATTTCATTTATAAATACTAACTCGAGTGTTTTATGATCCAATCAATACATATTTACAGACTCAATACAATTTTTCCATGACCTGGTCAAGACTAATACACGATCATCTAAGTAAATTTCCAAATGACATCATATTCTAAGACTCAACGTTCAATCTCAGAATGAAATGGGAGGAGGCCTTCTAGACAAGCACCACATAACTTTCGCATATACTTCGATCAATCACCTGAAACAATCTACACCTCAAAAAGGGTGTTGCAAGTGCAATATCAGTACAAATACGGGTACTGAGTAAGTATCATTGGCCGACAATGGTTATTAGTACATATTGGTAATGAATTCACGAATAATGAGGATAATCACTATATCAAATCACACATCCCAAAAATAGTAGATCACAATTTCAATATAACTTATGTCACAACTAATATTTAATGAATTATAAGTTAGCCAGACCCCCATACAAGTTCTCAACGTCCTTACAATTCCTAAGTCGCTCGTTCATGTTTGAGGAGCGAGCTCTTTATTACGACACCTTTATGTCCACCTTGCGTAACAAAATACACTAATAGTTTTAGACTAATTTAACAGGCACAAGTCAACAATATAAGTCACAAGAATCGATTCCAAAATGTTCATCATTACCTATATATAGCATCTAAACCCTATATGATAAGTCTGAGTACTTGCGATCCAACCAATCACGACGTTAGAGTCATTACAATACGATCATCAAAACAGAATCATCACAATAGAATCATCACATACATCTCGACCAAGTCATAATGCAATGCAATGCGATAATGGTATGAATGCGTTGCCATGCCATGCAAATGACGTGTACACATGTACTCCGGACGAAAATATCGACATCACGGTAGCACAACCCAGCGTGACTCACGAAGTCTAAGTGCCACCCATCCCGGATCTGTACCAAACAAACAGACGGGACCCTGGCTAATTGCTCACAGGGGAGTCTCACCAGCACTACTCTGGGGGACCCACGATGCCCATGTACTAACAACGATTCCGGAATAACATCAGAGTTTGCCATGCAACAACGATGCCCGAATATAACCATCAGACCTCGGCCTTCTCAAAATCACTCAAAAGAGTCTATCAAATATCAGTTCATAAATTAACGATTCCGGAATTGAAATTCGGACATCGGCCTCCTCACAATCACTCAAGTAAAAGAGTTTATCAAGTATCAGTTTCATATAAACAACGATTCTAGAATGGATCTTCGGACATCGGCCTTTTCACAATCACTCAAGCAAAAGAGTTTATCAAATATCAGTTTCGCTCAATAAATGATACCGGATCATCACCGGATATCGGCAATGCATGATAAATATGAGAGAATGCGTGCAATGCATATGCAATCACCAACAGTTGAGCTCAATATCACAAATACCACAACGGTTATTTCAACAACTTATCACATCACAATACCAACAGTGGGTTTGCCAACATATATCAATAATACAAGTACCAATAGTGGGTACGCCTACAATATATCCAACAACAAATACCAACAACGGGTATGTCAATCCTATCCGAATCAGGACAATAAGCAGAATTTGATATCTACCAACTACACATGACATCAAGTCAACACAATTGATCAATCAAACACATATAATGGGGTGACTAGACCCAACACATATCAAGTCAATCATTTAACATACGATGTTACCATTTCCCTAATCAGCATATTTTCTTAGGATTAGAATCTGACCCTACACTCGAGTCACTCGTCACCATTTAACTAGGACATCATTCACTATCGTGATTCATTTTATATTGTCAGCTAGCGTTTAGATTCACTACACTAATCTCATCGATAGGCATAATTAGATTCCGTCCACTACTCCCAAGTCATATAAATCCACTAGATAATCAACAAGGCCACATCAATACCTAAGGAGTCTACATGCCATAAGCTCGAACAAACAAGTCACACACAACAATACCATCCTAAAGTTCCATCCCAAATCTCCGATTCCTATGCATGCATTCTCCGTTTCTTCTACACAACAATACGGAAAACTAACCGGAGTCTACCAAAAGGAAACCATAACCTACCTCATGGCGGAGCGAGTGCCACGAACATCCAATGACGCCTAATCCCTATGAAAAGCTCGGAGACGACCATGAGACCTAAGAGTAGAATTCACCATTAGGGTCCTTCCCAAGGACTTCAAAATTGCTAAGGTAGATATGGAATTTTATCCTACCTAAACACTCACTATTACAATTCTAGTTGATAAATCAACCTTCATTTAGGACATTCATAACCCAACTCAAGTTACTAGTTTGGTCAAATTTCCATTTTAGGCTTATTTAAAGAAACCCATTTCCAAGATCTAAAATAGAGACCCATATGTATTTTAATGGGATAGGTGAATGATTAGGTTGGGAATCATATTAGGATGATAAGCATAGGAAAATATTCCAAGGACTTTTATATCAAGAAGGACAAGGGTTCATCATTTTGGAACTTAAGAGATTTGAGCTACCCATTTGTGTTTCTGAACAAGAATCGTTAATGAGAATCAATATTGGGAGAATGGACGGAAGAGGTTAGGGGGATAATATTTCCCAAGGAAGTATCATTTTTTGCTCCAAAATCACTCCAAAAATGGCTGGACCCTCTAGTTCTTTGAGATATGAAGCCAATTTCTGAAATGTTACTTAAATAGGTGGAACCACTGCTCGTGACCACTGGGGCTGTCTCATCACAGCTTCGGCAGTACCGTTTCTGCGTCAAATGTGACGCTGGGGAGGTTAAATGGCATTCTCCACCCTGTCCCTTTTGTGGCAGACATGCCGCTTCTATGGCACCGCTAGGGTGATGTATATGCCACTGAATCAGTCAAAGCTGGGATCGAGAGCCCCGATCTAATTCTTTACGTGCAAATAATACGATTTTCTGATCAAGTTAAAGGTTCCCAAGTTGTAAGGGAAGGCTCCAGCATGTCTTCGGGAGCCGGTGTCATGAATATTTCAAAATTCACCATAACGACGGAACGGGTCGTTACACTTAGTGTAAGGCATCGGAGTAATTAAGTTACTAGTCGTTGGATGCCTGAATAGACTGCTGTCACACAAGTGCCAGAAGGGCTGTAGGAGCAGGACACAATTTGGTTTACCAGTCCCTAAGACCACATAGAAAGAAGGGTAGAGACTTAAGACACTAGAGAAACAAGTTAATAAGAATTAAGAAAGATACACAGTAAGTTCTAATTAATTAAAATAGAAGAACAACTAGGATAAAGATAACAGAGATAGTAGACACCCCCATAGGATAGTACCAATACTCCAACTCTTTTCTGAAAAGAAAACCTTTATGAAAACCCATCCTTCTTTTAAAAGACTAAATTTTTATAATAAATATAAATGGATGGATTACTTTCATAAAAAGAGTTATTAGATCTTATAAAAGAATTAGAAACATAATTCTGGTTTCGAAATTCTTTAAAGGACCCAAAAATCCTTCATTTTTATAACCAAGGTAATAACAGAAATATTTCTCTAGAAGATATTACAAATTAAATTGAACGAATTAAATGGTTATTAGATTTCAACAGAGAAAATCTGTTTGTTATTAAGAATTGTATTAAGCGGTGTCAAAACCAACTTGATACAGTATCTGCTCAATATTACTCACGAGTTTTGAAAAACAGAACATTTTAAAATGTGTTAATCTATCATCAGAAGGTACAAAGATAACTAAAGTTGAAAGTGATTTACAAAATTGGAATATTCCAAAGGAACCATTCCGATCAATCTATAATACTGGAATGTTTTATTTTGTAAGAAATTACAATATCAAAACTTGTGATTTTGTAAGGAATTACAATATCAAAACTTGTGAATTCACAGTAGCCATCAATAGTTCAGAAGAAACTATTAAATTATTATCTATTCAAGATATAAACAGATATAAGAAAAAATATAATTTTCTTCACATAGGACTTATCCAAGTTGCTGTAAAACCTCTCTACAGATTAGGTTTAGACACGCCTTTATGTCTCTTACTATGAGATGATAGGTTATTAAACTTCTAAGATTCATTATTAGGAGTTTTACAAAGTAACTTACCTAATGGCTCGGTTTACTTTAACTTTTATCCAAATTATTCGATTGACATCAACGATCAGAATATATTAGATACGTTAACTCTCAATATCAAAATAAAAAAAAATGAACAACAAAGTTAATACAAAAAAAATAGCTTTAATATATAGAGTATATTACAGACTAATGAAAACAACTTTAGCTCCAAAAGCAAAAATGATAAGTCAAAAAGGAGTTACTATGCTCATGGAAGCAAATCATGAACATAGTAGTACCTTTGTACCTAGAATGATAAAATGGAATGAAATTTTAGCCAAAGATGAATGGCACTTTGATGTCATAACTCAACCAAAAGTTGAGCCTGAAAGTTCAGCAATTGACTGTGTTATTCAAAATCCTGATGGATCTATTGAACTAAAGTTTCTTAGATCTAAACCAGTTAATGAATCATCTTCAGGAAGTTGAATGTCTTTTGCAAGAAGCCAAAGAATGTCTTTTTCAAGACCTTCTTCTTTTAAACCCCCAGAGAAAGATAGTCAAAGTCAAGAAGATTTTGTGGATATTAATAGTAGGAAAATTAAAGAAGTAGATTTCTCAGAAACTATCCCTAAAGTTTACTACCATTCACAACAATCTGAAGTAAACCCAGGAAGTCCAACAGCTAGTGACATGATGGGAGAACCATCAAAAAAGGGAGATGCACTAAGCCTGCTTAGGACAGATGATTTAAACCAGATCTTATAACCTTAGACAAAGAGATGAATGATCCAAAAAATAAAAAGAAATTAGAATGGTATATGGATACCTATAGCTTTGAAACAAGAA
Source organism: Lycium barbarum (assembly GCF_019175385.1). Classification (NCBI taxonomy): domain Eukaryota; kingdom Viridiplantae; phylum Streptophyta; class Magnoliopsida; order Solanales; family Solanaceae; genus Lycium; species Lycium barbarum. The sequence continues at coordinate 74,525,369 of NC_083344.1, forward strand.
TAGATTTCACAGAAAAATGGCTTAGAGATTTAAAGAGAATTAAAAGTAATATAAATTTCTTCAAATGGTTTGAATTAACAGGACAAATTCCAAACCAAAAGGAATCCTTATCTATGTTAGTCAACAAAAGGTATACAAAGACCAAAGGAACAATAGAATCTACTGTTCCTTCATTAGAAGAAATCTTAATACCAGTAGGTAAAGAAGTAATTACTGCTTCTACTTTTAAAAGAGAAGGAACCAACATTGATAGTTATCCTAAAACTAAGGATATCAACAAGTTAATCCAACAAGGTAACTATACGAATCAATTATTACATGTAGTATCTAATCAATTGATAAAAGATAGTAATAAACAAACAATTCCTTCAAAAACTGTAACAAGTTCAAAAATTGAAAAATATCTAATATTTAAACTACCAGAATTTTTTAAAGAAAAATTCCAAGAATTACCAGATAAATTTAATCTTAAAGATGATTTTATTGAAAGGATAAATAAACAATTTAAAATATCTAAGCCAAAATGTCACGACCCGACTAGGGGTCTTGACGGGTACCCGAGGCAAACCACTGAGCACCACTCATTCTATTACTCATCATGCTCATATCATAGAAAAATCATTTTTCGTTTGGAAAAATAATTACTTTTATATATATACGCCCTTCGGCTATCAAAAATAATAATACATACACAATAGTAGGATCGTGAGACCATACTACCCACACATGCGTATCTACGAGCCTCTACTAGAGTACTAGACATACGGACGGGACAAGACCCCGTCGTGCCCAAAATACATGTACATATATATACACAAAAGAATAAACCAAATAGCACCTCCGGAGTCTGGATCACCTCCCTGTCTACCTGTGGGCATGAACACAGCGTCCAAAGAAAACGGACGTCAGTACGAACATTGTACTGGGTATGTAAGACATGAATGAAATGAACATAATAGAAGAATCATAAGACATAGGATGAAGATATAACCTGTGTGAGTTTCATGGGTGAATACATTTCATACATATATCATATTTTTATATAATCATAGTATATGTATCTGTTACACCACGGAAAATTTCCCGTTGGTACGCAAGTAAATGAACTAATGATGTGTGCAAGGAGTGCGAGTGTATAATGTTTCATGGGAAATGTATGTGAAGGGATGTGGATGATTAGAATGAAAAGTCGAGAAATGAGAAAAATTGAAAGTTGGCAAAACTGCCTAGTGGTCGTATATTGCAAAATACGGACCGTAAAGTCCGTAAACTGCCAGGTCGTAAACTGGCATGCCAAACTGCAACTTTCTGCCAGCTGAGGAAGAGGTATAATACGACCTGGTGGACGGTCCGTAAGGTGATTTACGGCCCGTAAACCATGGTCGTAAATCACCATGCATGCAGGCCAAAGTCTCTGGTCCTGCTGAAGCTTAAAGACAACCACGAGGGACGCTCCGTAAAGTGGAATACGGACCGTAAACCTCCATGGACGACCACTGTTCACCCAGCACAGATTTTCCAATTCATTAATTATGAGGATCAAGACTTATTTTATTTCATTACAACATTACACCACTTCTCTCTATAACTTCTCTCTATAACTTCTCTCTACATTTATTATATGAGTTTTCAAGGATTATAAGCCATCAATAACATTAAGACAAGTGAATCAAGGGTAAGGGAATCATTAAGGATCATCCAAGTCAAGAAATCCAAATGGAGAAAAACTAGGGTTTTGCTCAAAGAAGAGTATTATCAACCAAAGCTTGTTCCTACAACTTCTAAGGTAAGATTCATGATTTTTACAAGATGTTTAAGGTATTGGAGAATTAAAATACATGGATTGTAGAAAATGTTGTCAACTAGGTCATGAATGATGAATAGTGACATTTTGAGAAATAGTTTGAATTGAGTTATGAATGTTGTTGGGTTGTGATATGAATGTGTTATAAATGGTATTAAGATCATGAACTAAACACTTTAGACGAACGGACGAAGATGGGTGTTATGACCATGAATGTGGGTGAATTAGAGGCAAATTGAGGAATCTAGATAATGTGGATAATGTGAATGACTAATGGCCATTGTTATGATATTAATGAAGGTATAAACGCTAGCATTGGAAGGGAACGTGCATGTGTAGAATAGTTCGACGGAAAGGTATGTAAGGCTAACCCTTCTTTCATAAGGCATGGTTCTTGACCAAATTCCTAATTCCTCTATATGAGTATGTTGTCTTCACATGGTTGACATTCCGAGCTCATAAGCTCACGACCCTTGATATGTACTATGATTATACTATGTTCCTCGCATGACGAGTAAGTCCATAATGTAGATGTAACGATAATGATGAGGATAGTAATGATGATGAGAGTAAAATGAGACTAGACATGCTTACGAGCCATGATATATGTATATGTATGCCTATGAAGGGCTATGATAATGTCACGACCCAACCCAGTGGGCCACGCCTGGCACCCTACTTGGGCACCCAGACAGACTTACATATCCAATTATCAAATCCAATCTTAACTCATATTTCATGTTAGCCATTTAAACATAATTCAAGTCAAAACTTGTCTTAAGCGGTCACACGTATCAAAATATCATATCAGAACAGAAAGGAGCGGCGGAATACACATCGCCGTACAAATGCACATATACAAATATACAGGCCATTTGGCCGTATCCAAATCTGATAGGTTGGCGGAATATACGTCGCCAATCGTATGTACAGATACAACATAAGGGCCATTTTGGCCACCATAACTGACGGACCACACTAAGACACAAATCGTGACTAAAGCAGACACACATAGGACCCTCGACCCACATATATGACTACAGGCCTCTACAAATGCAGAACGAAAACATATGACGGGACAAGGCCCCGCCGTACCCCAAAATAGTCAAATATACATATGCATATACATCACAAGGGATATGTACCGACATATGGGCTCCGGATCAAAGGAGCACTCTGTAATAGCAGAACATGTGGCCTACACTGGCAGATTACTGATCTTTGTACCTGCGGGCATGAAACACAGCCCCCGAAGAAAGGGGGTCAGTACGAAAGATGTACTGAGTATGTAAAGCATAGAGTACAGAAATGTAAATCACAACTGAAAAACAAACCGGATACAAAAGGGGAATACTGACCAGTATATCAAAATATGTACCAAAACATATATATACATAATGCAGATAAAATCATGCAAAGCTCAGGAACGTGGTCACCACTCCGACGCTGGTGCCACACACAACATAACACTAGAAGGTTCAAATATCCGTACATCCCCGAACACACATATCATCATAGCATATCGCCAGCCATATCACAGCATAACTTCAAACGGAACCCGGCCATATGGCGAGGTCTCGGGGACCGTAACACAGCATACGGCCGAATTAATCATAGGGCGCACGAATCATAACCGGCCCGGGAACCGGTGAACGAAATCATAATAAGGGCACGAGCGGAGTCGTGAGCAAACAATGCAAATTACATATCAAAATACTTTTGCAACTTGATAACATCATATGTTGACTCATTCGTCAAAATAGTTCGAACAATTAATCAAAACTGGGTTTATTTCACAAAAGTATTTCCAAAATGGTAATTATGGTTCAAAATATAATCTAGGATGTCGTGGTAATCAAAACATTACTTTATAATGGCCAAATTCATAAACAAAAGTCTTTTACCGACGTTATACAAAAATGGGTCTAATAGAGCGAACAAAGAAGTCTCGGGGTTAGCGGGCCCACCTCGGGTCAAGTCGAGGTGGCGGACGTGAATCACGGACATTTGGGGTCTATAGAATCATACATAGAGGTTTCGAAGCGATTCGATTACATTTACATAGATTTCGGACATTAGATCACTTTTCAACACAAATGAGAGTCTTATGGTTCAATTGAATTGAATGAATAGTACTCAATTTTCAATTTGGATTTCCAAGAACAGAATTGCCCCAGGGGCTCCAACATCGACCTAGTATACCTAAGACATGCCAAAAGAAGGAAATAGGGTAGCCTTACATACCTTTCTCACTTCTTACGCTCGTTCAAACTCGATTCCCGTTTCGTCCAAAATCTGCAATTGGTCATTGCTACCAATTAGGAATTGCAAAACTTAAGAATTCACTTAACTTCATGTTTGTCTGCCGAAATTTCGGCAGCACCTACCCTATACATATAACATCCCCGAGGCTTAGCTAGGCTCAATATATATCAACAACACAACCCACAATACCAAAGTTATCACGAATCACATCAAAATGGTTCTAACGTCAATATTCTTCTTTTCTACATAAAGCAATACTTCCATTTCAAATTTCAAATTTCCAAACAAGTCTCAAGGATTTCACATTCATCATTAACCAAAATCATCACAATATAATTTGGAAACACTTCATATCATTTGTACGAAATATTCATTCGATATACAAAATATACAACTTTCCACCAAAGTCATAATTCATTCAAAACTTCTAATCTTTAACATACTTATCCATAACATGCATCCATATCCCAAATTCATCAACAATCATCATAATTTGCACCTTAACAAATTCATTTTTATAATGTCATAAAATCATACTAGAACGACATAAACTTCTACATTCCATTTCAATGCAAACTTATATCATTTCATCTTCATTTGCATTGCAAGCATCACAAGGACACAACTAACATGTTAATCAAATTTAATTCATTCCCATTCCATTTCCTATATCACACGGCCAACCTATACATTTCCAACTTCAACCAAATTCATTCCACTTTCATTCTCAATATGAATTCCATCCTACACACAACTCGAATACAACATAAATTCAATCCACCATAAGCATACAATATATATATACACACGGCCATGCACCATATTCCATACCCACTTTGCAAACTTCCATTTTTCCATACTTTCAACTCATTTCTATATACTACAACACAAACAAACCTTTATAACATAATAACATGGAATGAATTCTTACCTTTTTCTCCAATCTTCTTCACTTGAATAAATTGTCATATTGAAGAAACAAATGCTCTATTCTCCCAAACAATTGCACCATGTTGTAGAGGAACTTCAATTTAGTAGGAAAATCACAAAATACAAATTTTAGAGGCAAGATTTTTTAGGGTGATTTTGGCAACCTTAGGGCCGAATATGCCCTTCTTTTATTGCTCTTCTTGCTTTGTTCTTTCTCTTCTTATGTTTCTTGAAATTTCTAATGGATAGAGCTCACTTATATAAATTATAACACATGGGAAAATAATTAAAATGAGGGGTTGGGCCAAGGCCATGTTGGCCGGCCACCCTTCTCATTTTGGGCTAAAATTCTCCTTTTATTTTTTGAGCCCAATGACTTAAAATTCTCGTTTTGTAATTCCCGAAACTAATTTCCAAAATTCCAATTTGGCCCTTGGCCTTCCCCCGTGTTTCCACATCAATACTTTTTATGAATAACCCACATATATACTAATTCAAATCAACAAATAACCTTATTCCTTACAAATCAAAAATTATTTCAAATTTTTCCGAATACGCGAGAATACGGGATATAACATTCTCCCCCCCCTTTAGAACATTCGTCCTCGAATGTTAGATTAGTCTTATAGGGTCTGTAAGTACTTCGGGGGAGTTTTATTTTACGGTCAGCACAATTATTACACATTCGCTATTGAATATAGCCAAGTAAGAAATTTAGGTTACCGGTGGGCATAAGAAATAAGTGAGGACATTTTTTTTCCGTTCCGTCCTCTACTTTCAAGGTCATTGATTTTCCATCATTGTTTTGTCACAAGACCTTACTAGGGGGGTATATCTTTAGTGCGTAATCCCTGCACCTGGTGAGCCAGAATAATTACAGATTGTTCTTCAGCAGACAATTCTTCCGTCACTTAAATATCTTTTGCTGGAAATATTCTGGGAGGATTACTGACACATTTGCGGAGCACGGATACATGAAGTACCAGATGTACCGTTACCAAATCAGATGGTAGATCTAGCCCGTGAGTGACATTCTCAATTCTTCATACAATCTAATAAAGTCCGATATATTATGGACTGAGCTTACTCTTTTGCCGAATCACATTACACCTTTCATAGTTGATACTTTCAAAAACACCCAATCACTAAGCTGAAATTCCCAGGGTCGACGTCGTATATCAGCACACGATTTCTGCCGACTCTAAGTTGCTACTTGTCTCCCTCGGATAAGTTTTACTTTATCAACGGTCTGCTGGATTATATCTGGACCGACTAATTCTGTTTTGCCAATAACAAACTAACCGATCAGTGACCCGAATTTTCCGCCATACAAAGCCTCATAGGGGCAATCTGGATGCTAGAATAGTAGCTGTTATTATAAGCAAACTCGATCAATGGTGGACGATCATCCCAGCTGCCTACGAAGTCAATAATGTAGGCCCGCAGCATATCTTCTAGCGTTTGTACAGTGTACTCGGCCTGTCTGTTGCTCTGAGGTTGGGATACTGAGCTCGGACTTATCTGAGCCCCTAATCCTTCCTGAAAACAAATCTTCAAAACTTAGTCATAAACTGAGTACCTCTGTCAGTGACAATAAATATGGGAACTCCATGGAGTATCACTATTCCTTTAATACATATAGTCTGGTATAATCCTCAGCTGAATCGGGGGTTCCGACGGAAAGGAAATGGACTGGTTTTGTCAGCCTATTAACCATACCCTATATGGAAATCATACTTTCGTGGGGTGCGAGACAAACCCGTAATGAGATCTATATTAATGACCTCCCATTTCCAAATCAGAATTTCTATTTCCTGAAACAATCTGCCCGGTTTCTGATGCTCAATTTTGACTTGTTGACAATTCGGGCACTGGGCAACGAGCCTTGCGATGTCCTTTCTCATACTATTCCATCAGTATAGGCATCCGAGATCATAGTACACTTTAGTAGATTTAGGATAAACAGAATACCGAATATTATGCGCTCCGCTCAGAATTGGCCGTTGCAGCCCTACGATGTCGGGCACACATAGTCTGCCTTCGTATAACCATACCCATCAGGTGAAACCTCGAACTGGGTCTTTTTCATTGTTGAAGGTCGTCTCTCTACCATACCAAATAGACTCCTCAAACTGACACTGTTTTTACCTCTCCATGATCGATGATTCTGCAGCTTCTTAGACGAAAGTTCCATTATCTTCAGAACCGACCAAACGGACTCCAAGGCTAGCCGACTAATGAGTTTTACAAACCAATTCTTTGTTCCTGAATGTACGCCGGTCAACGCCGTCCATAGGTTCGCGACTAAGTGCGTCTGCCACAACATTAGCCCTTCTAGGGTGGCACAAAATATTAACATCATAATCTTTCAATAATTCGAACCATCTTTTCTGCCGCGAATTCGGCTCCTTTTGGCTTAGAATATACTGGAGGCTCTTAGGGCCCGTGTAAATATCAACGCGGACCCCATGTGCGTAATACCGCTATACCTTTAAAGCATGAATTACTGTAGCTAATTCTAGATCATGAGCGAATTAACTTTCTCTCGTGCGGTCTGAGCTGCCGGGGAGCATAGGATACATTCGGACCATTCTCAAAGAACTACATATTTCTGTCGATGTCGAAGGCCTAAGCCAGTCCTTTATCACTTCAGTCTTCTGTATGTCAGTTGTTTTCATGTACACTTACTTTGCTCACTTTCCTTCGTTACCCCCCTTTGGGGTTATACTTACACCATATTCGTATCTTTTCTTTCTAATCTACAACTTGGTTATCTTCGTACGAAACCTCAACAGAATCATAATTACATAGCACGCAATCTTATCCAATAGCTGACACTCAGATATCGTAATTAACATAGCAATTTATCTTTTACTAATTATATCCTTCCTCATTGGATGATTTAGCCAAGCTATTCCTTCTTTCATACCCGTTCCTTATCCGTCGTTCTGTTCTTTTCGATATTCGAATTACCTGATATGCACATGATTCATCATTCCATACCATAGGTTTCCTTTGTTCTGCACTACTACCTCTTAGTTCGTTTTCGCAAATAATTCTCGTGCGTTTCCCCGTTGACTCTTTTAGAGGTTCTACTTAATTACGTTTCTTACGGTTCACTTTTTCTGACATTTTGATTACCTTCCACCCAAGCATTCTCTCTTCTTTCCAAACATCGTTCTATTAGAATCTTCCGATCTCAACCGGTAGCAAAATGAATCTCAGTTTATTTCGTAGCGTCTGTACCATACCTTTCGCTTTATCTCATAAATTCTGCTCGGTTAATGTTTTCCATATATTACAACAATGGCTATCAGGGTTCGCCAATCAACCGACACAGTCATAAATGGGGCCCTACGCATATATATATATATATATATATATATATATATATATATATATATATATATATATATATATATATCACTACCATTTCTCTTACAATACATCTTCAATCGCTTGTTCATACTTACCCTAGTTGCGGAGCTGCGCTGCTTTTCCTTCCCTTTTTAGCAATCTAATCCGTCTCAACTCGGGTGGCCCCTATAAAGTTTCTAGCCATATCACACATCCTAATTCCCTTTTGGTTACCCAGAATTTCCTATTCGTCTCTCATATCTAAGTTTGCGAAATTTTTTGTACATTTCCCAGGGGGTCACCCATCCCAGAATTGCACGCTTAACCTTACAACTTTAATGAATTTAGGCACGTTAAGGCCAGTATAATTGCACCGATTGCCCCATACAACCTTTGTCACGTAATTTAAGACAAGTCGGGGCCTTAACAACCTTTCAAAACGTCCTCGTAGCGGGTCCTACCCCGGCCTAACGAGAATTCTATTACTTTTCTGACTTTATGATTACCGTGTCGCCCCTTGTAAATCCTCAATATTTACCTTCCTGCGTATATATATAATTTCAGACAACCCACGAGTTTAAATTCGTATTCCACAAATTCCATCTCCAATTAGTCGAGAAAAAGCTAATAAAATATTACTGTAGGATATCTTCCGACCACCAGCAAAAGAAAGCTAGAGTCCGATGAACCTCGCGGGATCTTTTAGTACTTAATTCACATAATTACCTCCACTTTTATATATATATATATATAAATATATATCCATATATTGGAGTCGAGAGCGAACCGCTCAGTTCCCGACTGCTTGTCATACGCTTTGTATTCTTTCAATTAGAGGAACTTGGTCGTCGGACATTTTTTTGCCCTCCACATGGGCTGTGCTAAAACAAAATAGGTTGGAACATATTTCCGGTCCCTCCAAATAAATTACGAATTTGCTACTCGTATATGCTTCCTCGAGATAGAATTTTTCCCGATAAGGGTAATACTTCTTACAAATAACATGGAGGGTACCTCTTAAACTTTTATTCCACCATAACAGATTTATCATATCGGTATCGACCTTTAAGACACGTTAAGAATTTATATCTCATTTTACTTTTCGTATTTCTAGAAAAATTTGGGCAGAGGTTCCCCTGTATTTCTTACTATCCCAAAACCTGTACACAGGAAATACCAACCATGCCTCACAGGGCCAACACATATACGTATATACATATCATAGCATATCGCATCATAGCCACACGGGGCTAACAATTACAGATAGAAGTATACAAATGTCGAGGCTTACCTCACATGCCCAACTCAACTGCACCTGCTACACTTTTCATGTTTATTTCTCTTTTCAATGTTCGACCTTATATTTTAATCGTACGTCAGAATACCTTACCCAGCATACGTCTTTCATACCATTGCTTACCTGAGTACTGTGTAGCTTCAAATATCAGCAGTCGTTGTCTTACGTCATTACCGCTATCCAGCTGCAATCAAGGGTTAGAAAGAAAGGAATTCATTTCCTACAGCTGACTCTATCGCACGATCTAAGAATCAAAGAAAGGCAACACCCTAAAGGCCCTGTAGCCTCCTGATCATAGATGTGGTGCACAACACACCGATAAACAAGACTCTACTAGACACGACCAGTAGACATTCCGAGGACAAACCGCTCTGATACCACTTTTGTCACGACCCAACCCCGTGGGCCACGACTGGCACCGTACTTGGGCACCCAGACAGACTTACATATCCAATTATCAAATCCAAGCTTAACTCAAATTTCATGTTAGCCATTTAAACATAATTCAAGTCAAAACTTGTCTTAAGCGGTCACACGTATCAAATATCATATCAGAACAGAAAGGAGCGGCGGAATACACATCGCCGTACAAATGCACATATACAAATATACAGGCCATTTGGCCGTATCCAAATCTGATAGGTTGGCGGAATATACGTCGCCAATCGTATGTACAGATACAACATAAGGGCCATTTTGGCCACCATAACTGACGGACCGCACTAAGACACAAATCGTGACTAAAGCAGACACACATAGGACCCTCGACCCACATATATGACTACAGGCCTCTACAAATGCAGAACGAAAACATATGACAGGACAGGGCCCCGCCGTACCCCAAAATAGTCAAATATACATATGCATATACATCACAAGGGATATGTACCGACATATGGGCTCCGGATAAAAGGAGCACTCTGTAATATCAGAACGTGTGGCCTACACTGGAAGATCACTGATCTCTGTACCTGCGGGCATGAAACGCAGCCCCCGAAGAAAGGGGGTCAGTACGAAAGATGTACTGAGTATGTAAAGCATAGAGTACAGAAATGTAAATCACAACTGAAAAACAAACCGGATACAAAAGGGGAATACTGACCAGTATATCAAAATCTGTACCAAAACATATATATACATAATGCAGATAAAATCATGCAAAGCTCAGGAACGTGGTCACCACTCCGACGCTGGTGCCACACACAGCATAACACCAGAAGGTTCAAATCACCGTACATCCCCGAACACACATATCATCATAGCATATCGCCAGCCATATCACAGCATAACTTCAAACGGAACCCGGCCCTATGGCGAGGTCTCGGGAACCGTAACACACCATACGGCCGAATTAATCATAGGGCGCACGAATCATAACCGGCCCGGGAACCGGTGAATGAAATCATAATAAGGGCACGAGAGGAGTCGTGAGCAAACAATGCAAATTACATATCAAAATACTTTTGCAACTTGATAACATCATATGTTGACTCATTAGTCAAAATAGTTCGAACAATTAATCAAAACGGGGTTTATTTCACAAAAGTATTTCCAAAATGGTAATTATGGTTCAAAATATAATCTAGGATGTCGTGGCAATCAAAACATTACTTTATAATGGCCAAATTGATAAACAAAAGTCTTTTACCGACGTTATACAAAAATGGGTCTAATAGAGCGAACGAAGAAGTCTCGGGGTTAGCGGGCCCACCTCGGGTGAAGTCGAGGTGGCGGACGTGAATCACGGACATTTGGGGTCTATAGAATCATACATAGAGGTTTCGAAGCGATTCGATTACATTTACATAGATTTCGGACATTAGATCACTTTTCAACACAAATGAGAGTCTTATGGTTCAATTGAATTGAATGAATAGTACTCAATATTCAATTTGGATTTCCAAGAACAAAATTGCCCCCGGGGCTCCAACATCGACCTAGTTTACCTAAGACATGCCAAAAGAAGGAAATAGGGTAGCCTTACATACCTTTCTCACTTCTTACGCTCGTTCAAACTCGATTCCCGTTTCGTCCAAAATCTGCAATTGGTCATTGCTACCAATTAGGAATTGCAAAACTTAAGAATTCACTTAACTTCGTGTTTGTCTGCCGAAATTTCGGCAGCACCTCCCCTATACATATAACATCCCCAAGGCTTAGCTCGGCTCAATATATATGAACAACACAACCCACAATACCAAAGTTATCACGAATCACATCAAAATGGTTCTAACGTCAATATTCTTCTTTTCTACATAAATCAATACTTCCATTTCAAATTTCAAATTTCCAAACAAGTCTCAAGGATTTCACATTCATCATTAACCAAAATCATCACAATATAATTTGGAAACACTTCATATCATTTGTACGAAATATTCATTCGATATACAAAATATACAACTTTCCACCAAAGTCATAATTCATTCAAAACTTCTAATCTTTAACATACTTATTCATAACATGCATCCATATCCCAAATTCATCAACAATCATCATAATTTGCACCTTAACAACTCCATTTTTATAATGTCATTAAGTCATACTAGAACGACATAAACTTCTACATTCCATTTCAATGCAAACTTATATCATTTCATCTTCATTTGCATTGCAAGCATCACAAGGACACAACTAACATGTTAATCAAAATTTAATTCATTCCCATTCCATTTCCTATATCACACGGCCAACCTATACATTTCCAACTTCAACCAAATTCATTCCACATTCATTCTCAATATGAATTCCATCCTACACACAACTAGAATACAACATAAATTCAATCCACCATAAGCATACAATATATATATACACACAGCCATGCACCATATTCCATACCCACTTTGCAAACTTCCATTTTTCCATACTTTCAACTCATTTCTGTATACTACAACACAAACAAACCTTTATAACATAATAACATGGAATGAATTCTTACCTTTTTCTCCAATCTTCGTCACTTGAATAAATTGTCATATTGAAGAAACAAATGCTCTATTCTCCCAAACAATTGCACCATGTTGTAGAGGAACTTCAATTTAGTAGGAAAATCACAAAATACAAATTTTAGAGGCAAGATTTTTTAGGGTGATTTTGGCAACCTTAGGGCCGAATATGCCCTTCTTTTATTGCTCTTCTTGCTTTGTTCTTTCTCTTCTTATGTTTCTTGAAATTTCTAATGGATAGAGCTCACTTATATAAATTATAACACATGGGAAAATAATTAAAATGAGGGGTTGGGTCAAGGCCATGTTGGCCGGCAACCCTTCTCATTTTGGGCCAAAATTCTCCTTTTATTTTTTGAGCCCAATGACTTAAAATTCTCGTTTTGTAATTCCAGAAACTAATTTCAAATATTCCAATTTGGCCCTTGGCCTTCCTCCGCGTTTCCACATCAATACTTTTCATGAACAACCCACATATATACTAATTCAAATCAACAAATAACCTTATTCCTTACAAATCAAAAATTATTTCAAATTTTTCCGAATACGCGGGAATACGGGATATAACAGATAAGACCCCGAGCTTATGATGCCGGGTAAGACTATATGTATATGACTATGTATAAAGTATGTATACGAATACGAAACGCACGCACACCTCTGCAGATGGTACGGATAACCCTGATGCCTTGGTAGGGCCAGGTATGCATGATCTTGAGCCTTGGTTGGCCAAGTATATATATAAAACACCGATCCTATAAGGTCGGGTATGCTATGTAAATGCTATGTATATAATATGAATATGAATGTGATAAGACTATGTATAAGAATACGAATAAGGACATGTGTACGAATATGAGCACAAGTATGGTACGAGTATTATTATGGGATACGAACGACGATGTATGCAAGTAAGCGACATGATGATGATGATATTACTGTCTCCCTTCCTATGCTATTTCATATGATATCTATTATGCTTCTATATTGATGTTGATCATGCTTTACATACTCAGTACATTCTTCGTACTGACGTCCTTTTGTTTGTGGACGCTGCGTCATGCCCGCAGGTGCACAGGGAGACAGACTTGATCCATAGCTGCTTATTCAGAGATTGCATAACAGAGCTCCATTTCTTTCGGAGCCATAGCTTTTGGGTACTTATTCTTTTTTGTATATAATTATGGGCATAGCGGGGTCCTGTCTCGCTCATACGATATGTCATACTCTTAGAGGCTCGTAGTCATGTGTATGTGGGTAGAGATGTTCGGCCATGTCGGCCCATGTTTTGTATATCTTTTGTTAGCCACGTCGGCCTTGTACTTATGATGTGGCACAGATGCCTATGATATGTTAAATGATGATGGTCGTCTAATGGGATCAATATGATTAACGATAAGAAAAGCACGAACTGACTTATGGCTCACCTATATGTTATGTTATGTACGATAAGGGGGTGCTCGGGTGGGGTAGCACCGGGTGCTCGTGGCGGCCCTAGCCGGGTCGTGACAAAAGTGGTATCAGAGCAGTTCAGTCCTAGGATGTGTCTACGAGCCGTGTCTAGTAGAGTCTTGGTTATGGGTGTGTTGCGCGCCATACTTATAAACGAGAAGCTGCGGACATTTTAGGAATATATGACCTTCTTTCTTCATAAGAATCGTGCGATAGAGCTATGATGTAAGAAATTCTTATTCCTAAATCGTGTGTTGTGTATTTCAGAGATGCCTAAAAAGAAAAAGGCTACAGCAGCCCAAAAGGGCAAGACGGTGGCAGAAAAGCGGGCTGAAAGAGCACCGCCACCGGTAGTAGATGAAGATGAGTCCCAGAGTGCGGCTCAATCTCAGTCCTCCCAGACAGTGCCTATTACAGAGGAGCACGTGGGACCCTCAGCCCCAGCTCCAGCTCCTCCACCGTACGCTTCGGGCCAAGACGTTAGAGAGGCCATTAATTTGTTGACTCAATTGGTTGCGGCCCATACTTAGAGACCAAGCGCAGGACAAGGTGACAGGGCTGTTAGTGCAAGGGTCCGTGACTTCATTGCTTTGAAACCCCCGGAATTCTTTGGGTCGAAACCGGAGGAGGATCCCCAGGACTTTATTGATGGTATGCTAACGACGCTCCAGTTGATACATGCTTCAGACACCGAATAGGTGGAGCTAGCATCATATAGATTGAGGGATGTCTCAATCCAGTGGTATATGGTTTGGATGTCTTCGCGGGGAGGCAATGCACCTCCACCGGTATGGCAAGAGTTTGGTGACGCTTTTCTCCGTCATTATATGCCCCCAGAGGTTCGGCGAGCTAGGGCCGATAAATTCTTAAATTTGAGGCAAGGCAGTATGAGCGCCCAAGAGTATAGTCTCCGTTTCAATTCCTTGGCTAGGTATTCTTCGGCCATGGTAGTAGATATGGGCGATCGGGTGCACCGATTTGTGAAAGGCCTAGGGCCACATCTGATGGATAAATGCTTGACTACGTCCTTTCAGGACGGTATGGATATTGCACGCATGCAGGCACATGCTCAGAACTTATAGGAAAGCCTACAGCAGCGGAGAAGTGAGCGTGAGCAAGATAGGAGCCAAAACAAAAGGGCCAGACCTTCGGGTTCGAGGAGCGAGTCCAGGGGCGGACACAGACAGCTGTTTCCCAGCCATTCAGGCTATTCTATGACCAGTACACCTCCACAGTTCACGGGGCAGAGATTTGACAGATCTACTCGTTCCGAGCCGAGTCAGTGTTATTCGGGGTCTCAGTTTAGAGGTGATTCAGGCTAGCCAAGGCCACCCGTACCACGATGTTCTCAGTGTGGAAAGTTGCATTGGGGTCAGTGCCGATCTGGTTCAGACGCTTGCTATTCATGTCGTCGGCCAGGCCATATTATGTGTGATTGCCCCTCAGTACATGGTAGAGGTAGGACCCAGCCATCAGGGTCGGTAGTTGGATCTTCGGCATCTGTACGCCCTACGGGGCCAGGTTCACATGCGCCAGCTGGCCATGGTAGAGGCAGAGGTAGAGCTCCCAGTACTAGCGGCTCTCAGCACCGTATTTATGCTTTGGTTGGACGCCAAGATCTTGAGTCTTCTCCTGACGTAGTCACAGGTATATTATTGGTATTCTCTCATGATGTATATGCTTTGATTGACCCGGGCTCCACATTGTCTTATGTTACTCCATATATTGCGGGTCGGTTTATAGTCGAGCCAGAGTCGAACAAACCTTTTGAGGTGTCTACGCCCGTTGGCGAATCGGTGATAGCTAGCTGAGTGTATAGAGATTGTGTAGTCGTGATATGTGACCACCGTACTATAGCTGACTTGCATGAACTAAAGATGGTAGATTTTGATGTCATTATGGGCATGGATTGGTTGGCTTCTTGCTACGCCAATGTTGATTGTAGAATGAAAATGGTTCGCTTCCAGTTTCCGGGAGAACCAGTCTTAGAATGGAAAGGAAATACGGCGTCACCAAAAGGTAGGTTTATTTCCTATCTAAAGGCAAGGAAGATGATCACGAAAGGGTGCATTTATCACCTAGTGCGAGTTCAAGATGTAGAAGTTGAGTCGCCGACTCTTCAGTCAGTTCCGATAGTGAATGAATTTCCGGATGTGTTCCCAGAAGAGCTTCCAGGCCTTCCTCCCGAGCGGGAGATTGATTTTGCTATTGACGTGTTGCCAGACACTAAACCCATATCTATTCCTCCCTATAGGATGGCACCCGCAGATTTAAAGAGTTGAAGGAGAAATTAAAAGACTTGCTTGAAAAAGGCTTCATTAGGCCTAGTTCATCCCCGTGGGGAGCACCCGTATTGTTCGTCCGGAAGAAGGATGGCTCCTTGAGAATGTGCATTGATTATCGGCAATTGAATAAAGTGACAATTAAGAACAAGTATCCCCTCCCGAGGATTGATGATTTATTTGATCAATTGCAAGGTGCCAAATGATTTTCTAAGATTGATTTGAGGTCCGGGTATCACCAAGTAAGAGTTAGGGAGAAAGATATCCCTAAGACAGCTTTCAGAACAAGATATGGCCATTTCGAGTTCCGAGTAATGTCGTTTGGGCTAACTAATGCACCGACAGTGTTTATGGACTTAATGAACAATGTATTCAGGCCTTTTCTGGATTTATTCGTGATTGTATTCGTCGATGATATCCTAGTGTATTCTATATCTGAGGCAGAACATGCGGATCACTTGCGTATTGTCCTTGGAGTTCTTCGAACTCGAGAGTTATTCGCGAAGTTTTCCAAATGCGAGTTTTGGTTGAACTCAGTGGCATTTCTGGGCCACGTTGTTGTAGCTGACGGTATTCGAGTGGATAGCCAAAAGATTGAGGGAGCGAAGACTTGGCCAAGGCCCACGACCCCTACGGAGGTTCGTAGCTTTTTGGGCTTAGCAGGTTATTATAGAAGATTTGTTGAGGATTTCTCTTCTATTTCTGCACCGCTCACCAAGTTGACTCAGAAGTCAGCTAAGTTTCAATGGACAGATGCTTGCGAGCGTAGTTTCCAAGAGTTGAAAGACCGACTGACTTCAGCCCCAGTCTTGACACTTCCAGAGGGATTGGAAGGATATGTTATTTATTGTGATGCTTCAGGCGTCGGGCTAGGTTGTGTATTGATGCAAAATGGTAAGGTGATTGCGTATGCTTCTAGACAATTACGGAAACATGAGCAGAATTATCCTACCCATGACTTAGAATTGGCCGCGGTGGTCCACGCTTTAAAGATATGGAGACACTACTTATATGGTGTCCACGTGGATATTTATACAGATCATAAGAGTCTCCAGTACATCTTCAAGCAGAAAGAGTTGAATTTGCGGCAACGACGATGGCTAGAGTTGCTAAAAGACTATGACGTTGAAATCCTGTACCACCCCGGAAAGGCAAATGTTGTGGCTGATGCTCTTAGCCGTAGGTCGATGGGAAGTCTAAGTGATGTACGACCAGAAAAGAAAGAGATGGCCCGTGATCTTCAACAGTTAGATAGCGTAGGAGTTCGAGTGGTGGACTCAGGTAGCAGCGGAGCTACTATTCAGAATTCAGCAGTTTCATCGTTAGTAGCGGAAGTAAATGAGCGACAATATGAGGATCCCATGCTAATCCAGTACAGAGATACACTCCCTCAGAAGGAGGAGTCATCATTTGACATTTCGGAAGACGGAGTTCTCCGATGTCGAGGCAGGTTATGTGTTCCCGATGTGGCAGGTCTACGCCATCAGATTTTGAGAGAAGCTCATTGTTCCCGTTACTCCGTTCACCCCGGAGCGACGAAAATGTATCATGATCTTAAGACTATATATTGGTGGAGTGGGATTAAGAAAGACGTAGCGGAATTCGTAGCTCAGTGTCCTAATTGCCAACAAGTGAAGATAAAACACCAAAAGCCAGGTGGCTTATTGCAAGCTATAGAAATCCCAACTTGGAAGTGGGAAGTGATTAATATGGATTTCATTACAGGGTTACCCCGTTCTCGACGTAAGTATAATTCCATATGGGTGATTGTGGATAGACTCACAAAGTCAGCTCATTTCTTACCGGTCAGGATGACCTATGTGGCAGAAGATTATGCAAAGCTTTATCTCAAAGAGATAGTGAGACTCCATGGCGTTCCGGTATCTATTATCTCCGATAGAGGAATTTAGTTTACAGCCAAGTTTTGGGGGTCTTTCCAAGAAGGTTTAGGGACCCGAGTGCGCCTAAGCACGACATTTCACCCCCAGACCGATGGGCAAGCTGAACGTACTATTCAGACTTTTGAAGATATGTTACGGGCATGTATGATAGATTTTGGAGGAAATTGGGATGACCATTTGCCACTCATTGAGTTTGCTTACAATAACAGTTATCATTCTAGCATTCAAATGGCACCGTATGAGGCTCTATATGGGCGAAAGTATAGATCCCCAATTGGGTGGTTTGAAACCGGAGAAGCTAAGTTGATAGGGCCAGACTTTTTCCAGCAAGCAATAGAGAAAGTTAAGCTCATACAATATCGGTTGCTAGCGGCTCAAAGTCGTCAGAAGTCCTATGCGGATAATCGTCGAAGAGACTTAGAGTTCGAAGTGAAAGATTGGGTATTCTTGAAAGTGTCGCCGATGAAGGGCGTGATGAGATTTGGCAAAAAGGGGAAGCTCAGTCCCCGGTATATTGGGCCATACGAAATTGTGCGCAAAATAGGCAAAGTGGCCTATGAGCTAGATCTACCTCCAGATTTGGAGTCAGTCCATCCAGTATTTCATGTCTCGATGCTTCAGAAGTGTGTTGGAGATCCTACGAGGATCGTCCCAGTGAATGATATTCAAGTGACAGAAAAGTTAACTTATGATGAAATACCCATTGCCATATTAGATAGGCAAGTACGGAGGCTTAGAAACAAAGAAGTGGCCTCAATTAAAGTTCGGTGGAGAAATAACAATCGAGGGGAAATGACATGGGAAGCGGAAGAGAATATGCGATCCAAATACCCACATTTATTTCAGCCCTTGGAAGAAATCTAAGATGAGACGTCAAAATCATAAGGTATGCATGTTTTCCCTTTTATACATTCAGGTCGTGTGTGGCCAAATTTCTAGTGCTGTTGTGTTATTGCCCTGTGAGGCATTGTTATTGTGGGTTGTTGTGGCAGGGTGGTAGTGCCACATTACAGAGGAAACTCGGCCGAAATTTTTATAGAATTCCCTAAGCCTTTAACATTCGAGGACGAATGTTCCTAAGGGGGGTAGAATGTTACACCTCGGAAAATTTCCCGTTGGTACGCAAGTAAATGAACTAATGATGTGTGCGAGGAGTGCGAGTGTATAATGTTTCATGGGAAATGTATGTGAAGGGATGAGGATGATTAGAATGAAAAGTCGAGAAATGAGAAAAATTGAAAGTTGGCAAAACTGCCCAGTGGTCGTATATTGCAAAATACGGGCCGTAAAGTGCAATACGGTCCGTAAACTTCCAGTTCGTAAACTGGCATGCCAAACTTCAACTTTCTGCCAACTGAGGAAGAGGTATAATACGACCAGGTGGACGGACCGTAAAGTGATTTACGACCCGTAAACCATGGTCGTAAATCACCATGCATGCAGGCCAAAGTCTCTAGTCCTGCTTAAGCTTAAACACGACCACGAGGAACGGTCCGTAAAGTGGAATACGGACCGTAAACCTCCATGGACGACCACTGTTCACCCAGCATAGATTTTCCAATTCATTAAATATGAGGATCAAGACTTATTTAATTTCATTACAACATTACACCACTTCTCTCTATAACTTCTCTCTACATTTATTATATGAGTTTTCAAGGATTATAAGCCATCAATAACATTAAGACAAGTGAATCAAGGGTAAGGGAATCATCAAGGATCATCCAAGTCAAGAAATCCAAATGGAGAAAAACTAGGGTTTTGCTCAAAGAAGAGTATTATCAACCAAAGCTTGTTCCTACAACTTCTAAGGTAAGATTCATGATTTTTACAAGATGTTTAAGGTATTGGAGAATTAAAATACATGGATTGTAGAAAATGTGGTCAACTAGGTCATGAATGATAAATAGTGACATTTTGAGAAATAGTTTGAATTGAGTTATGAATGTTGTTGGGTTGTGATATGAATGTGTTATAAATGGTATTAAGATCATGAACTAAACACTTTAGACGAACGGACGAAGATGGGTGTTATGACCATGAATGTGGGTGAATTAGAGGCAAATTGAGGAATCTAGATAATGTGGATAATGTGAATGACTAATGGCCATTGTTATGATATAAATGAAGGTATAAACGCTAGCATTGGAAGGGAACGTTCAAGTGTACAATAGTTAGATGGAAAGGTATGTAAGGCTAACCCTTCTTTCATAAGGCATGGTTCTTGGCCAAATTCCTAATTCTTCTATATGAGTATGTTGTCTTCACATGGTTGACATTCCGAGCTCATATGCTCACGACCCTTGATATGTACTATGATTATACTATGTTCCTCGCATGACGAGTAACTCCATAATGTAGATGTAACGATAATGATGAGGATAGTAATGATGATGAGAGTAAAATGAGACTAGAGATGCTTACGAGCCATGATATATGTATATGTATGCCTATGATAAGACCCCGAGCTTATGATGCCGGGTAAGACTATATGTATATGACTATGTATAAAGTATGTATACGAATACGAAACGCGCGCACACCTCTGCAGATGGTACGGATAACCCTGATGCCTTGGTAGGGCCAGGTATGCATGATCTTGAGCCTTGGTTGGCCAAGTATATATATAAAACACCGATCCTATAAGGTCGGGTATGCTATGTAAATGCTATGTATATGAAATGTCTATGTATATAATATGAATATGAATGTGATAAGACTATGTATAAGAATACGAATAAGGACATGTGTACGAATATGAGCACAAGTATGGTACGAGTATTATTATGGGATACGAACGACGATGTATGCAAGTAAGCGACATGATGATGACGATATTACTGTCTCCCCTCCTATGCTATTTCATATGATATCTATTATGCTTCTATATTGATGTTGATCATGCTTTACATACTCAGTACATTCTTCGTACTGACGTCCTTTTGTTTGTGGATGCTGCGTCATGCCCGCAGGTGCACAGGGAGACATACTTGATCCATAGCTGCTTATTTAGAGATTACATAGCAGAGCTCCATTTCTTTCGGAGCCGTAGCTTTTGGGTACTTATTCTTTTGTGTATATAATTATGGGCATAGCGGGGTCCTGTCCCGCTCATACGATAAGTAATACTCTTAGAGGCTCGTAGTCATGTGTATGTGGGTAGAGATGTTCGGCCATGTCGGCCCATGTTTTGTATATCTTTTGTTAGCCACGTCGGCCTTGTACTTATGATGTGGCAAAGATGCCTATGATATGTTAAATGATGATGGTCGTCTAATGGGATCAATAATATTAACGATAAGAAAAGCACGAAATGACTTATGGCTCACCTAGATGTTATGTTATGTACGATAAGGGGGTGCTCGGGTGGGGTAGCACCGGGTGCTCGTCGCGGCCCTAGCCGGGTCGTGACAGTATCATCATAGCGCATATATCATCGCATCATCTTCATCATCGTTAACCCGCGTCCGGGTAACCATCATATGCCACCCACTAGGGGTGATCATGCCCGACCCTCTAGGCTCGGCATACACATAGCAGCCCACCTTAGCAGTGACATGCCCGGCCATTTAGGCACGGTGGAATCGTAAGCAGCCCACCTTCGCGGTGACATGCCCTGCTAACTAGGCGCGGTGGAATCATATCATCATGTAATCAATCATAAACTTACATTATTGTACATCTCATGGGCATAACATGACTTAGCATCATTACACATTTATCATCAAAGCATACCTTAGAACTTGAAGGCAACTATGGCTATGTCGGGGTGACATAAGGTCGTGAACCCCCGATTATATTATGGAGTATTTATAAGCATTCTGCCTCACCTTGAAGGAAATGGCATATAAGGTGAGTGTATACAATAAACAGCATCATTAGCTTTGTAGGAACATCATATCATGAACTCTAGAATCTTTAGACTTAAGCTCATCATCATCATTATTGGGCTCATAATGTATCTCTTATCTCATATGGCTATTTATGAACATAGACTCTTAGTTTTTTCGGGATATAGGAGATTCATGGAGAAGAAGTAAAAAATCATGCCATAGGATTCATGCCTTACAAAGAAAGGACTAGCCTCACATACCTTTTTCGTTCAACTAATCTATCACTTGCTTGTTCTCCTTCAATGCCCATGTTTCTACCTTCAAGAGAATTCACATTAACATTAGCTAATCGATTACTCAAACATGCTTACTAAAGCTAAAGAAAATTGGGCAGCATTTCCTTTATTTGTAATACTTTCTCCATATCATATATCAACTCCCAAACATCCATAACAACATTCACAATATAATAGGCAACAATCATCATTCATCTACATTATCCGCATTTCACAATTTCACTTCAATTTCTCCATAATCGTGGTTATAGTTCACTATTGTATTTTCTCACATATAATACTTACCCCATGTTCTAAATGTCATTTATAGCGGACTTATAATCCCAAAATACCAATATTCATAATTCACCCCAAACTACTACTCAACAATGACAGTATTCACACATTCATGACCCATTTCCTATATGCTTCTCCAATCCAAGTGTTTCAACTTTTCAACACCTTAAACAACATGGAATGATATTAAAACTCACCTTAGATATTGGAAGAATAAGCCTTGAGTGGAAATTCTCTTCTTGCACAAAAACCCTAGCTCACTTCCCTTGGGATTTCTTGGCATAGATGAACTTTGATAGGTTCCATACACTTGATTTTGTGGGTTTGACAAAGTTGATCATCAATTTCTCTTACGTTTTTATGGGTGAATAGTGGAGAGAATTCTTGAAGTGTGGAGAGTGGAAATGAAATGAAATAAATGAGAGAGGGTCCTTATATCAACATTTAAAATCTGTTCCGACCGGATTCTACGGACCAACATACGGTCCGTATAAATTATATTGACCGTATGCCTAGCCGTAGATCTGGTCCAGTGAGGTGTGATATTCTGGGCTTATTATATGGCCAGACATACGGCCAGTATGTTGGGCCGTATAATGCCCAGTTCATCCGAACTCATTCTCGTTGACTCGTTTGATCTCCAATCCTTATGGAACCTTCTTGATACTTGATTAACACCTCAATACCAATATAAGGGACATTATCAGTCTTCTCCGAAACATCTTTAAGCCATCATTAACTTGTCGCTCATAATTCGTACCCAACACGCAACATATCATTTGCTTTCCTTGACAACCTTCTTCTGTTACGTTAAATGTCTTTGAATCTCGATTAGGATCATCAAATGCTATTTCTTACTTATCAAAACATCGTATACGTCGTGCTCCTCGCTAGCCTATTCACTGTACGTTAACGGGGAATTTTGCATGGTGTAACATTATTCTCTCCTTTTGGAACATTCGTCCTCGAATGTTAAACACTCGGGAATTCAACGAAAATTTCGCCAGAGTTTCCCCTGTAATATTACACTACCATCCTGTCACAACAACCCACAATAACATTGCCTCACAGGGCCACAACACAATAACCATATAAGTTGGCCACACATGACCAAAAGCATGAAAAGAAAGCATACATACCTCATAATGTTAATGTTTCATCGTGGATCTCTCCTGGGGACTGAAATAGATGCGGGTACTTGGATTTTATACTCTCTTCTGCTTCCCAAGTCATTTCTTCTCGATTGTCATTCCACCATAAGACTTTAACTGAGGCTACTTCCTTGTTTCGAAGTCTTTGTACTTGCCTGTCTAAGATGGCAATGGGCACTTCTTCAGATGCTATCTTTTCTGTCACTTGAACATCATCTATTGGAACAATCCTCGTAGGATCTCCAACACACTTGCGGAGCATTGAAACATGGAAAACTGGATGGACTGATTCAAGCTCTGAAGGCAAGTCCAATTCGTAAGCTACTTGACCCACATTGCGGATAATCTTATGTCACGACCCAACCCCGTAGGCCGTGACTAGTGCTTGAGCTGGACACTCGTATACGTACCTGTTAGATATAATCAACCCGAAACCAAACATAATATGGAAACTTGTAAAAACAATACGTCGTCTCAGAACTGTCACATATATACATCAAGGTAACCTGTCTCCTGAGGAGTCACAATCAATCAAGCATGACATAATACGCAAGCCGACAAGGCTGTCACTACGTATGGGAACATCCCCCAAAATATATATACAAGCCGACGAGGCTGCTACTACATACAACATACCAAGATATATATATATGCAAGCCGACAAGGCTGCCACTACGTATGGGAACGTCCCAACGATAAGTCATGCTAACACAGCCAAACAACATCGGTACACAACCCACACATATGTCTATAGACCTCTAAGAGTATTAACAGTGACATATGACGGAACGGGGCCCCGCTGTATCCTTGGATAAACATATATATACATAAAAAGGATCTGTACCAAAAGTCTAGGCTCCAGAACAATGGAGCACTCCAAGACAGCTGAGTAGAAGCCCTAAGCTGGAGGATCACCAAAGCGAGTATCTGCACCAGCAGGCATGAAACGCAACCCACTGAAGAAAGGGGGTCAATACGAGATATGTACTGAGTATATAAAGCATGAATTACATTAAGGAAGCTCATAACTGAAGTAGAGATTCCAGGAGACAAGTATGATAATCAAGAAATCACTGTACCTGTGCCTTATGAAACAAAATCATACATATCATTATCATGTACCATACCCGGCCCATTATGGGACTCGGTGAATAAAGTCGTGTACACGTGTACCATACCCGGCCCATCATGGGACTCGGTGCCATAATCATATCATCATATCGTCATATCATCATATCATCATATACATATACCGTACCCGGCCCTCTAGTAAGGGACTCGGTGAATAATGCAGTAACACTGTACACGATAACATACCCGGCCCGGGACTCGGTGAATAATATAATAACAGTATGCACGAGTAGAATATCATGAGCAGCCATATGCAACTAAATCATCATCTGAGACTAAATAGAATAAGTAGAATAGCTAACAATCGAGTATCAAAGGCGATAGTCATGTTGAGTACCCCTTTAAATATCGCTATGGACTATATCAAATAGAGCCTCAGGAATCATAGACATGTATCAAGATAATATGAAATAGCTTATGAAAGTGAAGGACATTAGTCATCGTAGAGTCTCTAAGAATAGGAGCTTATACATACCGACTACTATCAAACGTACAGAAGACTCGAGAGCTAATATCTCAATTACCTAAGAGTTCTAACATCAAGAAGTGAATAAGAATCATGAATCACACTCGAAACTTATGAATAGGATTACGCAAAGCTCATATCATACGTCACTTATATCTAAGACTTGCCAAAATAAAGAAAGGACAACTTTACATACCTTTAACGCTTATCCGTAACACAATACGTATACGCTGCCCGAAGTGTCTCGACCTATATTAAGACATCAAGAATTAAGGTTAAACTACGGGAAGGTTCAAAACATATTCCAACATTAGTAACTCCTTTCTAGGTAATTAGACGACATTTCCCTTACATTCAAACCAACTACATAACAACCAAGTCAACATCAACAACCACACATTCAAGTACCATATTAAGACTAATCAAAACAGGATTCGAGAACACTCTAAACAGCCCGCATGACATTTCAAATCAGCCCACATATCATAGCAATCGATAATAACCTACATACGGCTACGACATATCCAAGTTATTCTTAATGATCCTTAGCCATAACATTTTCATCGAAACAACCTTATAACAGCCCAACCAATATAACAACATAAAGGTGCCCGAAAATCTTACGAACATCTACAAATACACCAAGCAAACCACATACGTTTCTTATACATTATTCCATACATTCCTTTCATCTAAATTAGTGAATTATACCAGCCAACACATGACAACAACTTCATTCATTCATATGCAAGAAAACTACATTAATATCACAATAAGTTCTACAACAGCCCACAAAACAAGTACAACTTCAACTTTAACCATTTAATTCCGTCATTCTCATCACCTAATCCATGACAACAACAACCAAAATGTTACTTAAAATTGATTCACCATTTCCAAATAAAAACAGCCCCCTACACGGCCTCAACAACACTTCAACATCAACATACATAATTCCATATATTCAATTCACGTTTACCAAATTGTAACAAGTCCAAATCCCTACTAAAACGTGTAGAAAATGATCAAACCTTACCTTAATAATTTGACTTCTCAACGTGGCTGAAATTTAGTGAATCTAAATACACGTTCTTGCTGCCCTTCAATGGTTAATTCTCATTCCCATGACCTTCAATTGACTTAGAACACCTTGGAAAAATTAAATTTGAATCAAGATTTGTGAGCTTGATTTAGCTCAGCCATAGCCGTGAGCTCTCCCTCTGTATCTTTATAGTTCACAAAATGTGAAGATGATGAAAATGAACTAAGGGCTGGTCTATTAGTCATCAAGTTGGCATTTATATGTTGTCCATGGGCTGGACACGTGGCCCACCCAAGGTATGGGCCAATCAGATTTGGCCATGCCATGGTGGAGTCCACACGGCCCACTAACCCCTTATTAAATGATAATTAGTCTTAATCCCCACTTAATAATCTAATCATGGTTAATTAATCCCTAATCTCCACTAATATTTCTTTACCAATTAAAATTTATAAGCAATTCGTGTACTAATTAAAATCGAAGATTAAAAGTCTCTATCTTATTCCCCAAAATAATCTTGTCCTCAAATTTACCTCAATTCACTTAAAACTATTCCAATGTACAAAAATACGGGATATAACATCCTTCCCCCCTTTAGGACATTCGTCCTCGAATGTTAAACTAGTTTTACAAGGTCTTATAAAGACTTCGGGGGAGTCTCTTTTATTGCTACCACGTATAGTTTCATCTATGAATCAATATAATCAATTTAGGAGTTTAGATTACCTGTAGGCATAGGGAACAAGTAAGGATACTTATTCTTCATCTCCTCTTTGGCTTCCCAGGTCATCTCTTCCCTGTTATTATTTCGCCACAATACCTTGACGGAAGCCACATCCTTAGTGCGCAACTTTCTCACCTGACGATCAAGTATAGCTACAGGGTTCTCCTCGTACGATAGCTCCTCCGTTACCTGGACATCATCTACGGGGAATACTCTAGAAGGGTCACCAATACATTTGCGAAGCATCGACACGTGAAAGACTGGATGTACTGCTTCCAAATCAGATGGTAGGTCTAACTCATAGGCAACCTTGCCTACCCTGCGAATAATATGATAAGGCCCAATGTACCTCGGGCTAAGTTTCCCTCTGTTACCGAATCTCATTACGCCCTTCATGGGTGATACCTTCAGGAATACCCAATCACCAACCTGGAACTCTAAGTGTCGACGTCGATTATCTGCATATGACTTCTGTCGACTCTGAGCTGCTAATAACCTTTCCCGAATAAGCTTCACCTTATCAACAGCTTGCTGAATCATATCTGGGCCGATTAACTTAGCCTCACCAACATCAAACCAGCCAATAGGCGACCTGCATTTCCTGCTATACAAAGCCTCATACGGTGCCATCTGGATGCTAGAATGGTAGCTATTATTATAGGCAAACTCGATAAGTGTCAAATGATCGTCCCAGCTACCCCTAAAGTCAATAACACAGGCCCGTAACATATCTCCTAGAGTCTAAATAGTACGCTCGGCCTGCCCGTCAGTCTGAGGGTGAAATGCTGTGCTAAAACTCACCTGTGTCCCCAATCCTTCCTGGAATGATCTCCAGAAGTTAGCTGTAAATTGAGCTCCTCTATCCTATATAATAGATGTGGGAACCCCGTGAAGTCTTACTATCTCCTTGATATATAACTTTGCATAGTCCTCAGCTGAATAAGTAGTCCTGACTGGAAGAAAATGGGCTGATTTTGTCAGCCTATCTACAATAACCCATATAGAATCATACTTCAGTGGAGTGCGAGGTAAACCTGTAATGAAGTCCATATTAATTGTTTCCCATTTCCAAGTCGGGATCTCCATCTCCTGTAATAATCCACCAGGCTTCTGATGCCCGATCTTAACCTGTTGGTAATTCGGGCACTGAGCGAAAACTCCGCTATGTCCTTCTTCATGCCATCCCACCAATATAAACATTTGAGGTCATGATACATCTTTGTCGACCCTGGATGAATAGAATATCGGGCATAGTGTGCCTCTCCTATAACCTGTTGCCGTAGCCCTGCAACCTCGGATACACATAATCTACTTTTATATCGTAGCACTCCGTCAGGTGTAACCTCGAATGGGGTCTTCTCCTTTTGAAAGGCTGCATCTGTATACTGTACCAGAATAGGGTCGTCGTACTGGCGTCGCTTTACCTCTTCCATAATAGAGGATTCAGCAACTTCTCGAACAGAAACTCCACCATCTCCAGAGTCAGCCAAACGGACTCCAAGACTAGCTAGCTGATGAATTTCATGGACTATTTCCTTCCTTTCTGGTTGCACGTCCGTCAAACTACCCATAGACTTACGGCTAAGTGAATCTGCTACAACGTTTGCTTTCCCTGGATGGTATAGAATATCAACATCATAATCCTTCAGCAATTCTAGCCATCTTCTCTGCCATAAATTCAGCTCCTTCTGCTTAAAGATATATTGGAGACTTTTGTGATCCGTATAAATATCAACATGCACGCCATATAGATAATGCCTCCATATCTTCAAAGCATGAATTACCGCAGCTAACTCCAAATCATGTGTAGGATAATTTCTTTCATGTTTTCTGAGCTGCCTGGAGGCATAGGCTATAACTCTGCCATGCTGCATCAATACACAACCTAGCCCAACACCGGAAGCATCACAATAAATGACATAGCCATCTGGTCCCTCAGGAGGATTTAGAACTGGGGCCATAGTCAACTTATCTTTTAGTAACTAGAAGCTCCGCTCACAAGCATCGGTCCACTGGAACTTAGCTGCCTTCTGAGTTAGCCTTGTTAAAGGCGCTGAAATTGAGGCAAACTTCTCTACGAACCTCCTGTAATACCCTACTAGCCCCAGAAAACTACGTACTTCAGTAGGTGTCGTAGGTCTAGGCCAAGTCTTTACGGCCTCAATCTTCTGTGCATCTACTCGAATACCATCAGCTCCAATAATATGCCCCAAAAATGCTACTGAAGTCAACTAGAATTCACATTTAGAGAACTTAGCATACAAATTTTGGTGCTGGAGCACCCCTAGTACCGTCCTCAAATGATCTGCATGCTCCTCTTCTGATCGTGAATAGACCAGAATATCATCAATAAATACGATCACAAACAGGTCTAGGAATGGCTTGAACACTCGGTTCATTAGATCCATAAACACTGCTGGAGCATTGGTCAGCCTAAAAGACATTACCCTAAACTCATAATGCCCATATCGGGTCCTGAATGCAGTCTTCGGAATATCTGCCTCCTTTACCTGCACTTGGTGGTAGCCTGACCGCAAGTCTATCTTCGAAAAGAATTTAGCACCCTGCAGCTGGTCAAATAAATCATCAATCCTGGGGAGGCGATATCTGTTCTTTATTGTTACTTTATTCAGCTGCCTATAATCAATACACATCCGCAGCGATCCATCTTTCTTTCTCACAAATAATACCGGTGCTCCCCAAGGTGATGTGCTGGGCCTGATGAAGCCCTTTTCTAATAAGTCCCTCAATTGCTCTTTTAACTCTTTCAGCTCCGCATGTGCCATTCTATATGGGGAATAGATATGGGCTGAGTATTTGGCAATACATCTATAGTGAACTCTATCTCACGCTCGGGAGGAAGACTTGGAAGTTCATCCGGGAATACATCTGGAAATTCATTAACTACCGGAACTGACTGAAGAGTCGGTACCTCTGCTTTCAAGTCATGCACACGAGCCAGATGATAAATATAACCCTTTCTAACCATCTTCCTTGCCTCGAGGTATGAAATAAACTTACCCCTTGGCGATGCTGTATTCCCCACCCACTCTATCGTCGGCTCCCCTGAGAACTGGAATCGGACTCTCTTTTCTCTACAATCAACGTTAGCATAACAAGAAGCTAACCAATCCATACCCATAATAACATCAAACTCAGTCATGTCTAACTCTATCAAATCTGCCAAGGTATGACGACTATATATATCCACCGAACAATTTCTATATACTTGCCTTGCTATAACAGAATCTCCTACCGGTGTCGCTACCTCAAATGGTTCTGTCAACTCAGGCTCTATTCCGATTCTACTAGCAACAAAGGGAGATATATATGATAAGGTGGAGCCTGGGTCTATCAATGCATATACGTCCCGAGAGAAAATCGATAATATACCTGTAACTACATTTGGTGACGCCTCCTGGTCCTGTCTGCTAGCCAAAGCATATATACGGTTCGAAGGACCGCTAGAACTGGAAGCTCCACTACGACCTCTACCACGGCCTGCTGGTGTATGAATACCCTGCCCCATAGGACGCATAGCTACAGAAGAAGATGAACCAGCAACTGACCCAGTAGGCTGAGCCGCACCACCTGGATTACCCCTATACGGACACTCTCTCATGACATGGCCTTGACGGCTACATGTAAAGAAAGCACCTGTAGCGAGACGACACTCCCCAAAATAGGGCCTACCACAACGAGAACACCGAGGCAAGGGTGGCCTCGACTGACTCGAACCCTTGTTCACCTGTGAACCTGAAGTCCTGGAGCTCTAACCGGCTCCTGAATACCCTGTACTATCAAGTCTCCTGCCTGTAAACTGTGGGGGTGCACTCCGTGCTGGCTGGGAAGAATTTCTACTATACTGCTGAGGCTGCCTGCCTCGAAACTCACCAGAATAACCAGCCGATCTAGCTCTCTTATGCTGGCCTCTATCATAATCTCTATCTGGCTGGCGTCCTCTGTGTAGATCCTCTACCCCCTGTGTATATGCCTGTAACCGAGCAATATCCATACCTGGCGGAGAAGCCATTACCATACAGCTATTAGTCAAGTAACGATCCAGTCCCATCACATAACGATGCACCCTATCATCCATATCAGCTATAATAGTAAGCGCATATCTGGCCAACGAATCAAACTCAAGACTATAATCCCGAACACTCCTGCCACTCTGTCTCAGATGTAAGAATCTATCAATTCTAGCTCGTCTCATCTCTGGGGGCAGAAAGTGGCCAAAGAAGGCCTCTACGAACTCATCCCATACTGTTAGAGGATCTCCCTCGCCCCTAGACAACTCCCAGGACTCAAACCAATTAACAGCTACATCCCGCAACCGATACGAAGCCAACTCAACAGACTCAGTCTCAGAAGCCCTAATTATCCTCAATGTACGCTACATATTCCGAATAAACACCTGCGGATCATCCTCAGGCTTTGACCCAAAAAACTTTGGAGGCTTACAACTTAAGAAGTCATGATCCCTCAAACTGTCATGTCTATCCGCACGGTCAACCCCTAGTCAATGCCTGCGAGCCTGCCCTACCACTAATCTGGTCAACAACTGAACTACATCTCTCATAGCTCTATCCTCCGCCCCTGGCTGAGGAGCTGGAGGCTCGGGTACTGGAACCTCGGGAGCTGGCGGTGGAGCCGCCCCCTGATCTGCAGCTGCTGCTGCTCTGAGTTCCTCTGGAGGTGGCGGTGTAGCAGAGCTCGCTGACTGGAACACAATCTCAGGCATGGACTGGGCACGGGCCCTAGTAACTCTCTGAGTCTGGCTGGTATCTCCTGCTACCGATTTTCCCTTCCGGGCAGCTGTCGCTTTCCTTTGAGGCATAGTTGTAAACATAATAATCTGTTAGGGAGGGATTATCCTAATACTATAGCTCTAGCGTACGATCTAGAGTAGGAAAGAAAGACAACACCCTAAATGTCCTGTAGCTTCCTGTTTATATATGTGGTGCACAAAACACCGATAAACAAAACTCTAATAGACACGGTCTGTAGACACTCTGAGGATAAACTGCTCTGATACCACTTTTGTCACAACCCAGCCCCGTAGGCCGTGACTAGTGCCTGAGCTGGACACTCGTATACGTACCTGTTAGCTATAATCAACCCGAAACCAAACATAATATGGAAACTTGTAAAAACAATACGTCATCTCAGAACTGTCACATATATACATCAAGGTAACCTGTCTCCTGAGGAGTCACAATCAATCAAGCATGACATAATACGCAAGCCGACAAGGCTGTCACTACGTACGGTAACATCCACAAAATATATATACATGCCAACAAGGCTGCTACTACATAAAACATCCCAATATATATATATATATATATGACGGAACGGGGCCCCGCCGTATCCTTGGATAAACATATATATACATAAAAAGGATTTGTACCAAAAGTCTAGGCTCCAGAACAATGGAGCACTCCAAGACAGCTGAGTAGAAGCCCTAAGCTGGAGGATCACCAAAGCGAGTATCTGCACCTGCGGGCATGAAACGCAGCCCCCCAAAGAAAGGGGGTCAGTACGAGATATGTACTGAGTATATAAAGCATGAATTACATTAAGGAAGGTCATAACTGAAGTAGAGATTCCAGGAGAAGTATATGATAATCAAGAAATTACTGTACCTGTGCCTTATGAAACAAAATCATACATATCATTATCATGTACCATACCCGGCCCATTATGGGACTCGGTGAATAAAGTCGTGTACACGTATACCATACCCGGTCCATCATGGGACTCGGTGCCATAATCATATCATCATATCGTCATATCATCATATGTATATACCGTACCCGGCCCTCTAGTAAGGGACTCGGTGAATAATGCAGTGACACTGTACACGATAACATACCCGGCCCGGGTCTCGGTGAATAATATAATAACAGTATGCACGAGTAGAATATCATGAGCAGCCATATGCAACTAAATCATCATCTGAGACTCAATAGAATAAGTAGAATAGCTAACACTCGAGTATCAAAGGCGATAGTCATGTTGAGTACCTCTTTAAATATCGCTATGGACTATATCAAATAGAGCCTCAGGAATCATAGACATATATCGTGATAATATGAAATAGCTTATGAAAGTCAAGGACATTAGTCATCATAGAGTTTCTAAGAATAGGATCTTATACATACCGACAACTATCCAACGTACAGAAGACTCGAGAGACAATAGCTCAATTACCTTAAGAGTTCTAACATCAAGAAGTGAATAAGAATCATGAATCACACTCGAAACTTATGAATAGGATTACCCTAAAGCTCATATCATACGTCACTTATATCTAAGACATGCCAAAAGAAAGAAAGGACAGCTTTACATACCTTTAACGCTTATCCGTAACACAATACGTATACGCTGCCCGAAGTGTCTCAACCTATATTAAGACGTCAAGAATTATGGTTAAACTACGGGAAGGTTCAAAACGTATTCCAACGTTAGTAACTCCTTTCTAGGTAATTACACGACGTTTCCCTTACATTCAAACCAACTACATAACAACCAAGTCCACATCAACAACCACACGTTCAAGTACCATATTAAGACTAATCAAAATAGGATTCGAGAACACTCTAAACAGCCCGCATGACATTTCAAATCAGCCCACATATCATAGCAGTCGATAATAACCTACATACGGCTACGACATATCCAAGTTATTCTTAATGATCCTTAGCCATAACATTTTCATCGAAACAACCTTATAACAGCCCAACCAATATAACAACATAAAGGTACCCGAAAATCTTACGAACAACTACAAATACACCAAGCAAACCACATACGCTTTTTATACATTATTCCATACATTCCTTTCATCTAAATTAGTGAATTATACCAGCCAACAAACGACAACAACTTCATTCATTCATATGCAAGAAAACTACATTAATATCACAATAAGTTCTACAACAGCCCACAAAACAAGTACAACTTCAACTTTAACCATTTAATTCCTTCATTCTCATCACCTAATCTATGATAACAACAACCAAAATGTTACTTAAAATTGATTCACCATTTCCAAATAAAAACATCCCCCTACACGGCTTCAACAACACTTCAACATCAACATACATAATTCCATATATTCAATTCACGTTTACCAAATTGTAACAAGTCCAAATCCCTACTAAAACGTGTAGAAAATGATCAAACCTTACCTTAACAACTTGACTTCTCAACGTGGCTGAAATTTAGAGAATCTAAATACACGTTCTTGCTGCCCTTCAATGGTTAATTCTCATTCCCATGACCTTCAATTGACTTAGAACACCTTGGAAAAATTAAATTTGAATCAAGATTTGTGAGCTTGATTTAGCTCAGCCATAGCCGTGAGCTCTCCCTCTCCCTCTCTATAGTTCACAAAATGTGAAGATGATGAAAATGAACTAAGGGCTAGTCTATTAGTCATCAAGTTGGAATTTATATGTCGTCCATGGGCTGGACACGTGCCCCACCCAAGGCATGGGCCAATCAGATTTGGCCATGCCATGGTGGGGTCCACACGGCCCACTAACCCCTTATTAAATGATAATTAGTCTTAATCCCCACTTAATAATCTAATCATGGTTAATTAATCCTTAATCTCTACTAATATTTCTTTTCCAATTAAAATTTATAAGCAATTCGTGTACTAATTAAAATCGAAGATTAAAAGTCTCTATCTTATTCCCCGAAATAATCTTGTCCTCAAATTTACCTCAATTCGCTTAGAAATATTCCAATGTACAAAAATACGGGATAACATCTTATAGGGTCCAATGTATCGAGGACTTAACTTCCCTTTCTTTCCAAATCTCATCACCTCTTTCATTGGCGACACCTTCAAGAATACCCAGTCACCAATTTGAAATTCTAAGTCTCGCTGGAGGTTGTCCGCATAAGATTTTTGGCGACTTTGGGTTGTCAATAATCGATCTCGGATCACCTTGGCTTTTTCTACCGCTTGATGAATCAATTCAAGGCCTATTAGCTGTACTTCTCCTATTTCAAACTATCCAATTGGAGATCGACACTTCCTCCCATATAAGGCTTCATACGGAGCCATTTGAATACTGGAATAGTAGCTATTGTTGTATGCAAACTCGATTAGAGGTAAGTGGTCATCCTAACTACCACCGAGATCTAAGACACATGCTCTTAGCATATCCTCCAAGGTCTGAATAGTATGTTCGACTTGTCCATCGGTCTGCGGATGAAATGCCGTGCTAAGCTTCACTTGAGTATCTAGATCTTCTTGGAAAGATTTCCAGAACTTGGCTGTAAATTGCGCTCCTCTATCTGTGATAATGGATATCAGAATACCATGGAGTCGCATAATTTCTTTGAGATACAACCTCGCATAATCTTCTGCTGAGTATGTGGTTCTGACTTGAAGGAAATGAGCTGCTTTCGTTAATCTGTCCACAATCACCCATTTAGAATCATACTTGCCTCTAGAACGAGGTAACCCTACGATAAAATCCATGTTGATCACTTCCCACTTCCAAGTAGGGATTTCCATTGCTTGCAATAATCCTCCTGGCT
The DNA here is from genome assembly GCF_019175385.1 of Lycium barbarum. NCBI lineage: Eukaryota > Viridiplantae > Streptophyta > Magnoliopsida > Solanales > Solanaceae > Lycium > Lycium barbarum. The sequence goes on from NC_083344.1 coordinate 74,561,086, forward strand.
TTCGATGTTCGATTTTTACTTGTTGGCAATTTGGACATTGAGCTACAAAGTCTGCTATGTCTCTCTTTATGCCATCTCACCAATATATCAACTTGAGATCATGATACATCTTTGTTGCACCTGGGTGAATAGAATACCGAGAATGATGAGCTTATTCTATAATTTGACGGCGCAATTCTGCGACATTCAGAACATATAGCCTGCCTCGGTATCTGAGAATTCCATCCATAGAAGTTTCAAATGGGGACTTCTCTTTTCCATGAACTACGTGTCTATAATGGCTCAACTGAGGATCTTCATATTGTCGCTCTTTCACTTCCGTATGCAGGGACGAAACTGTGGGATCATTAATATCGATTCCTGCACCACATGAATCAATTAAACGTACTCCAAGATTAGCTAGCTGGTGAAGCTCATGAATCATCTCTTTCTTTCCCGGGGGAACTTCACATAGGCTGCCCATTGATCTGCGGCTAAGCGCATCAGCTACTACATTTGCTTTTCCGGGGTGGTATAAAATGCTCACATCATAATCTTTCGCTAACTCTAACCACCGCCTCTGCCGTAGATTTAACTCCTTTTATTTGAAAATGTATTGAAGACTTTTGTGATCTGTATAAATATCGATATGCACACCATACAGGTAATGTCTCCACATTTTTAATGCATGAATGACTGCAACCAATTCGAGATCATGAGTTGGGTAGTTCTTTTCATGTTTCCGCAGCTGTCTCGAAGCATAAGCAATGACTCTATCGTGCTGCATTAACATACATCCTAACCCAACACCAGAAGTATCACAGTACACCATATAACCATCAGGCCCTTTTGGAAGTGTTAAGACTGGAGTTGAGGTTAATCTGTCCTTCAACTCTTGGAAGCTGCGTTCATAAGCATCATTCCATTGAAACTTAACTGACTTCTGGGTTAGCTTCGTCAATGGGGCTGAAATAGAGGAAAATCCCTCTACGAACCTTCTATAGTAACCTGCCAATCTCAGAAAACTACGGACTTCTGTAGGCGTCGTAGGCCTTGGCCAAGTCTTCACAGCTTCAATTTTTCGAGTGTCGACTCAAATGCCATCATCTGAAATAACGTGGCCCAAAAATGTCACAGAATTCAGCTAAAACTTACACTTTGAAAAAATTTCATATAATTCTCGTGTTCGAAGAATGCCAAGAACAATATGTAAATTATCAGCATGTTCTGATTCTGTGCGAGAATACACCAGAATATCGTCAATGAATACTATCACAAATAAGCCCAAAAGGGGCCTGAATACATTATTCATCAAATTCATGAACACTGCTGGAACATTGGTTAACCCAAACGACATCACCCAGAATTCGTAATGGCCATATCTCGTTCTGAAAGTTGTTTGGGGAATATCTTCTTCTTTAACTCTCACTTGATGGTAACCTGACCGCAAGTCTATTTTGGAGAACCACTTGGCACCCTGTAGTTGATCAAATAAATGATCAATTCTCGGAAGAGGATATTTGTTCTTTATCGTCACCTTGTTCAACTGCCTGTAGTCGATGCACATTCGTAGGGAGCCATCTTTCTTCCTCACAAATAGGACTGGTGCTCCCCACGGTGATGAACTGGGTCTAATAAACCCCTTCTCAAGCAAATCTTTCAAATATGCCTTTAACTCTTTCAATTCTGCCGGAGCCATTCGGTACGGAGAAATAGAGATGGGCCTGGTGTCCGACAACATATCAATAGCGAAATCAATCTCTCTTTCCGGAGGAAGGCCTAGAACTTCATCTGGAAATACATCCGGGAATTCATTCACTATCGGAACGGATCGGAAAGTTGGCGACTATGCTTTGGTATCATGAACTCGGACTAGGTGATAAATATAGCCTTTTGCTACCGTCTTTCTTGCTTTAAGGTAGGAAATAAACCTACCTCTTGGAGATGCTGTATTACCCTTCCATTCTAGCACGGGCTCTCCCGAAAATTGGAATCGAACTATTTTCATCCGACAATCAACATTAGCATAACATGAGGCCAACCAATCCATACCCATAATCACATCAAAATCTAACATTTCCAGCTCAATTAAATCAGCTTTGGTCTGGCGATTGCATATCACAAGTACACAATTTTTATACACTTGTCTAGCTATCACGGGATCACCAACCGGAGTAGATACCTCAAAAGGTTTAATTGGCTCAAGTTTCATCCCAATACAACCAGCAACATATGGGGTAATATAAGACAAGGTAGAACCCAGATTTATCAATGCATACACATCATGGGAAAATACAGATAATGTAACTGTAACCACATCCGGGGAGGACTCGAGATCCTGTCGTCCGGCTAAAGCATACACATGGGGCTGAGTGGCACCTGTAATAGATGCTCCCCCTCTACCTCTACCTCGACCTGCTGAAATCTGGGGAGTCTGCCCTACCGGGCGCACTGAAGATGAACCAGCCACTGATCCTGTGGGCTGAACCCCAACTCTGCCACTCATCGACGGATAATATCGCATCATATGCCCAACCTGGCCGCACGACACTGTCCGGAATATAATCTACTGCACTGGCTGCATCGCGGTACTGGGGGTATCCTCTAGCCATAATCTCCCCCAAACTGAGAATCTGAGGCCCTCGAACTCTGACCCTGTCCTGAACGAAAGGAGCGATCAAATCTCTTACCTGCAAACCGTGGAGGTGCACTAGTCACCGACTGGCCTGATTTTCTAGAATGTGTCTGCCTTGATCCCCCTCTATAATCACTTCCTGCCCCCGTAGATCTAGCCCTCTTGCTTTGTCTTCTATCGATATCACGATCACCCCCTTGCGGAGGTTATTGTCCTTCTAAATTCTGGGCATGGGCTTGTATTCAGGAAATATCCATCCTATCTTGCAACGAAGCCATCAAACAATCCTTAAATAAATGTGGCCCTAAGGCACTCACAAACCGGTGAACCCTACCTCCCATATCGGCCACCATAGTCGGGGCATTCTAGCCAACGAATTAAACTGAAGGCTATATTCCCGGGCACTCATATTTTCTTGCTTTATATTTAAGAACCTATCCGCTTTAGCTCGGCGGACATCGGGTGGCAAATAGTGACGGATGAAGGCATCTACAAATTCTTGCCCAACGGGAGGAGGTGCATCCTCTTTTCTTGATGATAACCAAGTATTGTACCACAATACCGCCACATCTCGGAGTCTATAAGATGCCAACTCCACAAATTCAGTTTCGGAGGCATGAATAATCTTCAATGTCCTCAACATTTCATCAATAAAACTTTGCGAGTCTTCATTCGGCTTCGACCCAAAAAATTCCGGAGGATTCAAACTCATGAAATCACAGGCTCTGGTACTAGCTACCCGATCACTTGGACTCACATTCTGCCGCTGTGCCTGGGCGGCAACTAACTGCGTCAATAGATGAATAGCCTCGGTCACTTGTTGACCCGAAGCGACCGGTGGAGGAACTGGAGCTGAAGCTCCTCCTTGTTCTTCTACATTGGGCGGGGTGGAAGAAGTATTAGATAGAGCCTCATTATGTGATTCGCCCTCTTATATGTTCATTGGCGGCTCTCTTTCTACCCACCTTTTCATCGTAGTCTTGCCCTTTTGGGCGGCTGTAGCTTTTCCCATTGGCGGCATTTCTGAAATCATAGCACACTATTAGGGAGGAGAAAGTCTTATAATACAGCTCTATCACACGATCTCTTAAGATGAAAGATGGTCATTTTTCCTAAATGCCCTGTAGCCTCCAGTTTATTAGTGTGGCGCGCAACACACCATAAACAAGACTCTACTAGAAACGGCTCGTAGACACTCCCTAGGACCAAACTGCTCTGATACCACTTTTGTCACGACCCGACTAGGGGCCGTGACGGGTACCCGGGGCTAACCACCAAGCACCACTCATTCTGTTACTCATCATACTCATATCATAGAAGAATCATTTTTCGTTTGGAAACATAATTACTTTTATATACATACGCCCTTCGGCTATCAAAATAATAATACATACACAATAGTAGCATCGTGAGACCATACTAGCTACACATGTGTATCTACGAGCCTCTACTAGAGTACTAGACATATGGACGGGACAAGACCCCGTCGTGCCCAAAATACATGTACATATATATACACAAAAGAATAAACCAAATAGCACCTCCGGAGTAATGGAGTGCTCCTGTAAATCTGCTGAAACTTCTACGAGTCTGGATCACCTCCCTGTCAACCTGTGGGCATGAACACAACGTCTAAAGAAACCAGACGTCAGTACGAACATTGTACTGAGTATGTAAGACATGAATGAAATGAACATAATAGAAGAATCATAAGACATAGGATGAAGATATAACCTGCGTGAGTTTCATGGGTGAATACATTTCATACATATATCTTATTTTTATATAATCATAGTACATGTATAATCATAGCGCATATATCATCGCATCATCATCATCATCGTTAACCCGCGTCCGGGTAACCATCATATGTCGCCCACTAGTGGTGATCATGCCTGGCCCTCTAGGCTCGGTGTAAACATAGCAGCCCGCCTTAGCGGTGACATGCTCGGCCATTTAGGCACGGTGGAATCGTAAGCAGCCCGCTTTCGCGGTGACATGCCGGCCAACTAGGTGCGGTGGAATCGTATCGTCATATACTCAATCATAAACTTACATTATTGTACATCTCATAGGCATAACATGACTTAGCATCATTATACATTTATCATCAAAGCATACCTTAGAACTTGAACGCAACTATGGCTATGTCGGGGTGACATAAGGTCGTGAACCCCCGATTATATTATGGAGTATTTATAAACATCCTGCCTCACCTTGAAGGAAATAGCATATACGGTGAGTGTATACAATAAACAACATCATTAGGTTTGTAGGAACATCATATCATGAACTCTAGAATCTTTAGACTTAAGCTCATCATCATCATTATTGGGCTCATAATGTATCTCTTATCTCATATGGCTATTTATGAACATAGACTCTTAGTTTTTCCGGGATATAGGAGATTCATGGAGAAGAAGGAAAAATCATGCTATAGGATTCATGCCTTAGAAAGAAAGGACTAGCCTCACATACCTTTTTCGTTCAACTAATCTGTCGCTTGCTTGTTCTCCTTCAATGCCCACATTTCTACCTTCAAGAGAATTCACATTAACATTAGCTAATCGATTACTTTAACGTGCTTACTAAAGTTAAAGAAAATTGGGCAACATTTCCTTTGTTTCTACTACTTTCTCCATACCATATATCAACTCCCAAACATCCATAACAACCTTCACAATATAACAGGCAACAATCATCATTCATCTACATTATCCGCATTTCACAATTTCACTTCAATTTTTCCATAATCGTGGTTATAGTTCACTTTCGCGTTTTCTCACATATAATACTTACCCCATGTTCTAAATGTCATTTATAGCGGACTTATAATCCCAAAATACCAATATTCATAATTCACCCCAAAGTACTACTCAACAACGACAGTATTCACACATTCATGACCCATTTCCTATATCCTTCTCCAATCCAAGTGTTTCAACTTTTCAGCACCTTAAACAATGTGGAATGATCATAAAAATCACCTTAGATAATGGAAGAATAAGCCTTGAGTGGAAATTCTCTTCTTGCACAAAAACCCTAGCTCACTTCCCTTGGGATTTCTTGGCTTCGATGAACTTTGATAGGTTTCATACACTTCATTTTGTGGGTTTGACAAAGTTGATCTTCAATTTCTCTTAGGTTCTTGTGGGTGTAGAGTGGAGAGAATTCTAGAGGATTCTTGAAGTGTGGAGAGTGGAAATGAAATGAAATAAATGAGAGAGGGTCCTTATATCAACATTTAAAATCTGTCTCGACCAGATTCTATGGACCAACATACGGTCCGTATAAATTATACTGACCGTATGTCTGACTGTAGATCTGGTCCAGTGAGGTGTGATATTCTGGGCTGATTATACGGCCCGACATACGACCAGTATGTTGGGCCGTATAATGCCCAGTTCATCCGAACTCATTCTCCTTGACTCGTTTGATCTCCAATCCTTATGGAACCTTCTTGACACTTGATTAACACCTCAATACCAATCTAAGGGACATTATCACTCCATGGAGCAAAGAACGCTGGGAGTTCCAATTTGTATGCAAAGAACGCTCTCTTCTCTCTCCTCAAAATTGATGCAAACCCTAATACAACAATCCCTAACCTAGCCGTAATATGGCCAGTCCGGCCACTGGTCAGTCGTCATTGGCGGCTGACCAGCCTCTCCCTCTAACCTCCTCCATCATTTTCCCACCCTTACCTCAATCCAATATATTACCTTCTTCTTCATCTCAACCAAACCCTAATTCTTCAAATCTTAACGTAAACTTTCCTACATACCCTAACCCTTCAAAAAGCTTTGCCAATACATTAACGGGTAGAGTGGAAATCTGTGCAGCATTGAAGCAGCAATGTGAACCTATCCCTAGGAAGAATCTAACGTATGTTGATGGTATTCCAATGGTGAAGTGAACTGAGGCTGAAATCAAAAAATTGGAGATATTGGAAGACCTTCAACATGCAGTAATTTGCAAATTTTCCCATGGGTGGCTGGAGCTGGAAGATCTTCGTAATATTATACCATCACAATGTGGATTAGAAGGTGACTGTAAGGTTGGATTATTTGGGCCAAGACATGTTTTGATCAGATGTTCATTGATGGAAGATTTTATCAATCTTACATATAGAGGAGCATATTATTTGAAGGCCAAAGATGGTGTTACCTATCAGATGAGGCCTCTTATTTATGATTCTAAGTTCAATGTGGATGAAGAAACATCTCAGGCAATGGCGTGGATCTCTTTTCCAAACTTGTTACCTACTTTTTTGGTCAAAGAATCATTGTTTACCATGGCTTCTGCTGTTGGAAAGCCTTTATAGTTGGATTTGGCGACCATAAACAAGACTCGACCTAGCTGTGCTCGAGTTAAAGTCCAAGTTGATCTTCTTGCTGAATTACCTTAGTTTCTGATGTTGGAAATAGAGAATGAGGATACAAAGGACATCAGGAAGATGAAAGTCAAAATTCAATATGATTTCCTTCCAAAATATTGCACTGAATGCAAGATTCAAGGCCACTCTAGAGATGAGTGTAGAATCCTTCATCCTGAATTGAAGAAAACAGCAGATGTTGAGGGTACAGGCTCAAATAAAGGGATGAAGGAGACAGGAAATCAACAGGCACAAGCTGTTAAGGATAAAGGCAAGCAGGAGGCACGTAGATGGCATCATGGCAGAAATTATTATATGAAGTATGTCCCAAAAACTACTACTTCTGATAAGGGGAATGAAAGCACAATTGATCATGGTGCTGCAAAGAAAGATGATGCTTCAGAAGTACAGGTGATGGTGCAAAACAAGTTTGATGTACTAAATACTGTGGAGGAAGGAGAGATACCAAGTACAAGTACATCCAAAGATGAGGGGGAGACTTCTAATGTAAATGACAACAAGGATGATCAAAGTCACCAGGTGGAGACAAGGCTGAATAATGCAGATATCATTCAACCAGATGTTCAGGAAGGTATGCCAGGCACTTTTCAGGAAAAAGAAACTCATAACTCCTTGGCTGATGAGGTGGAGGAAAGGTAATATGATGATGGAATACAAAGTAATGTTGTGGGAGACTCTTGTAAAAGCGACAGTGTGGAAGAATCAATTCATGGTGGCATCAATGAAGTAGAAAAGGAATTGAATACAGGAGAAAACCAACAAGAAGATGGAGAACATGGTAAAACTGATGGACAAACAGGCACCAATACAGCAGAACAAGGAACAGTAGACAATCCAGACAAAGTGGAGGTGCAAAAACAAAATGATCATCAGGAAAATGATGAGCATGTGGATGTTGAGGATACAAGATTAGATGCAGTAAAAGAGCTTTCAGAGGGTTCTCCCTCAGTGATAACTCATAATCCTGAGCAAAGAGAAGAAAAAGTGCAGGAATATGTGCAATCCATAGAGGCAATAGTATTAGCTGACGAGCAGGTGTATGTGGAGCAAGATGCAGATCCACCAGATCATTCTTCTTCAGAAAAGGCAATGGTGATTTCACAGACTGATCATTGGGTGACATTTTGTAGAAAGTCTTCTCCAGTCAAAGAATTACATGACCTGATCTCTCATAATATAGATGGTTGGGAAGGAGGGGAGGATGTCAGATATCTCCACAGAGAAGACAAAGAGGAGAATATTAATCATAATAAGGAAAACATTCTTAAGCAGGCAGATATATCTCCTAATAGCAAGTCTAACAATAAGGGTCAGAAGAAAGGCATGAAGAATGCTATTGACAAGCAAATTACACTCAGGGTGGTACCAAAGAGGAATGCTACTAAATCTAATGTTAAATGATGTTGAAGTCATTCATTTGGAACATTAGGTCAGTGAAGACACAAAAAGCCTTTCATAGGGTTCAACTGTTAAACAGACATCACAAATTCTTTTTGATTGCTCTCATGGAGCCTTTTCAACAGGTCAGGACAATAAACCAGTATAGAAGAAGATTGGGCATGTGCTTAGCCAATGCTAACTGTAATGGTAAAATCTGGTATTTTGTGGCTGGTAAGATAGATGTAGAAGTTCTGATGGACTCCCCTCAACAAATTAGTTTGAAGCTGTTTTTACAAGATCTGAATCAGTATCTTATTACTACTTTAGTATATGCTAAATGTAGTGCTTCTGAAAGAATAGAGTTATGGGAGGATATCTATCATCTCTCCAATACTTTATCTTGTTCCTGGTTAGTAGGAGGAGATTTCAATGTGGTTTTGAATGATGAAGAGAAGATAGGGGGCAATCTTGTTCAACCTCAGGATATAGAAGACTTTGCTTTTTGCATAAACTTCTGTGAGCTTGAATAGGTAAATTTTAAAGTTAGTCCCTTCACCTAGTGGAATGGTAGAGCAGATGCAGCATGTATTTTTGAGAGATTGGATAGGATGTTGGTGAATTCATTGCTTCTGGACAACTTTGGACACATAGAAATGGAACATCTAGCAAGAACTGGTTCAGATCATGCTCCACTTATGTGTACCTATGGGGATAAGCATGAAAGGTTGGTCAAACCTTTTAAAATTCTATCTTTTTGGATAGAACATACATCTTTCCTAGATACAGTCAGGCAGAATTGGTCCATTTGGGAGCATGATGATCCTTTCATAAACTTCAAAAGCAAGATGAAAAATCTAAAAGGAGTGTTATGCAAATGCAGTAGGGAAGTGTTTGGAGATATATTCAAGCAGTTGATCATAAGGGAAGAAATAGTGAGGTTAAAGGAACAATTGTTTGAACAAAACCCAAGCCAAGTAAATAGAGTGGTTTTGCAGAAAGCTTTGGCTGAGACTAAGAGATATTTGCATTATGAAGAGGAGTACTGGAGACAAAAATCAGGTCTGGATTGGTTTGTAGATGGACACAAAAATACTAGATTTTTCCATAATTTAGTAAAGGGAAGTAGGAAGAAATTGCAGATCAAAAGAATTCAAAACTCAGATGGTTCATGGATTGAGGATGAAGATCAAATGGCAGATGAGGCTGTGCATTTTTACTCTCAGCGATTTTCACAAGAAGAGTTAATTGGAGATGAAAATTTGTTGTCACTTATTCCTGTTTTGATTGACCAAAACAGAAATGATCTTCTTTGTCAAATGCCTAGTGTTGACGAAGTCAAAAAAACTGTGTTCAACCTTAGTGGAGCAAGTGCGAGTGGACCTGATGGCTTTCCTGGAGTGTTCTACCAGACATGTTGGGACATTATTGGCTTGGATGTATACAAGATGGTGGTGGCTTTCTTTCAGGGTCATACACTTCCAAAATCAGTCACTCACACAAATATTGTGTTACTACCAAAGAAGGAGTTGATTCAAAGTTACTCATACTTAAGACCTATAAGTTTAAGAAACTTTATCAACAAAGTGATGTCAAGAGTTGTTCATGATAGATTGGAGAGTGTGTTACCACAGTTGATCTCTATTAATCAAGCAGGTTTTGTTCAAGGGAGGAGCATTATTGAGAATGTGCTGTTGGCACAAGAAATAGTGACAGATATCAGAAAAAGGGGCAAACCAGCAAATGTAGTGATCAAATTAGACATGGCAAAAGCCTATGATAGAGTATCTTAGTCATATTTGATAAAGGTACTCAACAAAATGGGATTTGCTAGTCAATTCATTGACATGATTTGGAGGTTGATTGCAAATAACTGGTATTCCATCCTATTTAATGGTTAGGCCAAAGGATTTTTTCACTCAACTAGGGGTGTTAAACAAGGTGATCCTCTTTGACCTTCATTGTTTATTTTATCAGCAGAGGTGTTATCAAGAGCTCTAAATGCAGAATTTGACAATGCTGAGTATGTGGGCTATGGCATGCCTAAATGGAGTCAAAATATTAATCATCTAGCATATCTAGATGATACTATAATATTTGCATCTGCAGAAGGGGAGTCATTGTAGAGAATCATGAAGATACTGCAGGAATATGAGGCAATCTCTAGTCAACTGATCAATAAAGGCAAGAGTGCCTTTTATATGCATGACAAGATTGCTGGTGCACTATCTCAGCAGGTGGAGCAGATTACAGGCTTTTAAAAGGATCAATTTCCATTAACATACTTGGGATGTCCTATATTTCATTCAAGTAGGAAAAAGGGATACTACAATGATCTTATCAAGAAGGTGAAAAACATGCTGCAAAATTGGAAAGGAAAGCTGCTCTCTTTTGGTGGAAAGGCAGTTCTTATCAATAGTGTGCTTCAGAGTATTCTAATATACATGTTGTGAGCTGTTGTTCCCACAAAATATACCATTAATGAGCTTCATAAAAGCTTTTCAAGGTTTTACTGGAGTACCAAGGAAGAAGGTAAAAGCAGGCACTGGTCCTCTTGGGACAAGATTTGTTTACCAAAAGAAGAAGGAGGATTAGGATTCAGATCTCTAGAGGATTTGTCCAAGGCCCTTTTTGCCAAATTATGGTGGAAATTTAGAACATCAAATACATTATGGTCAGTCTTTATGTGGAATAAATATTGCAAGAAGAAGAAGCCTACAGTAGTGCAGTGGAAAGATGGATCACAAGTGTGGAAAACATTGCTACAGGCAAGGGATCAGGTGGATCATCAGATATGGTGGGAACCTAAAAATGGAGCATGTGATGTATGGGAAGATAATTGGACTAAGCTTGGTCCAATCAAACAGGTAATACCACCAGATTTTCAGATTGACATTAGCATTGAGGAAGTTTCACACTTTATGAATGCAGATGTCTAGGATGCACATAAATTGCATGCCAAACTGCCAATTAATGTGTGTGATCATATCTTACAACAACTGAGTATAGTGGAACATTCAGAGGAGAAAGATAAAGCCTGGTGGATGCCTAGCACTACAAGAGACTTCACTGTACGGAGTGCTTGGAATATGCTCAGGAGAAAGGCTCAAACAGCTGATAACTTTTCAAAGTTGTGGCACAAAGGAGTTCCATTCAAAATATCATTCTTCTTTTGGAGGTTGTGGAAGTTCAAATTACCAGTGGATGATATACTAAAGAGAATGAATATCAGTATTGCATCTAGATGTAGATGTTGTTTGAATTCTCAGTAGGAGGAGACAATTCAACATCTATTCCTTATAGGTGATTTTGCAGCATAAATTTGGCAGCATTACAATGCAGCTGTGGGGATAGTTGTGCCAAGGATCCAGATTCATCAGACAATAATACAATGGTGGTATATGCAAGGTCCTACAAAGCTCAAAGCAGTCATGCAGGCTGCACCTGCATTCATATGCTGGAAACTATGGAAGAGGAGAAATACTATCATGAATGGGGGTAAGATGAATAAACTAAAGGTCATACATGGGATCAACTATAATCTGCAGCAACTGGTGAAGACATTATATCCTTGGTTGAGACAAGTTCTAGATGAATGGCCTCAACTGGTGAAATACTTGGATGATTACAGGCCTAGAATTGCATATAAGATGGTGAAATGGCAATTTCCTGATGCTGGCTGGTTCAAGTACAATACATATGGGGCCTCTAGGGGTAATCCAGGATTGAGTTCAGCTGCATTCTGCATTAGAGATGAGGTTGGAAACCTTATATATGCTGGGCCAGAAGAATAGCTGATACAACTAACATCACAGCAGAATCTGTAGCTATATTGGATGGAATTGAATTCTGTATTAAAAATGATCTGGTGCCTGTAATGATTGAATCAGATTCTCTGTCCATGATAAACATTATTCAAGGTAGATGGGAGATCCCATGGAAGATTAGTATGGAAGTTAATAAGATCAACTTTTGGAGGAATAAGGGCCAAGTGCAGTTTGCTTATATCCTTAAGGAAGGCAATGCACTTGCTGATTTTTTAACTAACCTGGTTTTTGATTTTACAGGTACAATTAACTTTCATTCTTTTGCTGAATTACCAACAGGTGCAAGGAAGATTCTCAATGTTGATAAGATGATGATGCCTAATTTCGGAATAAAGATATATAGAAATAGAGAACCAGACTGATCACATGCAGTTGATCATGCCAACAAGAGATGACACAAGTTTGAATTACACAAACAAATAAATGCTCATGATAACAGTTTCATAGGATTGTTGTAGTCCTGGTTGGATGACTAAGGTTATCCTTGTTAGTGTGTGGTATTAACAGGAATGTTCATCCTACTAACAGGATTTCTTTAGTTACCTAATCCAGCTACATACACTTCACATGACTGATTGTGTAAATTTGATCATAAGGACAGTTTAAGGTCAGTATAAGGACAGCACAAGGTCAGCAACTAGGAGGAGCTTCAGACTACACTGCTTCTTGAAGGATTTTCAGTGAGATTTAATACCATAGCACCTGGTGAGAGCTTGAGATGGCTGATAATGGCATCAATCCAAAGAAGGAGTGTTCTTGTTTGCAGTTTTTTCATTGTTACACTTGGCTGCTCAAACAAGGCCTAGGCTTTTCTTTCATTTCCTAGGATAGAGTAGTATAGTTTTTTCATTTTTTATTTTGTCCTTTTATTTCTCTTGTTCTGTAAATACTCTTATTCATTTTAATAAAATCCATCAGCATCAGGCTGATTGGCTTTGCTAAAAAAAAAAAAAAGAAAAAAAAGGGACATTATCACTCTTCTCTGAAAAATCTTTAAGCCATCATTAACCTGTCGCTCATAATTCTTACCCGACACGCAACATATCCTTTGCTTTCTTTGACAACCTTCTTCCCTTACGTTAAATGTCTTTGAATCTCGATTAGGATCATCAAATGCTATTTCTTACTTATCAAAACATCTTACAGGTCGTGCTCCTCGCTAGTGTCACGACCCGGCTAGGGGGACGCGACGAGCACCCGGTGCTACCCCACCCGAGCACCCCCTTATCGTACATAACATAACATCTAGGTGAACCATAAGTCAATTCATGCTTTTATTATCGTTCATCATATTGATCCCATTAGTCGACCATCATCATTTAACATATCACAGGCATCTAGGCCACACCATAAGTACAAGGCCGACGTGGCTAACAAAAGATATACAAAACATGGGCCGGCATGGCCGAACATCTCTACCCACATACACATGACTAAGAGCCTCTAAGAGTATGGCATATCGTATGAGCGGGACAGGACCCCGCTATGCCCATAATTATATACACAAAGGCATAAGTACCCAAAAGCTACAGCTCCGAAAGAAATGAAGCTCTGCTATGCAATCTCTGAATAAGCAGCTATGGATCAAGTCTGTCTCCCTGTGCACCTGCGGGCATGACGCAGCGTCCACAAACAAAAGGACGTCAGTATGAAGAATGTACTGATTATGTAAAGCATGATCAACATCAATATAGAACCATAATAAATATCATATGAAGATAGCATAGGAGGGGAGACAGTAACATCATCATCATCATGTCGCTTACTTGTATACATCGTCGTTCGTATCCCATAATAATACTCGTACCATACTTGTGCTCATATTCGTATACCTGTCCTTATTTGTATTCTTATACATAGTCTTATCACATTCATATTCATATTATATACATAGCCATACACTTATATACATACATAGCGTACCCGACCAAAAGGTTCGGTGTTTCATACGTACTTGGCCAACCAAGGCTCAATGTTATTTCTACCTGGCCCTACCAAGGCTTCAGGGTTATCCTTACCATCTGGAGCCGTGCGCGCGCGTTTCATAATCGTATACATACTTCATACATATTCATATACATATATTCTACCCGGCGTTATAAGCTCGGGGTTCATTATAGCCCTTTATAGGCACATATAAGTATAATAGCCCGTAGGCACCTTTTGCATCATTTTTGATATCATTATCATTACCATTCTCATCGTTATCGTTACATCTACATTATGGACTTACTCGTCATACGGGGAACATAGTATAATCATAGTATATATCAAGGGTCGTGAGCTTATGAGCTCGGAATGTCAACCATGTGAAGACAACATACTCATATGGAGGAATTAGGAATTTGGCCAAAAACCATGCCTTATGAAAGAAGGGTTAGCCTTAAATACCTTTCCGTCGAACTATTCTACACTTGCACGTTCCCTTCCAATGCTAGCGTTTATACCTTCATTAATATCATAACAATGGCCATTAGTCATTCACATTATCCACATTATCTAGATTCCTCAATTTGCCTCTAATTCACCCACATTCATGATTATAACGCCCATCTTCGTCCATTCGTCTAAAGTGTTTAGTTCATGATCTTAATACCATTTATAACACATTCATTTCACAACACAACAACATTCATAACTCAATTCAAACTATTTCTCAAAATGTCACTATTCATCATTCATGACCTAGTTGACCACATATTCAACAATCCATGTATTTTAATTCTCCAATACCTTAAATATCTTGTAAAAATCATGAATCGTACCTTAGAAGTTGTAGGAACAAGCTTTGGTTGATAATACTCTTCTTTGAGCAAAACCCTAGTTTTTCTCCATTTGGATTTCTTGACTTGGATGATCCTTGATGATTCCCTTATCCTTGATTCACTTGTCTTAATGTTATTGATGGCTTATAATCCTTGAAAAATCATATAATAAATGTAGAGAAAAGTTCTAGAGAGAAGTGGTGTAATGTTGTAATGAAATAAAATAAGTCTCGATCCTCATATTTAATGAATTGGAAAATCTGTGCTGGGTGAACAGTGGTCGTCCATGGAGGTTTACGGTCCGTATTCCACTTTACGGACCGTCCCTCGTGGTCGTCTTTAAGCTTAAGCAGGACCAGAAACTTTGGCCTGCATGCATGGTGATTTACGACCATGGTTTACGGGCCGCAAATCACTTTACGGTCCGTCCACCAGGTCGTATTATACCTCTTCCTCAGCTGGCAGAAAGTTGAAGTTTGGCATGCCAGTTTATGACCTGGCAGTTTACGGACCGTATACCAGTTTACGGTCCGTATTTGCACTTTACGACCACTGGTAGAAAGCTGAAGCTTTTGCATGGCAGTTTACGACTGCTAGTTTACGGACCGTATTGCACTTTACGGTCCGTATTTTGCAATATACGACCACTGGGCAGTTTTGCCAACTTTCAATTTTTTCCCATTTCTTGACTTTTCATTCTAATCATCCACATCCCATCACATACATTTCCCATGAAACATTATACACTCGCACTCCTTGCACACATCATTAGTTCATTTACTTGCATACCAACGGGAAATTTTCCGAGGTGTAACATTCTACCCCCCTTAGGAACATTCGTCCTCGAATGTTAAAGGCTTGGGGGATTCTATAAAAATTTCGCCAGAGTTTCCTCTGTAATGTGGCACTACCACCCTGTCACAACAACCCACAATAACAATGCCTCACAGGGCAATAATACAACATCACTAGAAATTTGGCCACACACGACCTGAATGTATAAAAGGGAAAACATGCATACCTTATGATTTTGACGTCTCATCTTGGACTTCTTCCAAGGGCCGAAATAAATGTGGGTATTTGGATCGCATAATCTCTTCTGCTTCCCATGTCATTTCCTCTCGATTGTCATTTCGCCACAGAACTTTAATTGAGGCCACTTCTTTGTTTCTAAGCCTCCGTACTTGCCTATCTAATATGGCAATGGGTATTTCATCATAAGTTAACTTTTCTGTCACTTGAATATCATTCACTGGGACGATCCTCGTAGGATCTCCAACACACTTCCGAAGCATCGAGACATGAAATACTGGATGGACTGACTCCAAATCTGGAGGTAGATCTAGCTCATAGGCCACTTTGCCTATTTTGCACACAATTTCGTATGGCCCAATATCCCGGGGACTGAGCTTCCCCTTTTTGCCAAATCTCATCACGCCCTTCATCGGTGACACTTTCAAGAATACCCAATCTTTCACTTCGAACTCTAAGTCTCGTCGACGATTATCCGCATAGGACTTCTGACGACTTTGAGCCGCTAGCAACCGATCTTGTATGAGCTGAACTTTCTCTATTGCTTACTGGACCAAGTCTGGCCCTATCAACTTAGCTTCTCCGGTTTCAAACCACCCAATTGGGGATCTACACTTTCGCCCATATAGAGCTTCATACGGTTCCATTTGAATGCTAGAATGGTAACTGTTATTGTAAGCAAACTCAATGAGTGGCAAATGGTCATCCCAATTTCCTCCAAAATCTATCATACATGCCCGTAACATATCTTCAAGAGTCTGAATAGTACGTTCAGCTTGCCCATCGGTCTGGGGGTGAAATGCTGTGCTTAGACGCACTTGGGTCCCTAAACCTTCTTGGAAAGACCCCCAAAACTTGGCTGTAAACTGATTTCCTCTATCGGAGATAATAGATACCGGAACGCCATGGAGTCTCACTATCTCTTTGAGATAAAGCTTTGCATAATATTCTGCCACATAGGTCGTCCTGACCGGTAAGAAATGAGCTGACTTTGTGAGTCTATCCACAATCACCCATATGGAATCATACTTACGTCGAGAACGGGGTAACCCTGTAATGAAATCCATATTAATCACTTCCCACTTCCAAGTTGGGATTTCTATAGCTTGCAATAAGCCACCCGACTTTTGGTGTTCTATCTTCACTTGTTGGCAATTAGGACTCTGAGCTACGAATTTCGCTACGTCTTTCTTCATCCCATTCCACCAATATATAGTCTTAAGATCATGATACATTTTCGTCGCTCCGGGGTGAACGGAGTAACGGGAACAATGAACTTCTCTCAAAATCTGATGGCGTAGACCTGCCACATCGGGAACACATAACCTGCCTCGACATCGGAGAACTCCGTCTTCCGAAATGTCAAATGATGACTCCTCCTTCTGAGGGAGTGTATCTCTGTACTGCATTAGCATGGGATCCTCATATTGTCTCTCTTTTACTTCCGCTACTAACGATGAAACTGCTGAATTCTAAATAGTAGCTCCGCTGCTACCTGAGTCCACCACTCGGACTCCTAGGCTAGCTAACTGCTGAAGATCACGGGCCATCTCTTTCTTTTCTGGTCGTACATCACTTAGACTTCGCATCGACCTACGGCTAAGAGCATCAGCCACAACATTTGCCTTTCCGGGGTTGTACAGGATTTCAACATCATAGTCTTTTAGCAACTCTAGCCATCGTCGTTGCCGCAAATTCAACTCTTTCTGCTTGAAGATGTACTGGAGACTCTTATGATCTATATAAATATCCACGTGGACACCATATAAGTAGTGTCTCCATATCTTTAAAGCGTGGACCACCGCGGCCAATTCTAAGTCATGGGTAGGATAATTCTGCTCATGTTTCCGTAATTGTCTAGAAGCATACGCAATCACCTTACCATTTTGCATCAACACACAGCCTAGCCCGACGCCTGAAGCATCACAATAAATAAGATATCCGTCCAATCCCTCTGGAAGTGTCAAGACTGGGGCTGAAGTCAGTCGGTCTTTCAACTCTTGGAAACTACGCTCGCAAGCATCTGTCCATTGAAACTTAGCTGACTTCTGAGTCAACTTGGTGAGCGGTGCAGAAATAGAAGAGAAACCCTCAACAAATCTTCTGTAATAACCGGCTAAGCCCAAAAAGCTACGAACCTCCGTAGGGGTCGTGGGCCTTGGCCAAGTCTTCGCTCCCTCAATCTTTTGGCTATCCACTCGAATACCGTCAGCTGCAACAATGTGGCCCAGAAATGCCACTGAGTTCAACCAAAACTCGCATTTGGAAAACTTCGCGAATAACTCTCGAGTTCGAAGAACTCCAAGGACAATACGCAAGTGATCCGCATGTTCTGCCTCAGATATAGAATACACTAGGATATCATCGACGAATACAATCACGAATAAATCCAGAAAAGGCCTGAATACATTGTTCATTAAGTCCATAAACACTGCCGGTGCATTAGTTAGCCCAAACGACATTACTCGGAACTCGAAATGGCCATACCTTGTTCTGAAAGCCGTCTTAGGGATATCTTTCTCCCTAACCCTCACTTGGTGATACCCGGACCTCAAATCGATCTTTGAAAACCATTTGGCACCTTGCAATTGATCAAATAAATCATCAATCCTCGGGAGGGGATACTTGTTCTTAATCATCACTTTATTCAATTGTCGATAATCAATGCACATTCTCAAGGAGCCATCCTTCTTCCGGACGAACAATACGGGTGCTCCCCACGGTGATGAACTAGGCCTAATGAAGCCTTTTTCAAGCAAGTCTTTTAATTGCTCCTTCAACTGTTTCAACTCTGCGGGTGCCATCCTATAGGGAGGAATAGATATGGGATTAGTGTCTGGCAGCACATCAATCGCAAAATCGATCTCTCGCTCGGGAGGAAGGCCTGGAAGCTCTTCCGGGAACACATCCGGAAATTCATTCACTACCGGAACTGACTGAAGAGTCGGCGACTCAGCTTCTACATCTTGAACTCATACTAGGTGATAAATGCACCCTTTCGTGATAATTTTCCTTGCCTTTAGATAGGAAATAAAACTACCTTTTGGTGATGCCGCATTCCCTTTCCATTCTAAGACTGGTTCTCCCGGAAACTGGAAACGAACCATCTTAATTCGGCAATCAACATTGGCATAACAAGAAGCCAACCAATCCATGCCTATAATAATGTCAAAATCTACCATTTCTAGCTCATGCAAATCAATCATGGTACGACGATCACAAATCACAATCACACAATTCCTATATACTCGGCTAGCTATTACCGATTCACCCATGGGTGTAGACACCTCGAAAGGTTTGATAGACTCCGTCTCAATTATAAATCGACCCGCAATATATGGAGTAACATATGATAATGTGGAGCCCGGATCAATCAAAGCATATACATCATGAGAGAATACCGATAATATACTTGTGACCACATCAGGAGAAGACTCAAGATCTTGGCGTCCAGCCAAAGCATAAATACGATGCTGAGGACCGCTAGTACTGGGAGCTCTGCCTCTACCTCTACCATGGCTGACTGGCGCATGTGAACCTGGCCCCATAGGGCGTACAGATGCTGATGATCCGGCTGTCGACCCTGCTGTCTGGGTCCTACCTCTACCCTGTACTAAGGGGCAATCACGCATGATATGGCCCGATTGACCACATGAATAGCAACCATCCGAGCCCAATTGGCATCGACCCCAATGCAACTTCCCACACTGGGAACATCATGGTACATGTGGCCTTGACTGGCCTGAATCACCTATTAACTGAGACCCCGAATAACCCTGACTCGGCTCGGAACGAGTAGATCTGTCAAATCTCTGCCCCGTGAACTGTGGAGGTGTACTGGTCATAGAATAGCCTGAATGGCTGGGAAACTGCTGTCTGTGTCTGCCCCTGAACTCGCTCCTCGAACCCGAAGGTTTGGCCCTCTTGTTATGGCCCCTATCCTGATCACGTTCATTTCTCCGCTGTTGTAGGTGTTCCTCTAATTCCTGAGCATGTACCTGAATGCGTGCAATATCCATGCCATCCTGAAGGGACGCAGTTAAGCATTTATCCATCAAGTGTGGCCCTAGGCCTTTCATAAACTGGTGCACCCGATCGCCCATATCCGCTACCATGGCCGAAGCATACCTAGCCAAGGAATTGAAACGGAGACTATACTCTTGGGCGCTCATGCCGCCTTGCCTCAAATTTAAGAATTTATCGGCCCTAGCTCGCCGAACTTCCGGAGGCATATAATGACGTAGAAAAGCGTCAACAAACTCTTGCCATACCGGTGGGGGTTCATTGGCTCCCCGTGAAGCCATCCAAACCGTATACCACTGGATTGAGACATCCCTCAATCTATATGACGCTAGCTCCACCGATTCGGTGTCTGAAGAATTTATCAACCGGAGCGTCCTTAGCATACCATCAATAAAGTCCTGGGGATCCTCCTCCAGTTTCGACCCAAATAATTCCGGGGGGTTCAAAGCAATTAAGTCACGGGCCCTTGCACTAACAGTCCTGTCACCTTGCCCTGCGCTTGGCCTCTGAGTCTGGGCCGCAACCAACTGAGTCAACACATTAATGGCCTCTCTCACGTCTTGGCCCGAAGCACTCGGTGGAGGAGCTGGAGCTGGGGTTGAGGCTCCCAGGTGCTCCTCAGTAATAGGCACTGTCTGGGAGGACTGGGATTGAGCCGCACTCTGGAACTGATCTTTCTCTACTACCGGTGGCAGTGCTCTTTCAGCCCGCTTTTCTGCCACCGTCTTGCCCTTTTGGGCTGCTGTAGCCTTTTTCTTTTTAGGCATCTCCGAAATACACAACACACGATTTAGGAACAAGAATTTCTTACATCATAGCTCTATCACACGATTCTTATGAAGAAAGAAGGTCATATATTCCTAAAATGTCCGCAGCTTCTCGTTTATAAGTGTGGCGCGCAACACACCCATAACCAAGACTCTACTAGACACGGCTCATAGACACATCCTAGGACTGAACTGCTCTGATACCACTTTTGTCACGACCCGGCTAGGGGGCCGCGATGAGCACCCGGTGCTACCCCACCCGAGCACCCCCTTATCGTACATAACATAATATCTAGGTCAACCATAAGTCAATTTGTGCTTTTATTATCGTTAATCATATTGATCCCATTAGACGACCATCATCATTTAACATATCACAGGCATCTAGGCCACACCATAAGTACAAGGCCGACGTGGCTAACAAAAGATATACAAAACATGGGCCGGCATGGCCGAACATCTCTACCCACATACACATGACTACGAGCCTCTAAGAGTATGACATATCGTATGAGCGGGACAGGACCCCGCTATGCCCATAATTATATACACAAAAGAATAAGTACCCAAAAGCTACGGCTCCGAAAGAAATGGAGCTCTGCTATGCAATCTCTGACTAAGCAGCTATGGATCAAGTCTGTCTCCCTGTGCACCTGCGGGCATGACGCAGCGTCCACAAAAAAAGGACGTCAGTACGAAGAATGTACTGAGTATGTAAAGTATGATCAACATCAATATAGAAGCATAATAGATGTTATACATGTCTGTATTCGTATTCTTATACATAGTCTTATCACATTCATATTCATATTATACACATAGCCATACACGTATATACATACATAGCGTACCCGACCATAAGGTTCGGTGTTTCATACGTACTTGGCCAACCAAGGCTCAATGTTATTTCTACTTGGCCCTACCAAGGCTTCAGGGTTATCCGTACCATCTGCAGACGTGCGCGCGCGTTTCGTAATCGTATACATACTTCATACATATTCATATACATATATTCTACCCGACGTTATAAGCTCGGGGTTCATTATAGCCCTTCATAGGCACATATAAGTATAATAGCCCGTAGGCACCTTTTGCATCATTTTTGATATCATTATCATTACCATTCTCATCGTTATCGTTACATCTACATTATGGACTTACTCGTCATACGAGGAACATAGTATAATCATAGTATATATCAAGGGTCGTGAGCTTATGAGCTCGGAATGTCAACCATGTGAAGACAACATACTCATATGGAGGAATTAGGAATTTGGCCAAGAACCATGCCTTATGAAAGAAGGGTTAGCCTTACATACCTTTCCGTCGAACTATTCTACACTGGCACGTTCCTTTCCAATGCTAGCGTTTATACCTTCATTAATATCATAACAATGGCCATTAGTCATTCACATTATCCACATTATCTAGATTCCTCAATTTGCCTCTAATTCACCCACATTCTTGATTATAACACCCATCTTCGTCCATTCGTCTAAAGTGTTTAGTTCATGATCTTAATACCATTTATAACCCATTCATATCACAACACAACAACATTCATAACTCAATTCAAACTATTTCTCAAAATGTCACTATTCATCATTCATGACCTAGTTGACCACATTTTCAACAATCCATGTATTTTAATTCTCCAATACCTTAAACATCTTGTAAAAATCATGAATCTTACCTTAGAAGTTTTATGAACAAGCTTTGGTTGATAATACTCTTCTTTGAGCAAAACCCTAGTTTTTCTCCATTTGGATTTCTTGACTTGGATGATCCCTGTTGATTCCCTTATCCTTGATTCACTTGTCTTAATGTTATTGATGGCTTATAATCCTTGAAAACTCATATAATAAATGTAGAGAGAAGTTCTAGAGAGAAGTGGTGTAATGTTGTAATGAAATAAAATAAGTCTTGATCCTCATATTTAATGAATTGGAAAATTTGTGCTGGGTGAACAGTGGTCGTCCATGGAGGTTTACGGTCCGTATTCCACTTTACAGACCGTCCCTCGTGGTCGTCTTTAAGCTTAAGCAGGACCAGAAACTTCGGCCTGCATGCATAGTGATTTACGACCATGGTTTACGGGCCGTAAATCACTTTACGGTCCGTCCACCAGGTCGTGTTATACCTTTCCGGGTGCATCCTCTTTTCTTGATGATAACCAAGTATTGTACCACAATACCGCCACATCTCGGAGTCTATAAGATGCCAACTCCACAAATTCAGTTTCGGAGGCATGAATAATCTTCAATGTCCTCAACATTTCATCAATAAAACTTTGCGAGTCTTCATTCGGCTTCGACCCAAAAAATTCCGGAGGATTCAAACTCATGAAATCACAGGCTCTGGTACTAGCTACCCGATCACTTGGACTCACATTCTGCCGCTGTGCCTGGGCGGCAACTAACTGCGTCAATAGATGAATACCCTCGGTCACTTGTTGACCCGAAGCGACCGGTGGAGGAACTGGAGCTGAAGCTCCTCCTTGTTCTTCTACATTGGGCGGGGTGGAAGAAGTATTAGATAGAGCCTCATTATGTGATTCGCCCTCTTATATGTTCATTGGCGGCTCTCTTTCTACCCACCTTTTCATCGTAGTCTTGCCCTTTTGGGCGGCTGTAGCTTTTCCCATTGGCGGCATTTCTGAAATCATAGCACACTATTAGGGAGGAGAAAGTCTTATAATACAGCTCTATCACACGATCTCTTAAGATGAAAGATGGTCATTTTTCCTAAATGCCCTGTAGCCTCCAGTTTATTAGTGTGGCGCGCAACACACCATAAACAAGACTCTACTAGAAACGGCTCGTAGACACTTCCTAGGACCAATCTGCTCTGATACCACTTTTGTCACGACCCGACTAGGGGCCGTGACGGGTACCCGGGGCTAACCACCGAGCACCACTCATTCTGTTACTCATCATACTCATATCATAGAAGAATCATTTTTCGTTTGGAAACATAATTACTTTTATATACATACGCCCTTCGGCTATCAAAATAATAATACATACACAATAGTAGCATCGTGAGACCATACTAGCTACACATGTGTATCTACGAGCCTCTACTAGAGTACTAGACATATGGACGGGACAAGACCCCGTCGTGCCCAAAATACATGTACATATATATACACAAAAGAATAAACCAAATAGCACCTCTGGAGTAATGGAGTGCTCCTGTAAATCTGCTGAAACTTCTACGAGTCTGGATCACCTCCCTGTCAACCTGTGGGCATGAACACAGCGTCTAAAGAAACCAGACGTCAGTACGAACATTGTACTGAGTATGTAAGACATGAATGAAATGAACATAATAGAAGAATCATAAGACATAGGATGAAGATATAACCTGCGTGAGTTTCATGGGTGAATACATTTCATACATATATCTTATTTTTATATAATCATAGTACATGTATAATCATAGCGCATATATCATCGCATCATGATCATCATCGTTAACCCGCGTCCGGGTAACCATCATATGTCGCCCACTAGTGGTGATCATGCCTGGCCCTCTAGGCTCGGTGTAAACATAGCAGCCCGCCTTAGCGGTGACATGCTCGGCCATTTAGGCACGGTGGAATCGTAAGCAGCCCGCTTTCGCGGTGACATGCCGGCCAACTAGGTGCGGTGGAATGGTATCGTCATATACTCAATCATAAACTTACATTATTGTACATCTCATAGGCATAACATGACTTAGCATCATTATACATTTATCATCAAAGCATACCTTAGAACTTGAACGCAACTATGGCTATGTCGGGGTGACATAAGGTCGTGAACCCTCGATTATATTATGGAGTATTTATAAACATTCTGCCTCACCTTGAAGGAAATAGCATATACGGTGAGTGTATACAATAAACAACATCATTAGGTTTGTAGGAACATCATATCATGAACTCTAGAATCTTTAGACTTAAGCTCATCATCATCATTATTGGGCTCATAATGTATCTCTTATCTCATATGGCTATTTATGAACATAGACTCTTAGTTTTTCCGGGATATAGGAGATTCATGGAGAAGAAGGAAAAATCATGCTATAGGATTCATGCCTTAGAAAGAAAGGACTAGCCTCACATACCTTTTTCGTTCAACTAATCTGTCGCTTTCTTGTTCTCCTTCAATGCCCACATTTCTACCTTCAAGAGAATTCACATTAACATTAGCTAATCGATTACTTTAACGTGCTTACTAAAGTTAAAGAAAATTGGGCAACATTTCCTTTGTTTCTACTACTTTCTCCATATCATATATCAACTCCCAAACATCCATAACAACCTTCACAATATAACAGGCAACAATCATCATTCATCTACATTATCCGCATTTCACAATTTCACTTCCATTTTTCCATAATCGTGGTTATAGTTCACTTTCGCGTTTTCTCACATATAATACTTACCCCATGTTCTAAATTTCATTTATAGCGGACTTATAATCCCAAAATACCAATATTCATAATTCACCCCAAAGTACTACTCAACAACGACAGTATTCACACATTCATGACCCATTTCCTATATCCTTCTCCAATCCAAGTGTTTCAACTTTTCAGCACCTTAAACAATGTGGAATGATCATACAAATCACCTTAGATAATGGAAGAATAAGCCTTGAGTGGAAATTCTCTTCTTGCACAAAAACCCTAGCTCACTTCCCTTGGGATTTCTTGGCTTCGATGAACTTTGATAGGTTTCATACACTTCATTTTGTGGGTTTGACAAAGTTGATCTTCAATTTCTCTTAGGTTCTTGTGGGTGTAGAGTGGAGAGAATTCTAGAGGATTCTTGAAGTGTGGAGAGTGGAAATGAAATGAAATAAATGAGAGAGGGTCCTTATATCAACATTTAAAATCTGTCTCGACCAGATTCTATGGACCAACATACGGTCCGTATAAATTATACTGACCGTATGTATGACTGTAGATCTGGTCCAGTGAGGTGTGATATTCTGGGCTGATTATACGGCCAGACATACGGCCAGTATGTTGGGCCGTATAATGCCCAGTTCATCCGAACTCATTCTCCTTGACTCGTTTGATCTCCAATCCTTATGGAACCTTCTTGACACTTGATTAACACCTCAATACCAATCTAAGGGACATTATCACTCCATGGAGCAAAGAACGCTGGGAGTTCCAATTTGTATGCAAAGAACGCTCTCTTCTCTCTCCTCAAAATTGATGCAAACCCTAATACAACAATCCCTAACCTAGCCGTAATATGGCCAGTCCGGCCACTGGTCAGTCGTCATTGGCGGCTGACCAGCCTCTCCCTCTAACCTCCTCCATCATTTTCCCACCCTTACCTCAATCCAATATATTACCTTCTTCTTCATCTCAACCAAACCCTAATTCTTCAAATCTTAACGTAAACTTTCCTACATACCCTAACCCTTCAAAAAGCTTTGCCAATACATTAACGGGTAGAGTGGAAATCTGTGCAGCATTGAAGCAGCAATGTGAACCTATCCCTAGGAAGAATCTAACGTATGTTGATGGTATTCCAATGGTGAAGTGAACTGAGGCTGAAATCAAAAAATTGGAGATATTGGAAGACCTTCAACATGCAGTAATTGGCAAATTTTCCCATGGGTGGCCGGAGCTGGAAGATCTTCGTAATATTATACCATCACAATGTGGATTAGAAGGTGACTGTAAGGTTGGATTATTTGGGCCAAGACATGTTTTGATCAGATGTTCATTGATGGAAGATTTTATCAATCTTACATATAGAGGAGCATATTATTTGAAGGCCAAAGATGGTGTTACCTATCAGATGAGGCCTCTTATTTATGATTCTAAGTTCAATGTGGATGAAGAAACATCTCAGGCAATGGTGTGGATCTCTTTTCCAAACTTGTTACCTACTTTTTTGGTCAAAGAATCATTGTTTACCATGGCTTCTGCTGTTGGAAAGCCTTTATAGTTGGATTTGGCGACCATAAACAAGACTCGACCTAGCTGTGCTCGAGTTAAAGTCCAAGTTGATCTTCTTGCTGAATTACCTTAGTTTCTGATGTTGGAAATAGAGAATGAGGATACAAAGGACATCAGGAAGATGAAAGTCAAAATTCAATATGATTTCCTTCCAAAATATTGCACTGAATGCAAGATTCAAGGCCACTCTAGAGATGAGTGTAGAATCCTTCATCCTGAATTGAAGAAAACAGCAGATGTTGAGGGTACAGGCTCAAATAAAGGGATGAAGGAGACAGGAAATCAACAGGCACAAGCTGTTAAGGATAAAGGCAAGCAGGAGGCACGTAGATGGCATCATGGCAGAAATTATTATATGAAGTATGTCCCAAAAACTACTACTTCTGATAAGGGGAATGAAAGCACAATTGATCATGGTGCTGCAAAGAAAGATGATGCTTCAGAAGTACAGGTGATGGTGCAAAACAAGGATGATCAAAGTCACCAGGTGGAGACAAGGCTGAATAATGCAGATATCATTCAACCAGATATTCAGGAAGGTATGCCAGGCACTTTTCAGGAAAAAGAAACTCATAACTCCTTGGCTGATGAGGTGGAGGAAAGGCAATATGATGATGGAATACAAAGTAATGTTGTGGGAGACTCTTGTAAAAGCGACAGTGTGGAAGAATCAATTCATGGTGGCATCAATGAAGTAGAAAAGGAATTGAATACAGGAGAAAACCAACAAGAAGATGGAGAACATGGTAAAACTGATGGACAAACATGCACCAATACAGCAGAACAAGGAACAGTAGACAATCCAGACAAAGTGGAGGTGCAAAAACAAAATGATCATCAAGAAAATGATGAGCATGTGGATGTTGAGGATACAAGATTAGATGCAGTAAAAGAGCTTTCAGAGGGTTCTCCCTCAGTGATAACTCATAATCCTGAGCAAAGAGAAGAAAAAGTGCAGGAATATGTGCAATCCATAGAGGCAATAGTATTAGCTGACGAGCAGGTGTATGTGGAGCAAGATGCAGATCCACCAGATCATTCTTCTTCAGAAAAGGCAATGGTGATTTCACAGACTGATCATTGGGTGACATTTTGTAGAAAGTCTTCTCCAGTCAAAGAATTACATGACCTGATCTCTCATAATATAGATGGTTGGGAAGGAGGGGAGGATGTCAGATATCTCCACAGAGAAGACAAATAGGAGAATATTAAGCATAATAAGGAAAACATTCTTAAGCCGGCAGATATATCTCCTAATAGCAAGTCTAACAATAAGGGTCAGAAGAAAGGCATGAAGAATGCTATTGACAAGCAAATTACACTCAGGGTGGTACCAAAGAGGAATGCTACTAAATCTAATGTTAAATGATGTTGAAGTCATTCATTTGGAACATTAGGTCAGTGAAGACACAAAAAGCCTTTCATAGGGTTCAACTGTTAAACAGACATCACAAATTCTTTTTGATTGCTCTCATGGAGCCTTTTCAACAGGTCAGGACAATAAACCAGTATAGAAGAAGATTGGGCATGTGCTTAGCCAATGCTAACTGTAATGGTAAAATCTGGTATTTTGTGGCTGGTAAGATAGATGTAGAAGTTCTGATGGACTCCCCTCAACAAATTAGTTTGAAGCTGTTTTTACAAGATCTGAATCAGTATCTTATTACTACTTTAGTATATGCTAAATGTAGTGCTTCTGAAAGAATAGAGTTATGGGAGGATATCTATCATCTCTCCAATACTTTATCTTGTTCCTGGTTAGTAGGAGGAGATTTCAATGTGGTTTTGAATGATGAAGAGAAGATAGGGGGCAATCCTGTTCAACCTCAGGATATAGAAGACTTTGCTTTTTGCATAAACTTCTGTGAGCTTGAATAGGTAAATTTTAAAGTTAGTCCCTTCACCTAGTGGAATGGTAGAGCAGATGCAGCATGTATTTTTGAGAGATTGGATAGGATGTTGGTGAATTCATTGCTTCTGGACAACTTTGGACACATAGAAATGGAACATCTAGCAAGAACTGGTTCAGATCATGCTCCACTTATGTGTACCTATGGGGATAAGCATCAAAAGTTGGTCAAACCTTTTAAAATTCTATATTTTTGGATAGAACATACATCTTTCCTAGATACAGTCAGGCAGAATTGGTCCATTTGGGAGCATGATGATCCTTTCATAAACTTCAAAAGCAAGATGAAAAATCTAAAAGGAGTGTTATGCAAATGCAGTAGGGAAGTGTTTGGAGATATATTCAAGCAGTTGATCATAAGGGAGGAAATAGTGAGGTTAAAGGAACAATTGTTTGAACAAAACCCAAGCCAAGTAAATAGAGTGGTTTTGCAGAAAGCTTTGGCTGAGACTAAGAGATATTTGCATTATGAAGAGGAGTACTGGAGACAAAAATCAGGTCTGGATTGGTTTGTAGATGGACACAAAAATACTAGATTTTTCCATAATTTAGTAAAGGGAAGTAGGAAGAAATTGCAGATCAAAAGAATTCAAAACTCAGATGGTTCATGGATTGAGGATGAAGATCAAATGGCAGATGAGGCTGTGCATTTTTACTCTCAGCGATTTTCACAAGAAGAGTTAATTGGAGATGAAAATTTGTTGTCACTTATTCCTGTTTTGATTGACCAAAACAGAAATGATCTTCTTTGTCAAATGCCTAGTGTTGACGAAGTCAAAAAAACTGTGTTCAACCTTAGTGGAGCAAGTGCGAGTGGACCTGATGGCTTTCCTGGAGTGTTCTACCAGACATGTTGGGACATTATTGGCTTGGATGTATACAAGATGGTGGTGGCTTTCTTTCAGGGTCATACACTTCCAAAATCAGTCACTCACACAAATCTTGTGTTACTACCAAAGAAGGAGTTGATTCAAAGTTACTCATACTTAAGACCTATAAGTTTAAGAAACTTTATCAACAAAGTGATGT
Organism: Lycium barbarum; assembly: GCF_019175385.1. Classification (NCBI taxonomy): domain Eukaryota; kingdom Viridiplantae; phylum Streptophyta; class Magnoliopsida; order Solanales; family Solanaceae; genus Lycium; species Lycium barbarum. The sequence continues at coordinate 74,590,792 of NC_083344.1, forward strand.
CAAGAGTTGTTCATGATAGATTGGAGAGTGTGTTACCACAGTTGATCTCTATTAATCAAGCAGGTTTTGTTCAAGGGAGGAGCATTATTGAGAATGTGCTGTTGGCACAAGAAATAGTGACAGATATCAGAAAAAGGGGCAAACCAGCAAATGTAGTGATCAAATTAGACATGGCAAAAGCCTATGATAGAGTATCTTAGTCATATTTGATAAAGGTACTCAACAAAATGGGATTTGCTAGTCAATTCATTGACATGATTTGGAGGTTGATTGCAAATAACTGGTATTACATCCTATTTAATGGTTAGGCCAAAGGATTTTTTCACTCAACTAGGGGTGTTAAACAAGGTGATCCTCTTTGACCTTCATTGTTTATTTTATCAGCAGAGGTGTTATCAAGAGCTCTAAATGCAGAATTTGACAATGCTGAGTATGTGGGCTATGGCATGCCGAAATGGAGTCAAAATATCAATCATCTTGCATATGTAGATGATACTATAATATTTGCATCTGCAGAAGGGGAGTCATTGTAGAGAATCATGAAGATACTGCAGGAATATGAGGCAATCTCTAGTCAACTGATCAATAAAGGCAAGAGTGCCTTATATATGCATGACAAGATTGCTGGTGCACTATCTCAGCAGGTGGAGCAGATTACAGGCTTTAAAAAGGATCAATTTCCATTAACATACTTGGGATGTCCTATATTTCATTCAAGTAGGAAAAAGGGATACTACAATGATCTTATCAAGAAGGTGAAAAACATGCTGCAAAATTGGAAAGGAAAGCTGCTCTCTTTTGGTGGAAAGGCAGTTCTTATCAATAGTGTGCTTCAGAGTATTCTAATATACATGTTGTGAGCTGTTGTTCCCACAAAATATACCATTAATGAGCTTCATAAAAGCTTTTCAAGGTTTTACTGGAGTACCAAGGAAGAAGGTAAAAGCAGGCACTGGTCCTCTTGGGACAAGATTTGTTTACCAAAAGAAGAAGGAGGATTAGGATTCAGATCTCTAGAGGATTTGTCCAAGGCCCTTTTTGCCAAATTATGGTGGAAATTTAGAACATCAAATACATTATGGTCAGTCTTTATGTGGAATAAATATTGCAAGAAGAAGAAGCCTACAGTAGTGCAGTGGAAAGATGGATCACAAGTGTGGAAAACATTGCTACAGGCAAGGGATCAGGTGGATCATCAGATATGGTGGGAACCTAAAAATGGAGCATGTGATGTATGGGAAGATAATTGGACTAAGCTTGGTCCAATCAAACAGGTAATACCACCAGATTTTCAGATTGACATTAGCATTGAGGAAGTTTCACACTTTATGAATGCAGATGTCTAGGATGCACATAAATTGCATGCCAAACTGCCAATTAATGTGTGTGATCATATCTTACAACAACTGAGTATAGTGGAACATTCAGAGGAGAAAGATAAAGCCTGGTGGATGCCTAGCACTACAAGAGACTTCACTGTACGGAGTGCTTGGAATATGCTCAGGAGAAAGGCTCAAACAGCTGATAACTTTTCAAAGTTGTGGCACAAAAGAGTTCCATTCAAAATATCATTCTTCTTTTGGAGGTTGTGGAAGTTCAAATTACCAGTGGATGATATACTAAAGAGAATGAATATCAGCATTGCATCTAGATGTAGATGTTGTTTGAATTCTCAGTAGGAGGAGACAATTCAACATCTATTCCTTATAGGTGATTTTGCAGCATAAATTTGGCAGCATTACAATGCAGCTGTGGGGATAGTTGTGCCAAGGATCCAGATTCATCAGACAATAATACAATGGTGGTATATGCAAGGTCCTACAAAGCTCAAAGCAGTCATGCAGGCTGCACCTGCATTCATATGCTGGCAACTATGGAAGAGGAGAAATACTATCATGAATGGGGGTAAGATGAATAAACTAAAGGTCATACATGGGATCAACTATAATCTGCAGCAACTGGTGAAGACATTATATCCTTGGTTGAGACAAGTTCTAGATGAATGGCCTCAACTGGTGAAATACTTGGATGATTACAGGCCTAGAATTGCATATAAGATGGTGAAATGGCAATTTCCTGATGCTGGCTGGTTCAAGTACAATACATATGGGGCCTCTAGGGGTAATCCAGGATTGAGTTCAGCTGCATTCTGCATTAGAGATGAGGTTGGAAACCTTATATATGCTGGGCCAGAAGAATAGCTGATACAACTAACATCACAGCAGAATCTGTAGCTATATTGGATGGAATTGAATTCTGTATTAAAAATGATCTGGTGCCTGTAATGATTGAATCAGATTCTCTGTCCATGATAAACATTATTCAAGGTAGATGGGAGATCCCATGGAAGATTAGTATGGAAGTTAATAAGATCAACTTTTGGAGGAATAAGGGCCAAGTGCAGTTTGCTTATATCCTTAGGGAAGGCAATGCACTTGCTGATTTTTTAACTAACCTGGTTTTTGATTTTACAGGTACAATTAACTTTCATTCTTTTGCTGAATTACCAACAGGTGCAAGGAAGATTCTCAATGCTGATAAGATGATGATGCCTAATTTCGGAATAAAGATATACAGAAATAGAGAACCAGACTGATCACATGCAGTTGATCATGCCAACAAGAGATGACACAAGTTTGAATTACACAAACAAATAAATGCTCATGATAACAGTTTCATAGGATTGTTGTAGTCCTGGTTGGATGACTAAGGTTATCCTTGTTAGTGTGTGGTATTAACAGGAATGTTCATCCTACTAACAGGATTTCTTTAGTTACCTAATCCAGCTACATACACTTCACATGACTGATTGTGTAAATTTGATCATAAGGACAGTTTAAGGTCAGTATAAGGACAGCACAAGGTCAGCAACTAGGAGGAGCTTCAGACTGGAGCACAACCTCGTGCGTACTCCACTGCATTGTTCACCGCGTCCCTCACTAGAGGGCCGGGCACGTTATATATATATATATATATATATATATATATATATATATATATATATATATATATATATATATATATATATATGATGATATGATGACATGATGATATGATGATACGGGGGTGGCGGCCAGAATGGCATATGATGACTCTATTCACCGAGTCCCTCACTAGATGGTCGGGACACGTTATATGTATATATGATATATGATGTTGACATGCATGATTTTCATTTCAAAATGCAAGTGTATTGATGTTTTTAACAGTCATACCTGTTTCTGGTAATTCTCCGTTTTAGTTATGATCCTTTTTACTGTATTTCATGCCTTACATGCTCAGTACATATTCCGTACTGACCCCCTTTCTTCGGGGTCTGCGTTTCATACCCGCAGGTACATACGCTCGTTGCGGTGACCCGTCAGCCTAGGACATCCATTCTGCTACTTTGAAGTGCTCCCTTGTTCCGGAGCCTATACTTTTGGTACAGATTCTTCTATTGTATATATATATGTCTAATTATGGTACGGTGGGGCCATGTCCCGCCATATGACACTGTTGTCACTCTTAGAGGCCTGTAGACATATATGTGGGTCATGGGTGGTCATCATTCAGTTATGTCAGTGTGGATTACGTTTTGGCAATTTCCTGCATTATGATAGCCTGACCGGCTTGTGTGTGATATCATATGTGACAGTTTATACAGCGTTTTGTCTTGCACTATAAAAGCCCTTAATATGCTAAACACAAGTATGATAAATGTCTATCTGGTTGAGTCGTGACAGTATAGGTTGAACGATAGATAGTATGATAAGGGGTGCTCGGTAGTTAATACTGGGTACCTGTCATGGCCCTCTGGTTGGGTCGTGACAGAAGTGGTATCAGAGCGGTTCATCCTCAGAATGTCTACAGGCCGTGTCTAGTAGAGTCTTGTTTATCGGTGTGTGGTGCACCACATCTATAAACAGGAAGCTACGGGACATTTAGGATGTTATCTTTCCTTCTTACTCTAGATCGTGCGATAGAACTGTATTTTTAGGATGGTTCCTCTCTAATAAATTGCTATGTTTACAGCGATGCCTCCGAAGAAAGCGATCACTGCCCAGAAGGGCAAATCAGCAGCAAGGGATACTAGCCAGCCTAGGAGAGTTACTAGGGCCCGCGCCCAGATCATGCCCGAGGTTGTGCTCCAGTCCGCGAGTTCTTCGACAAGGCCACTTCCAGAGGAACCTAGGGCAGCGACAACTCCAGGTCGGGGGTCGGCTCCACCGCCGGTCCTTGAGGTTCCAGAACCTGGGCCTCCAGCTCCTCAGTCAAGGGCGGAGGATAGAGCTATGAGAGACACAGTACCGTTGCTGACTAGATTAGTAGCAGGGCAGGCTCGCAGGCCTGGGCCAGGAGGTGATTATGTGGATAGGCATGACAGCTTAAGGGTTCGTGACTTCCTAACTTATAATTCTCTAGAGTTCTACGGGTCAAAGCTCGAGGAGGATCCCCAGGAGTTTATTCGACAGATGCAGCGTACGTTGAGGCTAATCAAAGCCTCTGAGACTGAGTCTGTCGAGATGGCTTCATACCGGTTGCGTGATGTGGCTGTTAATTGGTATGAGTCCTGGGAGATGTCTAGGGGCGAGGGTGCTCCCCCTGCGGTGTGGGCTGAATTTACAGAGGCCTTTCTCGGCCACTTTCTTCCTCTCGAGGTACGGCGAGCTAGGGTTGACAGATTCCTACAGTTGAGACAGAGGGGCAGAAGCGTTCGGGAGTACAGCCTAGAGTTCGACTCTTTGGCTAGATATGCACCCACTATGGTAGCTGATATGACTGATAGGATGCATCGATATGTGATGGGTTGGATCATTATCTGGTTGATAACTGCATGGCAGTGGCTTCCCAGCCAGGGATGGACATCGCTCGGGTACAGGCGTATGCGCAGGGGATGGAGGAATGACACAGAAGACACCAGCCCGATAGAGATCGTGACAGGGGCCAGCCCAAGAGGGCTAGATTAGCTAGTTATTCCTGGGAGTTTCGAGGCGGGCAGCCACAACAGCATACCAGGCATCCTTTTCAGCCAGCACGGAGGGCACCCCTACAGTTTACTGGTAAGAGACTCGATAGCACAGGATATTAAGGAACTGGTCAGAGCTCCAGGGCTACGGGTTCGCAGTTGAGCAGAGGGTTCAGTCAGACGAGGCCACCCATGCCTCAGTGCCGTCGGTGCGGCAGGCGCCATCTGGGGGAATGCCGTCTCTCTATAGGTGCATGTTTTGCTTATGGCCGTCAAGGCCATATCATGAGGGAGTGTCCGTTTAGGGGTAGTCCAGGTGGTCCAGCCCAGGCCACTGGGTCAGTTGCTGGTTCATCTTCCTCCTCGATAGCTATGCGCCCTACGGAGCAGCGTATGCCGACACAAGTAGGCCGCGGTAGTGGTCGTGGCGGAGCTCCCGGTTTTAGCGGTCCTTCGAACCGCATATATGCCTTGGCCAGCCGACAGGACCAGGAGGCATCACCAAATGTGGTTACAGGTATATTATTGATCTTCTCCCGAGATGTATATGCATTAATGGATCCAGGCTCTACTTTATCATATATTTCTCCCCTGGTTGCTAGTAGAATTGGGATAGAGCCTGAACCGATAGAACCGTTCGAGGTAGCTACACCGGTAGGAGATTCCATTATAGCAAGGCGAGTATATAGAGACTGTTCCGTAGATATATGTGGTCGTTGCACCAAAGCGGATCTGATAGAGCTAGATATGACTGAATTGGATGTTATTATGGGTATGGACTGGCTAGCTTCTTGTTATGCCAACGTCGACTGTCAGAAGAAAGTAGTTCGCTTGCAGTTTCCAGGAGAACCTATTTTAGAGTGGACGGGAAGTACAGCATCGCCGAGGGGTAAGTTTATTTCATACCTCAAAGCCAGAAAGATGATTAAGAAGGGGTATATTTATCATTTGGTTCGTGTGCATGACACGAAAGCAGAGGCACCCACTCTTCAGTCGGTCCCGGTAGTCAATGAATTTCTGGATGTATTTCCAGACGAGCTTCCAGGTCTTCCACCTGAGCGGGAGATAGAGTTCACGATAGATGTGCTGCCAGATACTCAGCCTATATCTATTCCTCCCTACAGAATGGCACCTGCAGAACTGAAAGAATTGAAGGAGCAGCTGAGGGATTTGTTAGAGAAGGGCTTCATCAGGCCCAGTACATCACCTTTGGGAGCGCCGGTACTGTTCGTGAGGAAGAAAGATGGGTCGCTACGGATGTGTATTGATTGTAGGCAGCTGAACAAGGTGACTATAAAGAATAAATATTCCCTCTCCAGAATCGACGATTTATTTGACCAATTGCAGGATGCTAAGTGTTTCTCGATGATAGACTTGCGGTCAAGCTACCATCAGGTGCGGATAAGAGAGGCATATATCCCAAAGACTGCATTCAGGACCCGATACAGGCACTATAAGTTCAGGGTAATGTCTTTTGGGTTGACCAATGCCCCAGCAGTGTTTATGGATCTGATGAACCAAGTATTCAAGCCGTTCCTAGATATGTTCGTAATTGTATTTATTGATGATATCCAGGTCTATTCGTGATCAGAAGAAGAGCATGCAGATCACCTGAGGGCGGTACTTGGGGTACTCCGGCACCAAAAATTGTACGCTAAATTCTCTAAATGTGAATTCTGGATGACTTCAGTTGCATTTTTGGGCCATATCATTGGAGCTGATGGCCTTCGGGTGGATACACAGAACATTGAGGCCGTAAAGGCTTGGCCGACACCGACGAACCCTACTGAGGTATGTAGTTTTCTCGGATTGCCAGGATATTATAGAAGATTTGTGGAGAAGTTCGCTTCGATTGCAGCGCCATTAACGAAGCTGACTCAAAAGGCAGCTAAGTTCCATCCGGTGCATGTTTTGCTTGTGGCTGTCAAGGCCATATCATGAGGGAGTGTCTGTTTGGGGGTAGTCCAGGTGGTCCAGCCCAGGCCAATGGGTCAGTTGCTGGTTCATCTTCCTCCTCTGTAGCTATGCGTCCTACGGAGTAGGGTATGCCGACACCAGTAGGCCGCGATAGAGGTCATGGCGGAGCTCCGAGTTCTAGCGGTCCTTCGAACCGCATATATGCCTTGGCCAGCCGACAGGACCAGGAGGCGCCACCAAATGTGGTTACAGGTATATTATTGATCTTCTCCCGAGATGTATATGCATTGATAGATCCAGGCTCTACTTTATCATATATTTTTCCCCTGGTTGCTAGTAGAATTGGGATAGAGCCCGAACCGATAGAACCGTTCGAGGTAGCTACACCGGTAGGAGATTCCGTTATAGCAAGGCGAGTATATAGAGCCTGTTCCGTAGATATATGTGGCCGTTGCACCAAAGCGGATTTGATAGAGCTAGATATGACTTTATTTGATATTATTATGGGTATGGACTGACTAGCTTCTTGTTATGCCAACGTCGACTGTCAGAAGAAAGTAGTTCGTTTCCAGTTTCCAGGAGAACCCATTTTAGCGTGGACAGGAAGTACAGCATCGCCGAGGGGTAAGTTTATTTCATACCTCAAGGCCAGAAAGATGATTAAGAAGGGGTATATTTATCATTTGGTTCGTGTGCATGACACAAAAGAAGAGGCACCCACTCTTCAGTCGGTCCCGGTAGTCAATGAATTTTCGGATGTATTTCCAGACGAGCTTCCAGGTCTTCCACCTGAGCGGGAGATAGAGTTAACGATAGATGTGCTGCCAGATACTCAGCCTATATCTATTCCTCCCTACAGAATGACACCTGCAGAACTGAAAGAATTGAAGGAGCAGCTGAGGGATTTGTTAGAGAAGGGCTTCATCAGACCCAGTACATCACCTTGGGGAGCGCCGGTACTGTTCGTGAGGAAGAAATATGGGTCGCTACGGATGTGTATTGATTATAGGCAGTTGAACAAGGTGACTATAAAGAATAAATATCCCCTCCCCATAATCGATGATTTATTTGAATAATTGCAGGGTGCTAAGTGTTTCTCGAAGATAGACTTGCGGTCAAGCTACCATCAGGTGCGGATAAGAGAGGCATATATCCCAAAGACTGCATTCAGGACCCGATACGGGCACTATGAGTTCAGGGTAATGTCTTTTGGGTTGACCAATGCCCCAGCAGTGTTTATGGATCTGATGAACCAAGTATTCAAGCCGTTCCTAGATATGTTCGTAATTGTATTTATTGATGATATCCTGGTCTATTCGCGATCAGAAGAAGAGCATGCAGATCACCTGAGGGCGGTACTTGGGGTACTCCGGCACCAAAAATTGTATGCTAAATTCTCTAAATGTGAATTCTGGATGACTTCAGTTGCATTTTTGGGCCATATCATTGGAGCTGATGGCCTTCGGGTGGATACACAGAAAATTGAGGCCGTAAAGGCTTGGCCGACACCGACGAACCCTACTGAGGTATGTAGTTTTCTCGGATTGGCAGGATATTATAGAAGATTTGTGGAGAAGTTCGCTTCGATTGCAGCGCCATTAACGAAGCTGACTCAAAAGGCAGCTAAGTTCCAGTGGACTGATGCTTGCGAAAGAAGCTTCCAGTTGCTAAAAGAAAAGTTGACTACAGCTCCAGTTCTGACTCTCCCCGAGGGACCAGACGGTTATTCCATTTATTGCGATGCTTCCGGTGTTGGGATAGGTTGTGTATTAATGCAGCATGGCAGGGTTATAGCTTACGCCTCCCTGCAGCTCAAAAAGCATGAAAGAAACTATCCTACTCATGATCCGGAGCTAGCAGTAGTAATTCATGCTTTAAAAATATGGAGACATTATCTGTATTGCGTCTATGTCGATATTTATACGGACCACATGAGCCTTCAGCATATTTTTAAGCAGAAGGAGCTGAATTTGAGGCAAAGAAGGTGGCTAGAGTTGCTGAAGGACTACGATGTTGATATTCTGTATCACCCTGGTAAAGCCAACGTAGTAGCAGATGTACTCAGCCGTAAGTCTATGGGCAGCCTGACGGACGTGCAGCCTGGAAGAAAAGAAATGGTTCGTGAGATTTACCAGCTAGCTAGTCTTGGAGTCCATTTGGCTGGCTCTGTAGATACTGGGGTTTCTGTCCGAGAAGTTGCTGAGTCCTCTATTATGGAAGAAGTAAAGCAACGTCAATATGAGGACCCTGTTCTGGCACAATATATGGACACAGCCCTTGAACGAGGAAAGACTCCGTTCGAGATTACACCTGATGGAGTGCTACTACATAAAGGCAGAATATGTGTACCTGAGGTTGCGGGGCTGCGGCGACAAGTGATGGGAGAAGCACATTATGCCCGCTATTCTGTTCATCGGGGATCAACAAAGATGTACCACGACCTCAGATGCTTATATTGGTGGGATGGTATGAAAAGGGACATCGCAGAGTTTGTTGCTCAGTGTCCAAATTGCCAACAGGTTAAGATCGAGCATCAGAAACCTGGTGGGTTGTTACAGGAGATAGAGATTCCGACTTGGAAGTGGGAAGTAATCAATATATATTTCATTACAGCCCGCACTTCACGGAAGTATGACTCTATATGGGTTATTGTTGATAGACTGACGAAATCCGCCCATTTTCTCCCAGTCAGGACCACCTATTCGGTTGAGGATTATGCCCGGTTATATATTAAGGAGATAGTAAGACTTCACGGAATCCCCACATCTATTATATCCGACAGAGGTGCTCAGTTTACAGCTAACTTCTGGAGATCATTTCAAGAAGGATTGGGGACCCAGGTAAGTCTTAGTACCGGATTCCACCCGCAGTCTGACGGACAGGCCGAGCGTACTATTCAGACGTTAGAAGATATGCTACGGGCCTGTGTTATTGACTTCAAGGGTATCTGGGATAATCATTTTCCACTTATTGAGTTTGCTTATAATAATAGCTACCATTCCAGCATCCAGATGGCACCGTATGAGGCTCTGTATGGTAGGAAGTGCAGGTCACCGATTGGTTGGTTTGACGTTAGCGAAACTAAGTTAATTTGCCCAGACATGGTTTAGCAAGCAGTTGATAATCGACGTTGACATTTAGAGTTCCAGATTGGCGATTGGGTATTTCTGAAAGTGTCACCCATGAAGGGTGTTATGAGATTCGGCAGGAAGGGAAAGCTTAGCCCGAGGTACATTGGACCTTATCAGGTTATTCGTAAGGTTGATAAGGTCGCCTATGAATTAAATTTACCATCTGATCTAGAAGCAGTGCATCCAGTCTTCCACGTGTCTATGCTTCGCAAATGTATTGGTGACCCTTCCAGAGTATTTCCCATAGATGATATCCAGGTGACAGAGGAGCTATCCTACGAGGAGCAGCCGATAGCGATACTGGATCGTCAGGTGAGAAGACTGCGAACGAAAGATGTGGCTTCCGTTAAGGTATTGTGGCGAAACAATAACAGGGAGGAGATGACATGGGAAGCTGAAGAAGAGATGAAGAAGAAGTATCCTTACTTGTTTCCAATACCTACAGGTAAAATAAATTTCTAAATTGGTTATGTTGATTGACAGATGAACTGTGTGTGATAGCTATAAAGAAAAAAAAGATTCCCCCGAAGTGTTTATAAGACCCTATACAACTAATCCGACATTCGAGGACGAATGTTCTAAAGGGGGGGAGGATGTTATATCCCGCATTTTGTACATTCGGATATTTCAAGAAAATCGCGATAAGTTAAGGGCAAGGATATACTTTCGATTTTGTTTAACACACAAGTTACTTAGGAATATTATTGGTATGGAATATTAAGGGAAAATTTGGAATTAGGAATTTAATTCTTCATAAACCACAAAAAAAGCCACAAGTGGCCGTGTGGCTTGGTGTGGGCTCCCACCAATGCCTTGGCCAATGGCTTCAAGCCATGAGGTGGGACATGTGTTCACTTTGTATTGGCCATGTAATTATATATATATATAGATGGGTGATGATCAAGCAAGGCTCATTATTCATCTTTTCCAACTCTAGAAACTTGGAGAAAAAAAAAAGGGGGGGAACCATTCGGCCAATGCTAGCTGAAATTGGTCCCATGAAAAATTGATCAAAAAAATATTTTCTTCTAGTAATTCAACCAATTGGAAGGTCCTTACTAACGTGGAGTAGTTGTTGGAGCAATCAAACCATTCATTTGTGCAATTTAACCATTCATTGAGGTTTAATCTTCTCTTTCGTGTGTCATGGATGATTTGTGCATGTTGTAGTATGTAGAGATGGATGAAATTCATGAAACTATGTGTGTTGAGTTGTAGCCGTGTAGGTGTTTGTGTTGTGTAGAAAGGATGAATTAATTTTACTTAGCATTTTAGTTGTTGTTGTTGTGGATTCTATGATGCAATGGAGGTTTAATGGTTCAAGTTGGCGTTGTAATTGTTTGTGGGCTGTTGTAGGAATTAATGTGATTCTAATATGGTTTCTTGTAATCATGAGAATGAAGTTGTTAACGTGTAAATTGTTGGTGTAGTTCATGAACTTGGGAGCAAGGAATGTGTTGTTGTTGTTTTTATTGAGCTTGGAAGATTGCGGATTGTGTTATTGTGGTTGATTTGAATGTAAATGAAATGCCATCGAATTATGTAGAAAGGTTTACTAACGTTAGAATGCAATTCGAACTAATTGTTGAAGTGGTCAATATGGTTGTTGGTATTGTTGTTGACGATTTGGCCGAGTTGAATTCTCGGGGATGGTTGAATTTATAGGGGAAATGCTGCCCAAATTTCTGTAGGTGGATTGCTAGTTTAGAACCGGATTCCTAAATACCTATAGCTAATGTTTTATATCTTTTGACGTTGTTGTAGATCTTGCGAAAGTCGAGACTTAAGTTCGGATTAGCTTAGGAAGCGGGCAAGGTATGTAAGGCTTATCCTTTCCTTCTTTTGGCATGTCCTAGAGCTAAGTAAGGTATGACATGCGTCTTGGGGTAACTCTATTCTTTAGTTCCGAGCTTGTCTACGATTCTTATTCACTTCTTGACACTAGCCTACTTAGTACAGTCAAGCTTATTGTATGATTGAATAACGAGCAAAGCATAGAGAGTCCCTATTCCAAAAAGGGTTCTACAAGGGTTAACGTCCATAACTTTCTTATGCTAACTCGGATTGACTCGAAACGTGTTTATGATCCTTCAAGTGTCGATTAGTGTACTTACCTATCGAGTCTTAAAATTTGATTTATTTGCATATAGTTTCTCACTACTCTGCTCGTGCATGCCTCAATATGTCCTTCACTGAGTCCCGAGCCAGGACACGTTCTCGTGCGTACTCCACTGCATTGTTCACCGCGTCCCTCACTAGAGGGCCGGGGCACGTTATATATATATATATATATATATATATATATATATATATATATATATATATATATATATATATATATATATATATGATATGATGATACGGGGGTGGCGGCCCGGATGGCATATGATGATTCTATTCACCGAGTCCCTCACTAGATGGCCGGGATATGTTATATGTATATATGATATATGATGTTGACATGCATGATTTTCATTTCAAAATGCAAGTGTATTGATGTTTTTAACAGTCATACCTGTTTCTAGTAATTCTCCGTTTTAGTTATGATCCTTTTTACTGTATTTCATGCCTTACATGCTCAGTACATACTCTGTACTGACCCCCTTTCTTCGGGGGCTGCGTTTCATACCCGCAGGTAAAGACGCTCGTTGCGGTGACCCGTCAGCCTAGGACATCCATTCTGCTACTTTAAAGTGCTCCCTTGTTCCGGAGCCTATACTTTTGGTATAGATCTTTCTGTTGTATATATACATATATATGTCTAATTAGGGTACGGTGGGCCCTTGTCCCGCCATATGACACTGTTGTTACTCTTAGAGGCCTGTAGACATATTTGTGGGTCATGGGTGGTCATCGTTCAGTTATGTCAGCGTAGATTACGTTTTGGCAATTTCCTGCATTATGATAGGCTGACAGGCTTGTGTGTGATATCATATGTGACAGTTTATACAGCGTTTTGTCTCGTACTATAAAAGCCCTTAATATGCTAAACACAAGTATGATAAATGTCTATCTGGGTTAGTCGTGACAGTATAGGTTGAACGATAGATAGTATGATAAGGGGTGCTCGGTAGTTAATACTGGGTACCTGTCATGGCCCGCTGGTTGGGTCGTGACAGAAGTGGTATCAGAGCGGTTCATCTCGGAATGTCTACAGGCCGTGTCTAGTAGAGTATTGTTTATCGGTGTGTAGTGCACCACATCTATAAACAGGAAGCTACGAGACATTTAGGATGTTATCTTTCCTTCTTACTCTAGATCGTGCGATATAACTGTATTATTAGGATGGTTCCTCTCTAATAAATTGCTATATTTACAACGATGCCTCCGAAGAAAGCGACCGCTGCCCAGAAGGGCAAATCAGCAGCAGGGGATACTAGCCAGCCTAGGAGAGTTATTAGGGCCCGCACCCAGATCATGCCTGAGGTTGTGCTCCAGTCCGCGAGTTCTTCGAGAAGGCCACTTCCAGAGGAACCTAGGGCAGTGACAACTCCAGGTCGGGGGGCGGCTCCACCGCCGGTCCCTGAGGTTCCATCACCTGGGCCTCCAGCTCCTCAGTCAGGGGCGGAGGATAGAGCTATGAGAGACGCAGTACAGTTACTGACTAGATTAGTAGCAGGGCAGGCTCGCAGGCCTGGGCCAGGAAGTGATTATGTGGATAAACATGACAGCTTAAGGGTTCGTGACTTCTTGACTTGTAATCCTCCAAAGTTCTACGGGTCAAAGCCCGAGGAGGATCCCCTGGAGTTTATTCGACAGATGCAGCATACGCTGAGGCTAATCAAAGCCTCTGAGACTGAGTCTGTCGAGATGGCTTCATACCGGTTGCGTGATGTGACTGTTAATTGGTATGAGTCCTGGGAGTTGTCTAGGGGCGAGGGTGCTCCCCCTGCGGTGTGGGATGAATTTACAGAGGCCTTTCTCGGCCACTTTCTTCCTCCCGAGGTGCGGCGAGCTAGGGTTGACAGATTCCTACAGTTGAGACAGAGGGGCAGAAGCGTTCGGTAGTACAGCCTAGAGTTCGACTCTTTGGCTAGATATGCACCCACTATTCTAGCTCATATGACTGATAGGATGCATCGATATGTGATGGGGTTGGATCAGTATTTGGTTGATAACTGCATGGCAGTGGCTTCCCAGCCAGGGATGGACATCGCTCGGGTACAGGCGTATGCGCAGGGGATGGAGGATCGACACAGAGGACGCCAGCCCGATAGAGATCGTGATAGGGGCTAGCCCAAGAGGGCTAGATCAGCTAGTTATTCCGACGAGGTTCGAGGCGGGAAGCGTCAACAGCATACCAGGCATCCTTCTCAGCCAGCACGGAGTGCACCCCCACAGTTTACTGGTAAGAGACTCGATAGCACAGGATATTCAGGAACTGGTCAGAGCTCCAGGGCTACGGGTTCGTAGTTTAGCAGAGGGTTCAGTCAGACGAGGCCACCCATGCCTCAGGGCCCTCGGTGCGGCAGGCGCCATCTGGGGGAATGCCATCTCGCTACCGGTGCATGTTTTGCTTGTGGCTGTCAAGGCCATATCATGAGGGAGTGTCTGTTTGGGGGTAGTCCAGGTGGTCCAGCCCAGGCCAATGGGTCAGTTGCTGGTTCATCTTCCTCCTCTGTAGCTATGCGTCCTACGGAGTAGGGTATGCCGACACCAGTAGGCCGCGATAGAGGTCGTGGCGAAGCTCCGAGTTCTAGCGGTCCTTCGAACCGCATATATGCCTTGGCCAGCCGACAGGACCAGGAGGCGCCACCAAATGTGGTTACAGGTATATTATTGATCTTCTCCCGAGATGTATATGCATTAATGGATCCAGGCTCTACTTTATCATATATTTCTCCCCTGGTTGCTAGTAGAATTGGGATAGAGCCTGAACCGATAGAACCGTTCGAGGTAGCTACACCGGTAGGAGATTCCATTATAGCAAGGAGAGTATATAGAGACTGTTCCGTAGATATATGTGGTCGTTGCACCAAAGCGGATCTGATAGAGCTAGATATGACTGAATTGGATGTTATTATGGGTATGGACTGGCTAGCTTCTTGTTATGCCAACGTCGACTGTCAGAAGAAAGTAGTTCGCTTGCAGTTTCCAGGAGAACCCATTTTAGAGTGGACGGGAAGTACAGCATCGCCGAGGGGTAAGTTTATTTCATACCTCAAAGCCAGAAAGATGATTAAGAAGGGGTATATTTATCATTTGGTTCGTGTGCAGGACACGAAAGCAGAGGCACCCACTCTTCAGTCGGTCCCGGTAGTCAATGAATTTCTGGATGTATTTCCAGACGAGCTTCCAGGTCTTCCACCAGAGCGGGAGATAGAGTTCACGATAGATGTGCTGCCAGATACTCAGCCTATATCTATTCCTCCCTACAGAATGGCACCTGCAGAACTGAAAGAATTGAAGGAGCAGCTGAGGGATTTGTTAGAGAAGGGCTTCATCAGGCCCAGTACATCACCTTTGGGAGCGCCGGTACTGTTCGTGAGGAAGAAAGATGGGTCGCTACGGATGTGTATTGATTGTAGGCAGCTGAACAAGGTGACTATAAAGAATAAATATTCCCTCTCCAGAATCGACGATTTATTTGACCAATTGCAGGATGCTAAGTGTTTCTCGATGATAGACTTGCGGTCAGGATACCATCAGGTGCAGATAAGAGAGACAGATATCCCAAATACTGCATTCAGGACCCGATACGGGCACTACGAGTTCAGGGTAATGTCTTTTGGGTTGACCAACGCCCCAGCAGTGTTTATGGATCTGATGAACCGAGTATTCAAGTCGTTCCTAGATATGTTCGTAATTGTATTTATTGATGATATCCTGGTCTATTCGCGATCAGAAGAAGAGCATGCAGATCACCTGAGGGCGGTACTTGGGGTACTCCGGCACCAGAAATTGTATGCTAAATTCTCTAAATGTGACTTCTGGTTGACTTCAGTGGCATTTTTGGGGCATATCATTGGAGCTGATGGCCTTCGGGTGGATACACAGAAAATTGAGGCCGTAAAGGCTTGGCCGAGACCGACGACCCCTACTGAGGTACGTAGTTTTCTTGGATTGGCAGGATATTATAGAAGATTTGTGGAGAAGTTCACTTCGATTGCAGCGCCATTAACGAAGCTGACTCAAAAGGCAGCTAAGTTCCAGTGGACTGATGCTTGCGAACGAAGCTTCCAGTTGCTAAAAGAAAAGTTGACTACAGCTCCAGTTCTGACTCTCGCCGAGGGACCAGACGGTTATGCCATTTATTGCGATTGTGTTGGGATAGGTTGTGTATTAATGCAACATGGTAGGGTTATAGCTTACGCCTCCCGGCAGCTCAAAAAGCTTGAAAGAAACTATCCTACTCATGATCTGGAGCTAGCAGCAGTAATTCATGCTTTAAAAATATGGAGACATTATCTATATGGCGTCCATGTCGATATTTAGACGGACCACAAGAGCCTTCAGTATATGCTTAAGCAGAAGGGGTTGAATTTGAGGCAAAGAAGGTGGCTAGAGTTGCTGAAGGACTACGATGTTGATATTCTGTATCACCCTGGAAAAGCCAACGTAGTAGCAGATGCACTCAGCCGTAAGTGTATGGGCAGCCTGAGGGACGTGCAGCCAGGAAGAAAAGAAATGGTTCGTGGATTTTACCAGCTAGCTAGTCTTGGAGTCCATTTGGCTGGCTCTGGAGATACTGGGGTTTCTGTCCGAGAAGTTGCTGAGTCATCTATTATGGAAGAAGTAAAGAAACGTCAATATGAGGACCCTGTTCTGGCACAATATAGGGACACATCCCTTGAAAGAGGAAAGACTCCGTTCGAGATTACACCTGATGGAGTGCTACTACATAAAGGCAGAATATGTGCACCTGAGGTTGCGGGGCTGCGGCGACATCTGATGGGAGAAGCACATTATGCCCGCTATTCTGTTCATCCGGGATCAACAAAGATGTACCACGACCTCAGATGCTTATATTGGTGGGATGGTATGAAAAGGGACATCGCAGAGTTTGTTGCTCAGTGCCCAAATTGCCAACAGGTTAAGATCGAGCATCAGAAACCTGGTGGGTTGTTACAGGAGATGGAGATTCCGACTTGGAAGTGGGAAGTAATCAATATGGATTTCATTACAGGTTTACCGCGCACTCCACGGAAGTATGACTCTATATGGGTTATTGTTGATAGACTGATGAAATCCGCCCATTTTCTCCCAGTCAAGACCAACTATTCGGCTGAGGATTATGCCCGGTTATATATTAAGGAGATAGTAAGACTTCACGGAATCCCCACATCTATTATATCCGACAGAGGTGCTCAGTTTACAGCTAACTTCTGGAGATCATTTCAAGAAGGATTGGGGACCCAGGTAAGTCTTAGTACCGGATTCCACCCACAGTCTGACGGATAGGCTGAGCGTACTATTCAGACGTTAGAAGATATGTTACGGGCCTGTGTTATTGACTTCAAGGGTAGTTGGGATGATCATTTGCCACATATTGAGTTTGCTTATAATACGGTGGTATGAGGCTCTGTGTGGTAGGAAGTGCAGGTCACCGATTGGTTGGTTCGACGTTGGCGAAACCAAGTTAATTGGCCCGGACATGGTTCAGCAAGCATTTGATAAAGTGAAGCTTATTCGGGAACGGTTACTAGCAGCTCAGAGTCGACATAAATCATATGCGGATAATCGACGTCGACATTTAGAGTTCCAGATTGGCGATTGGGTATTTCTGAAAGTGTCACCCATGAAGGGTGTTATGAGATTCGGCAGGAAGGGAAAGCTTAGCCCGAGGTACATTGGACCTTATCAGGTTATTCGTAAGGTTGGTAAGGTCGCCTATGAATTAAATTTACCATCTGATCTAGAAGCAGTGCATCCAGTCTTCCACGTGTCTATGCTTCGCAAATGTATTGGTGACCCTTCCAGAGTATTTCCCATAGATGATATCCAGGTGACAGAGGAGCTATCCTACGAGGAGCGGCCGATAGCCATACTGGATCGTCAGGTGAGAGGACTGCGTACGAAAGATGTGGCTTCCGTTAAGGTATTGTGGCGGAACAATAACAGGGAGGAGATGACCTGGGAAGCTGAAGAAGAGATGAAGAAGAAGTATCCTTACTTGTTTCCTATACCTACAGGTAAAATAAATTTCTAAATTGGTTATGTTGATTGATAGATGAACTGTGTGTGATAGCTATAAAGAAAAAAAAGATTCCCCCGAAGTGTTTATAAGACCCTATACAACTAATTTGACATTCCAAGACGAATGTTCTAAAGGGGGGGAGGATGTTATATCCTGCATTTTGTACATTCAGATATTTCAAGAAAATCGCGATAAGTTAAGGGCAAGGCTATACTTTCGATTTTGTTTAACACACAAGTTACTGAGGAATATTATTGGTATGGAATATTAAGGGAAAATTTGGAATTAGGAATTTAATTCTTCATGAACCACAAAAAAGAAAAGCCACAAGTGGCCGTGTGGCTTGGTATGGGCTCCCACCAATGCCTTGGCCAAATGCTTCAAGCCATGAGGTGGGGCATGTGTTCACTTTGTATGTGCCATGTAATTATATATATATATAGATGGGTGATGACCAAGCAAGGCTCATTATTCATCTTTTCCAACTCTAGAAACTTGAAGAAACTTGGAGAAAAAAAAAAGGGGGAATCATTCGGCCAAAGCTAGCTGAAATTGGTCCCATGAAAAATTGATCAAAAATATATTTTCTTCTAGTAATTCAACCAATTGGAAGGTCCTTACTAACGTGGAGTTGTTGTTGGAGCAATCAAACCATTCATTTGTGCAATTTACAACTCTAGCCAAGTAAGAAGATAAGTGGAAAAAGGTAAGGTTTAATCTTCTTTTTCGTGTGTCATGGATGATTTGTGCATGTTGTAGTGTGTAGAGATGGATGAAATTCATGAAACTATGTGTGTTGAGTTGTATCTGTGTAGGTGTTTGTGTTGTGTGAAAGGGATGAATTAATTTTACTTAGCATTTTAGTTGTTGTTGTTGTGGATTCTATGATGCAATGGAGGTTTAATGGTTCAAGTTGGCGTTGTAATTGTTTGTGGGTTGTTGTAGGAATTAATGTGATTCTAATATGGTTTCTTGTAATCATGAGAATGAAGTTGTTAACGTGTAAATTGTTGGTGTAGTTCATGAATTGGGAGCAAGGAATGTGTTGTTGTTGTTTTTATTGAGCTTGGAAGATTGCGGATTGTGTTGTTGTGGTTGATTTGAATGTAAATGAAATGCCGTCGAATTATGTAGAAAGTTTTACTAACGTTAGAATGCAATTCGAACTAATTCTTGAAGTGGTCAATATGGTTGTTGGTATTGTTGTTGACGATTTGGCCGAGTTGAATTCTCGGGGATGGTTGAATTTATAGGGGAAATGCTGCCCAAATTTCTGTAGGTGGATTGCTAGTTTAGAACCGGATTCCTAAATACCTATAGCTAATGTTTGATATCTTTTGACGTTGTTGTAGATCTTGCGAAAGCCGAGACTTAAGTTCGTATTAGCTTAGGAAGCGGGCAAGGTATGTAAGGCTTATCGTTTCCTTCTTTTGGCATGTCCTAGAGCTAAGTAAGGTATGACACGCGTCTTGGGGTAACTCTATTCTTTAGTTCCGAGCTTGTCTACGATTCTTATTCACTTCTTGACACTAGCCTACTTAGTACAGTCAAGCTTATTGTATGATTGAATAACGAGCAAAGCATAGAGAGTCCCTATTCTAAAAAGGGTTCTACAAGGGTTAACGTCCATAACTTTCTTATACTAACTCGGATTGACTCGAAACGTGTTTATGATCCTTCAAGTGTCGATTAGTGTACTTACCTATCGAGTCTTAAAAATTGACTTATTTGCATATATTTTCTCACTACTTTGCTCGTGCATGCCTCAATATGTCCTTCACTGAGTCTCGGGCCAGGACACGTTCTCGTGCGTACTCCACTGCATTGCTCACCGGGTCCCTCACTAGAGGGTCGGGGCACGATATATATATATATATGATGATATGATGACATGATGATATGATGATACGGGGGTGGCGGCCAGGATGGCATATGATGACTCTATTCACCGAGTCCCTCACTAGAGGGCCGGGACATGTTATATGTATATATGATATATGATGTTGACATGCATGATTTTCATTTCAAAAGGAAAGTGTATTGATGTTTTTAACAGTCATACCTGTTTCTGGTAATTCTCCGTTTTAGTTATGATCCTTTTTACTGTATTTCATGCCTTACATGCTCAATACATATTCCGTACTGACCCCCTTTCTTCGGGGGCTGTGTTTCATGCCCGCAGGTACAAACGCACGTTGCGGTGACCCGTTAGCCTAAGACATCCATTCTGCTACTTTGAAGTGCTCCCTTGTTCCGGAGCCTATACTTTTGGTACAGATCCTTCTGTTGTATATATATATATATATATATATATATATGTCTAATTAGGGTACGGTGGGGCCCTGTCCCGCCATATGACACTGTTGTTACTCTTAGAGGCCTGTAGACATATATGTGGGTCATGGGTAGTCATCGTTCAGTTATGTCAGTGTGGATTACGTTTTGGCAATTTCCTGCATTATGATAGCCTGACCGGCTTGTGTGTGATATCATATGTGACAGTTTATACAGCGTTTTGTCCTGCACTATAAAAGCCCTTAATATGCTAAACACAAGTATGATAAATGTCTATCTGGTTGAGTCGTGACAGTATAGGTTGAACGATAGATAGTATGATAAGGGGTGCTCGGTAGTTAATACTGGGTACCTGTCATAGCCCTCTGGTTGGGTCGTGACAAAAAGAAATTTAACTTTTAACCGTCAACCCATATTCTACAAAAAATAATTATTACAGTAGGCCTTTTTTCTTAGATGTCCAATTTGAGAAAGATCAGTATCTCACTGGTGCAGCGCACAGTTGGAATGAGATAACTGAATGGAATATAGATGGTTTAACAGAAAGCCAAATCTATAAAAAATTACATGAAATGGGCATTGTCATTACGACTGTTACACCCTGGAAAGAAGTTCGGGAAGTCTAGTTTCCAACACAACAAACCGCTCCTCAATAGGACATCGGGGTAAGGAGATATGGATGTTACAAGTTGGGCTGGCAGACCAGGAAAATGGTCTGCGCGAACACGCCAGTGAGTGGCACGAACGCGCAGAAAGCCAAGGGCCAACACAGCGCGAACGAGCCACTACGGGGCGCGAACGCGCTGAACTATTTTGAGGCCGGGGTTAGGGATGAATTTTATATTATAAGAGTGTAAGAATAATATGCATATGACACTTGGAGACCACATGGTGTAAATCAGGTAGTGCGTTACTTGACGAAAAGCCCTCACTGATTTACGCTAAGTAGGGCCCACACATCGGAGTTTTATAATGGACATATGAAAAGACATGTGAGTAGTACATGGAAAGTTGAGCAAGTCCTAAGAAGGACTCATAAGCCAAATATGGGCATAAGCCCTTCAAAAGGACGATTTAAGAAAACATTTTCGGATGATCTGAATTGGAGGGGCCACAATGCTATTATAGGTTTGGAATTTGGAAAAACACCAAGAATAAAATTTGTAGATAATTGAATTGGTTTTCCACCATAGGTCGTGGGCCCTCACAAGATATGGGAATCAAGAGTTATGACCTTTTTACTTAACGAACGCGCAGTCAGAAAAATTTGGCCGAAGAAGAAGAGTACTGGGGAGATTGTGGATAAATGGATAAAGATCAACTATGATTATGTTCCTAAGTACTGCAAAAACTGCAAACTTCAAGGACATAATGAGCAAGATTGCTATGTCATTCATCAAGAATTGTATCCCAAGGATGAAGAACAAAGCTCAGACAAAGAACAAGAGGTCAACAATAAGGCAGATCAAAAGAAGAATAAGGAGCAAAAGAATACAAAAAATAGCAGAACTGACATTAAGGAGTACAAAGGGACTAATGTTAGCATAATGAAAGGGAAATAAATAGCAGACAAGGTGCATCCTGCAGAGGGCAATGATGATGATGGATTCAAGAAGAAGAAAGGAAAACAAAGGAATAATAGGCACTTTCATAGAGGCAAATATGATGAAAATGCTTGGAAACCAAAGGAGAATCAAACTCTGCAAAATAATCTAAATGCAGCATTGCAGAACACAGATGAGGATTTAATAGATGTGACTGATATGCAGAAATCCTCAGATATAGAAGCAAAGATGCGTGATGCTTTAAACCAGATTGTTACAGTGCAGCAAATGGTAGACAATAATGAGAAGGTCAAGGAAAAGCAGATGGAAGAAGCAAAGGAAAAACAGATAGATGAATTAAAAAAGGTGGAGAGGATATCAGCAAAGGAATGGATTGAGAAGCATTTTGGTAAACAACTCAATGATAAAGGGGAGATTATATCTCAGCAGGTGTCTAAGGTCACTTCAGGTACACTTAGTCAAGAAAAGGAACATGATGTGCTGCAGGAGCAAGAAAAGGAACATGAGGTGCTGCAGGAAGATGGTTCTAGGGATATCTTAATCAGCAAAATCCTGGAGGAAGAAAACAAGTTTGGTGATGTGCTGCAGGAGGATGATGATCATGAAGGGAATCCAATAGAGGATGTGGAGGATAAGCAAACAAAAGAAGGACAAGAAGGTACAAGGTTACTAGAGAGTAATACTTCTGTCAGTTTTCCTGTGGAACAAGTTGAGAATTCACAACATGGAAAGCATGAGGAGATACAGGCCCAAGCAGATATCAATAGTCATGATGAGGAAGATTTATCTCAGAACATTGAGGATATAGCACAAGAGGCAGACTTATCCCCTAGAAGTGTGCATAAATTGAAACAGGCAACAAATAAACAAAAACCTGTCAGAAGTGTCAATATTCCAGTGGCAGGAGTTTCAACAAGGAGGAGTAAGAACAAAACTAATAATTCCCAATGATAGACAAAGCTTTATTTTGGAATATTAGGTCAGTTAACACTCAGAATTCTTTTGAGAGGTTAATTGAACTAAAGAGGAGATATCATTATTCTATCATAGGCCTAATGGAACCTTTTCAAGGTCCTATTGCTATTGAAGAGTATAGGAGGAAGTTAGGCTTTTAGAATTGCAAGGTGAATTGTTCAGGAAAAATCTAGATTTTTTGGACAGATGAATGGCTAGGTGTAGTTATATCTGAATCAGAACAGCAGGTGACTTTGCAACTAACTCACTCATCCTTGAATCAAGCAGTGCTGGTGTCAGTAGTTTATGCTAAATGTGATAGACAGGAGAAGGAGGAGTTGTGGGAAGATATGGTAGCCTTGGCAAATCAGCAAGACCTTCCTTGGATAATAGGAGGGGATTTTAATGTCATAGTGTCTGAGGAGGAAAAGCAAGGTGGCCTTCCAGTCACATTCAATGAGACTTTGGACTTTTCTACCTGTATACAAAGTTGTGGTTTGATTGATGTAGGATTCACTGGAAGTAAATTTACCTGGTGCAATGGGAGGACTGAAGAAGATTGCATATTTAAAAGGTTAGATAGAATACTGGTGAATCAGCAAGTTTTGGATATCATGCCATCCGCAGCAGTAACGCATATGATTAGACATGGTTCTGATCATGCACCACTACATCTTGAGTGTAACAACAATGCACATCATATTGTCAAATCTTTTAAGTTTCTTAACTTCTGGACAAAACATCATACATTTATGGAGATGGTAAAGGAGAATTGGACTGCTGATTTCTGTGAAGAAACTTAAAGAGCACTGGTTCAATGGAGAAAAAACACATATGGGAATATATTTCAGCAGATTGCCACTATTGAAGATACTATAAAGGTGAAGGAGTTGCAGTTTGAAAATAATGCTTCAAGGGAGAATAGAATGCTGTTACATCAAGCACAGGCTGAACTAACTAGATTTTTACACTTGGAGGAAGAGTATTGGAAGCAGAAAGATGGTATGAAATGGTTCAATGATGGAGATAGAAATACAAAATTCTTCTATTCATAGGTGAAGGGCAGGAGGACTAAATTAACTCTGAAAAGAATACAAGATCCTTCTGGTACATGGTTGGAAAATGAAGTAGATGTTGGTTCTGAGGCAATCAGATTCTTTGAGTCACAGTTTAGTGAAGAAAATTCAGGAGGGGATTATGCATTGTTGAAAAATCTTCCTAAATTGATAACTGAAGAAACACAGAAGAATATGGAAGAGTTTCCATCTGAAAGTGAAGTAAAGGAGGCTGTGTTTTCACTCAATGGGGATAGTGCTAGTGGGCCTGATGGATTCACAGGACAGTTTTATCAGAAGTGTTGGGAGGTTATTAAGCTGGATGTGATTCAAATGGTTAAAGCTTTCTTTTGTGGGTGTGAGGTACCACAATTCATCACACATACTAATCTAGTTTTGTTACCAAAGAAAGAGGCGATTACTACTTTTAGTGATATGAGGCCTATCAGTCTCAGCTCTTTCTCCAACAAGATACTGTCAAAAATACTACAGAATAGATTGGAAAAGGTTCTTCCTAATATTATTTCTCACAATCAGACAGGAATTGTTAAAGGAAGGAGCATTGCAGAAAACATATTGTTGGCACAGGAGATCATTAGGGATATTAACTTGAGAGCTAAACATACTAATGTGGTGATCAAGTAAGACATGGCAAAGGCATATGATAGACTTTCCTGAATTTTTTTGACTAAAGTATTGAGACAGTTTGGGTTTGGAGAGGTTCTCATTGATTTAGTATGGAGATTGCTTTCAAACAACTGGTATTCAGTATTAATCAATGGTCAAAGTCATGGTTTTTTCAGATCAAGTAGGGGGGTAAAACAAGTTGATCCACTTTCTCCTACATTGTTCATTATAGCAGCAGAGGTCTTAGCAAGGAATCTGAATAAGTTGCATGAGAAGCCAAGTTTCATAGGCTATGGAATGCCAAAATGGAGTCCTCAAATCAATCACCTATCATATGCTGATGACACAATATTATTCTGTTCTGGGGATGGATATTCTTTAAAGAAAATGATGAGGAGATTGAGGAATTATGAGAAGGCTTCAGGACAGCTGGTTAATACTGATAAAAGTTGTTATTATGTTCATCACAAGGTCTCAGCCAGAGTTAATAGCAAGATTAAAAGATATACTAAGATGAGAAATGATTCCTTTCCTTTCACATATTTAGGTTGTCCAGTGTTTTATGGAAGAAGGAAATTGATATATTATGAGGATCTGATAAAAAAAGTGATGAAAAGGATTCTATCTTGGCAAAACAGACTGTTATCTTTTGGAGGTAGATATGTGCTGGTCAATCATGTGTTGCAAACCATGCCAGTATATTTACTATCAGCCATGAATCCTCCTTCTGGGGTGATAAAACAACTGCACAAGATCTTTGCCAAATTCTTTTGGAGCAATACAGTAGGGGTGAAAAGCAAACACTAACTGATATATATAAAGCTTTATTTGCTAAGTTGTGGTGGAATTTCAGATGTTGAAGAAGCTTATGGGGTAGCTACAAGTTGAATAAATACTGCAAGAAATGGCATCCTCTTATGGCAGTAGAGAGAGGAGGATCTCACACATGGAAGAAGATGGTAAAAATAAGAGATGTGTCACGACCCAACCCCGTAGGCCGTGACTTGTGCCCGAATTGGACACTCATATTTATCTGTTAACTCTAATAATTTATAATTAGCATGTCATGATCTCATTTGTATGTAAGAAGATAGTGAGTTATTTAGATTTGTCAAGTTCTGTATGCCTTAGTCATCCATCTCCCAAGGAGTTGCACTTATCAAACAACAACATTTATATATATTCCTAAGCAAGCCGACAAGGCTGCCACGATATACAAAATAACAAACATACACACATATGCAAGCCGACAAGGCTGCCATTACGACTGGGTACGCCCTAAACTTAAGTCAAAACATAAAACGCATCAACAACTGTAAACAGACCCACACCGATGTCCACAGACTTCTAAGAGTAACGACCGTATTATGTGGCGGGACAGGGCCCCGCCGTACCCAAATAAACACATACGGACACAACATAAGGAGGTTATACCACAAGCTAGCTCTGGAACAAAGGAGCAGTCCAAAATAGCTGAAGGATGATCTAAGCTGGCGGATCTCCAAAGCGAGCGTCTGTACCTGCGGGCATGAACGCAGCCCCCCGAAGGAAGGGGGTCAGTACGGAATATGTACTGAATATGTAAAGCTTGAAACATAGTATAGACTTATATTGAGACACGGTACATAGGATGCATTGCAACAACAGAATTTCATAAAACTTGCCTTTGAACATATTTCATCTGTATCATTCTCATATCATTGCTATTATAGAGTTTTGTAGTCAAAGCTGCATAATCATTCTGTATAAAACATACATGACGTGTCTCAGCCCTTTTTATGAGGGACTCGGTAATTTAAAATCATAGCATCATAACATAAACATAGACGTGTCCCGGCCCTTTCCTGAGGGACTCGGTAATAAGGAATATGCCCTCCTGGCCACCATCATCTCCATATCATCATATCATCATATCATCACATCATCACATCATCATATCATCATCATATATATATACATAACGTGTCCCGGCCCTCTAGTAAGGGGCTCGGTGATTAATATAATAAATGTGCGCACGAAAACGTACCCTGGCCCGGGACTCAGTGAAGGACATAGCGGTAAGCACGAGCAGAATAATAAGCAACCACATATATGCAAATCATCTTTTTAGACTCAAGGGATAAGCAACTAACCCGCTCTAAGTGTCAAAATAATGTTCACCTTCAGTTCATTTCAAGTCTCATAACAAACTATTACAAGAAACGTTTTAGACTTCATGTACATATGTCACTTTAATATGGTATAGCTTTTGGAAGTCAAGTATGTCTTTAGTTGTGCAATTCTTTAAGTATAGGAACTTTCATGCATCGTTCATTAGTCACTCATACTGTAGGTACATGACAATAACATTAGTGAAATATAGATTCATAAGCCATACATGAACTAGAGAATAGAATTTACCCCAAAATTCATATCGTTTCATTCTTACGTCTAGGACATGCCAAAAGAAAGAAGGAATAGGCTTTACATACCTTTTGCGTTTAGTTGTATTCTAACTTGTACTTGCTGCCCAACAATACTTATCCTATATCAAGATGTGAAGAACTACAATTAGTCTACAAGGGCATTCAACACGTATTGTGACATTCACAACTCCTTTCTAACAATTAAACGACGTTTCGTTCACATTTAACCCAACTAGCGTTACAAGCTAACATGGCTAGTCGTTCTTTCATATATTGATCAAAACTTGTTTAAGCATGACATAGGGAACTTGGGCAGTCCCTACACCACCCAAAATAGTCTCATACACACGGCAACCCAACACACACATCATTTCCATTCTTACTTAGCAATTTTCCAGTTTTAACTTGCAACAAATGACTTTACTTTTATGAAATCTTGGAACTGTTTTAGCATCATCTTCACTCTTACAACAGCCCACAATCAGTTCAGTTTTAACTTGAATCATGGCATTTTACATTCACTACATGTTTGCAACAAAAACCAACATTCAACACACACAATTTCACTTCTAATCCCTAAAACTGTCCACGGTTTTTGGACTGCCCCTACCCCTCAACATAATTCGTTTCTTGAACACCTTAATTTACATATTCAACATGCATACAATACACTACAATGTCCACAAAAACAACAATCAAATTATAGCCCAAAACAGTCCATGAATTCGTCCAAAACAGCCCCCTACCCGGTTTCATCACAACTACTCCAACTTCATGATTTTCATTCGTTTATCCAACTACAATGCATTCAATTCATTTCCAATACATGTTCAACAAGATTAAGCATGACTTCATCAGAATCTTCAATACATGATTCATTTTAAATTCGAGCAAAAACAGTCCAATAGCCAACATGCAACATCACAACCAAACTCCCACAATCTTTGTTCATTTACATATGTTGATACATATTCAATTCACTAACAATACATGCACAATGAAATCAGTCATAAACTCACCTCACACACGGCTCACTCTCTACTTCAACTACAACCACAATCCAACAACAACATGCATGAACTATACATTCAAATCATCATGCAACACAAGAAACAACAAACATTCTTACCTTTCAATCTTGTGCTTCACTTGGCCGAATTTTCAACTCTATTGAGTGCTTAACTTTCTTGTTTCTCTTCAACAACTAATACACTTTCTTACACACTAGATGAGGGATAGTTTTGATGGAGAAAAACTGGAATTTCTGGGCACAATATCACCCCACCCTCTCGGCTAGCTCTTAGCCGAGAGCACCTCTCTCTACTCTTTCTATCTCTAAATGTTTCTTGACTTGTGGTGATGAAAATTATGTTGTGAAGGTGTGGATTGATCAGACTTTGTGTCAATATGTTCCCCTCATTGAGTTGGCCATGTGGATTACACTAAATTGGGTCAAGATTCTTTGACCAAAGCCTTACATGGCACGGCCAAACAAGGCATAAAGTGGACTGATTTTTTTTTGTCTTTCCAATCCCACTTTTTAATCCAATTATGGTTAGTTTAATCCCAATTTTCCATTACTCGTTTAATGCCACACGAAAGTTGTGGATAAATTGTGACTCGACACGAAACCGGAAGTTAAAATCTCTACTTCATATCTTAAGATAGTCTTGCCTTTAACTCGTCGCGCTTATTTTAAAACGTCCTGACGTATGAAAATGCGGGACATAACATCCTCCCCCCCTTTAGAACATTCGTCCTTGAATGTTGATTTTTATCCCGTTAGGTTCTATAAGGGTTTTGGGAAGGGTTTCCTCTATTGCTAACATATAAATTGAGCAGACAATTTAACACAATCAAGTAAAGGAGTTTAAATTACCTGCAAATGTGGAAAACAAGTGAGGATATTTCTTTTTCATCTCCTCTTCAGCCTCCCAAGTCACCTCCTCCCTATTATTGTTCCGCCACAACACTTTAACCGACGCCACATCTTTTGTTCGTAACCTCTTGATTTGTCGATCAAGTATGGCAATAGGTTGCTCTTCGTATGATAGCTCCTCTGTTACCTGAATATCGTCTGTAGGGAACACCCTGGAAGGATCGCCTATATACTTCCGAAGCATGGACACATGGAAGACCGGATGTACTGCTGCCAAATCCGCTGGCAGGTCTAACTCGTAAGCAACTTGGCCTACCTTACGAATGACCTGATAAGGTCCAATGTACCTTGGGCTCAACTTCCCTTTCTTGCCGAACCTCATAACACCCTTCATGGGTGACACTTTCAAGAACACCCAATCGCCAACCTGAAATTCCAAGTGTCGACGTCGATTATCCGCATACGCCTTCTGCCAAATCTGAGCTGCCAGTAATCTTTCCTGAATAAGTTTCACCTTATCGATAGCCTGCTGAACCATATCTGGGCCTATAAGCTTAGCCTCGCCAATATCAAACCAGCCTATAGGGGATCTGCATTTCCTGCCATACAGGGCTTCGTACGGCGCCATCTGCATGCTAGAGTGGTAACTGTTATTGTAAGCAAACTCGATAAGCGGCAAGTGATCCTCCCAGCTGCCTTTGAAATCAATAACACAAGCTCTCAACATATCTTGTAGCGTCTGGATGGTACGCTCAGCCTGCCCGTCAGTCTGAGGATGAAATGCGGTGCTGAGACTCACCTGTGTCCCCAATCCCTCCTGGAAGGATCTCCAGAAGTTAGCTGTAAACTGGGCCCCTCTATCTGAGATAATAGCTGTGGGAACTCCATGAAGTTTCACTATCTCCTTAAGATACAATCGGGCATAATCCTCAGCTGAGTACGTAGTCCTGACTGGAAGGAAGTGGGCTGATTTTGTCAGTCTATCAACAATAACCCAGACAGAGTCATTCTTCCGTGGAGTGCGAGGGAAACCTGTGACGAAGTCCATATTAATTACTTCCCATTTCCAGGTTGGAATTTCCATCTCCTGCAATAGCCCTCCGGGCTTCTGGTGCTCTATCTTGACCTGCTGACAATTTGGACACTGGGCCACAAATTCTGCTATGTCCTTTTTCATGCCGTTCCACCAGTACAAACACCTAAGATCATGATACATTTTTGTAGATCCCGGGTGAATAGAATAACGAGCATAGTGTGCTTCCCCCATTACCTGCTGCCGCAACCCTGCAACCTCAGGTACACATAATCTGTCTCTGTATCGTAGTACTCCATCGGCTGACATCTTAAATGGGGTCTCATCCTTCTGAAGTGTTGTATCTCTATAATGTACCAGAACAGGATCCTCATATTGTCGTCTCTTTACCTCTTCTACAATAGAGGACTCAGCAACACCTCATACAATAATGCTACCATTATCAGCATCAGCCAAACGAACTCCAAGACTAGCTAGCTGATGGATCTCACGAACTATCTCCTTCTTTTCTGGTTGTACGCCGGCCAAACAAGCCATAGATTTACGGCTGAGTGCATCTGCTACCACATTAGCCTTTCCTGGGTGATATAGAATATCATAATCATAATCCTTCAGCAACTCTAACCATCTCCTCTGTCGCAAATTCAGTTCCTTCTGCTTAAAAATATACTGGAGACTCTTATGATCTGTATAAATATCAACATGCACGCCATACAGATAATGTCTCCATATCTTCAAAGCATGTATCACTGCTGCCAACTCCAGGTCATGTGTAGGATAATTTCTCTCATGTTTCCTGAGTTGTCGGGAGGCATAGGCTATAACTCTGCCGTGCTGCATCAACACGCAACCCAACCCAACACCGGAAGCATCACAATAAACAACATAGCCATCTGGCCCCTCAGGAAGAGTTAGAACAGGAGCTGTAGTCAACTTATCTTTCAATAATTGAAAACTCCGTTCACAAGCATCGGTCCACTGGAATATGGTTGCCTTCTGTGTTAGCCTTGTTAAAGGCGCTGAAATAGAGGCAAACTTTTCTACAAATATCCTGTAATACCCTGCCAGCCCCAGAAAACTACGTACCTCAGTAGGCGTCGTAGGTCTAGGCCAAGTTTTGACGGCCTCAATTTTCTGCGAATCTACCCGAATACCATCTGCTCCAACAATATGCCCCAGAAATGCTACAGAAGTCAACCAGAATTCACATTTAGAGAACTTAGCATATAACTTCTGGAGCTGGAGTACCCTGAGTACTGTCCTCAAATGCTCTGCATGCTCTTCTTCCGATCGTGAATAGATCAGAATATCATCAATGAATACAATCACGAACAAGTCAAGGAATGGCTTAAACACCCTGTTCATCAAGTCCATGAACACTGCTGGAGCATTGGTCAGCCCAAAAGACATCACTCTAAACTCGTAATGTCCATATCGAGTCCTGAATGCAGTCTTCGGAATATCTGTCTCCCTTACCCGCACCTGGTGATAACCTGACCGCAAGTCTATCTTTGAGAAGCATTTAGCACCCTGCAACTGATCAAATAAATCATCAATCCTGGGGAGGGGATATCTGTTCTTTATCGTGATTTTGTTCAGCTGCCTATAATCAATGCACATTCGCAGCGACCCATCTTTCTTTCGTACAAATAATACTGGTGCTCCCCAAGGTGATGTACTGGGCCTGATGAAACCCTTTTCCAGCAAATCTCTCAGTTGCTCCTTCAATTCTTTCAACTCTGCAGGTGCCATTCTGTAAGGAGGAATAGATATAGGTTGAGTGTCTGGCAATACATCTATAGTGAACTCTATCTCACGTTCAGGAGGAAGGCCTGGAAGTTCATCTGGAAATACACCTGGAAATTCATTAACCACCGGGACAGATTGTAGAGTCGGTGATTCTGCTTTCAAGTCATGCACACGAACCAGGTGATAAATATAGCCTTTTCTAACCATCTTCCTTGCCTTGAGGTATGAAATAAACTTACCCCTCGGCGATGCTGTGTTCCCCCTCCACTCTATAATTGGTTCCCCTAGAAACTGAAACCGAACTAATTTGCCTCGGCAATCAACGTTAGCATAGCAGGAAGCTAACCAATCCATCCCCATAATAACATCGAACTCAGTCATAGCTAACTCTATCAAATCTGCCCTGGTACAGCGATTACATATGACTACCAAACAATCTTTATATATTAGCTCTGCCAAGACAAAATCCCCTATTGGTGTAGCTACCTCAAATGGTTCTATAGGTGCAGATTTTATCCCAATTTTACTAGCAACAAAAGGGGAAATATATGATAATGTGGAACTGGGGTCTATCAATGCGTATACATCTCGGGAGAAAATCGATAATGTACCTGTGACCACATTTGGCGACGCTTCCTGATCCTGTCTACTGGCTAAAGCATATAAGCGGTTGGAAGGACCGCCAGAACTAGAAGCCCCTCCACGGCCTCTGCCACGGCCTGCTGGTGTCGTAATACCTTGCCCCATAGGGCGCATAGCAACTGAAGAAGAAGAAGAACCCGCAACTGATCCCGTAGGCTGAGCTGGCCCACCTGCCCCACCCCCAAATCGACATTCCCTCATAGTATGGCCCTGACGGCCGCAAGAAAAGCAAGCACCAGTAATAAGACGACATTCCCCTGGATGGCGTCTGCCACATCGAGGACATGGGGGTACAGGTGGTCTCATCTGGCCCGAATTCCTGTGCGTCTGGAACCCTGAAGTCATGGAGCTTTGACCAGCTCCCGAATTACCCGTGCTATCAAACCTTCTACCAGTAAATCGTGAAGGTACACTCCGTGCCGGCTGGGAAGGATATCGACTATAC
The DNA here is from genome assembly GCF_019175385.1 of Lycium barbarum. NCBI lineage: Eukaryota > Viridiplantae > Streptophyta > Magnoliopsida > Solanales > Solanaceae > Lycium > Lycium barbarum. The sequence continues at coordinate 74,623,574 of NC_083344.1, forward strand.
TGCTGTTGGGGCTGCCCGCCCCGAAAGTCACCAGAATGATACCCAGCCGATCTAGCTCTCTTATGTTGACCCCTGTCCTGCTCCCTATCAAATCGACGCCCTCTCTATCGACCCTCAACTCCCTGGGCATATTCCTGCACTCGAGCGATATTTATACTGGGCTGAGATGCCATTGCCATGCAGCTACCAATCAAATAATTATCCATGCCCATTACATAATGATGCACCATATCTGCCATGTCAGCTACCATAGCGGGCGCGTACCTAGCCAGTGAATCAAACTCGATGTTATAGTCCCGAACACTTCTACCATTCTGCCTCAGGTGTATAAATCTGTCAACTCTGGCTCGCCTCATCTCTGGAGGCAGAAAATGACCCAGAAAAGCCTTTACGAACTCGTCCCATACTGCTGGTGGAGCATCCTCACCCCTGGACAACTCCCAGGACTCATACCAATTAACTGCCACATCCCGCAACTGATAGGAAGCCAATTCGACCGACTCAGTCTCAGAAGATTTAGTCACCCGCAACGTACGCAGCATCTGTCGAATAAACTCCTGTGGATCCTCTGCGGGCTTTGACCCATAGAACTCTGGGGGTTTACAAGTCAGAAAATTGCGAACCCTCAAACTGTCGCGTCTATCCGCATCATCACCTCCTAACCCACGTCTGCGAGCCTGTCCCGATACCAACCTAGTCAATAACTGTACTGCTTCACGCATAGCCCTATCCTCTGCCCCTGGCTGGGGAGCTGGAGGCTCGGTTGCTGGAGCCGCAGGAGCTGGTGGTAAGTCTGTCTCCTGACCTGCAGCTGCTGCTGCCCTAGGCTCCTCTGATAGTGATGGTGTAGCGGAGCTCGCTGACTGAATTCTAATCCGAGGCACATATTGGGAATAAGCTCCAGTGACTCTCCGGGTCCCACTGGTGTCCCCAACTACCGCTTTGCCCTTCTGGGCGGCTGTCGCCTTCTTTGGAGGCATCGCTGAAAACATAGCAATCTGTTAGGGAAACATTTATCCTGATAATACAGCTCTATCACACGATCTAGAATGAGAAGAAAATATTACATCCTAAATGTCCTGTAGCTTCCTGTTTATAAACGTGGTGCACAACACATCGATAAACACGACTCTACTAGACACAGTCTGTGGACAGTCCGAGGATTTAACCGCTCTGATACCACTTTTGTCACGACCCAACCCCGTAGGCCGTGACTTGTGCCCGAATTGGACACTCATATTTATCTGTTAACTCTAATAATTTATAATTAGCATGTCATGATCTCATTTGTATGTAAGAAGATAGTGAGTTATTTAGATTTGTCAAGTTCTGTATGCCTTAGTCATCCATCTCCCAAGGAGTTGCACTTATCAAACAACAACATTTATATATATTCCTAAGCAAGCCGACAAGGCTGCCACGATATACAAAATACCAAACATACACACATATGCAAGCCGACAAGGCTGCCATTACAACTGGGTACGCCCCAAACTTAAGTCAAAACATAAAACGCATCAACAACTGTAAACAGACCCACACCGATGTCCACAGACTTCTAAGAGTAACGACCGAATTATGTGGTGGGACAGGGCCCCGCCGTACCCAAATAAACACATACGGACACAACATAAGGAGGTTATACCACAAGCTAGCTCCGGAACAAAGGAGCAGTCCAAAATAGCTGAAGGATGATCTAAGCTGGCGGATCTCCAAAGCGAGCGTCTGTACCTGCGGGCATGAACGCAGCCCCCCGAAGGAAGGGGGTCAGTACGGAATATGTACTGAATATGTAAAGCTTGAAACATAGTATAGACTTATATTGAGACACGGTACATAGGATGCATTGCAACAACAGAATTTCATAAAACTTGTCTTTGAACATATTTCATCTGTATCATTCTCATATCATTGCTATTATAGAGTTTTGTAGTCAAAGCTGCATAATCATTCTGTATAAAACATACATGACATGTCCCGGCCCTTTTTATGAGGGACTCGGTAATTTAAAATCATAGCATCATAACATAAACATAGACGTGTCCCGGCCCTTTCCTGAGGGACTCGGTAATAAGGAATATGCCCTCCTGGCCACCATCATCTCCATATCATCATATCATCATATCATCACATCATCACATCATCATATCATCATCATATGTATATACATAACGTGTCCCGGCCCTCTAGTAAGGGGCTCGGTGATTAATATAATAAATGTGCGCACGAAAACGTACCCTGGCCCGGGACTCAGTGAAGGATATAGCGGTAAGCACGAGCAGTATAATAAGCAACCACATATATGCAAATCATCTTTTTAGACTCAAGGGATAAGCAACTAACCCGCTCTAAGTGTCAAAATAATGTTCACCTTCAGTTCATTTCAAGTCTCATAACAAACTATTACAAGAAACGTTTTAGACTTCATGTACATATGTCACTTTAATATGGTATAGCTTTTGGAAGTCAAGTATGTCTTTAGTTGTGCAATTCTTTAAGTATAGGAACTTTCATGCATCGTTCATTAGTCACTCATACTGTAGGTACATGACAATAACATTAGTGAAATATAGATTCATAAGCCATACATGAACTAGAGAATAGCATTTACCCCAAAATTCATATCGTTTCATTCTTACGTCTAGGACATGCCAAAAAAAAGAAGGAATAGGCTTTACATACCTTTTGCGTTTAGTTGTATTCTAACTTGTACTTGCTTCCCAACAATACTTATCCTATATCAAGATGTGAAGAACTACAATTAGTCTACAAGGGCATTCAACACGTATTGTGACATTCACAACTCCTTTCTAACAATTAAACGACGTTTCGTTCGCATTTAACCCAACTAGCGTTACAAGCTAACATGGCTAGTCGTTCTTTCATATATTGATCAAAACTTGTTTAAGCATGACTTAGGGAACTTGGGCAGTCCCTACACCACCCAAAATAGTCTCATACACACGGCAACCCAACACACACATCATTTCCATTCTTACATAGCAATTTTCCAGTTTTAACTTGCAACAACACAACACTTTTCATGACTTTACTTTCATGAAATCTTGGAACTGTTTTAGCATCATCTTCACTCTTACAACAGCCCACAATCAGTTCAGTTTTAACTTGAATCATGGCATTTTACATTCACTACACGTTTGCAACAAAAACCAACATTCAACACACACAATTTCACTTCTAATCCCTAAAACTGTCCACGGTTTTTGGACTGCCCCTACCCCTCAATATAATTCGTTTCTTGAAAACCTTAATTTACATATTCAACATGCATACAATACACTACAATTTCCACAACAACAACAATCAAATTATAGCCCAAAACAGTCCATGAATTCGTCCAAAACAGCCCCCTACCCGGTTTCATCACAACTACTCCAACTTCATGATTTTCATTCGTTTATCCAACTACAATGAATTCAATTAATTTCCAATACATGTTCAACAAGATTAAGCATGACTTCATCAGAATCTTCAATACATGATTCATTTTAAATTCGAGCAAAAACAGTCCAATAGCCAACATGCAACATCACAACCAAACTCCCACAATCTTTGTTCATTTACATATGTTGATACATATTCAATTCACTAACAATACATGCACAATGAAATCAGTCATAAACTCACCTCACACACGGCTCACTCTCTACTTCAACTACAACCACAATCCAACAACAACATGCATGAACTATACATTCAAATCATCATGCAACACAAGAAACAACAAACATTCTTACCTTTCAATCTTGTGCTTCACTTGGCCGAATTTTCAACTCTATTGAGTGCTTCACTTTCTTGTTTCTCTTCAACAACTAATACACTTTCGTACACACTAGATGAGGGATAGTTTTGATGGAGAAAAACTGGAATTTCTGGGCACAATATCACCCCACCCTCTCGGCTAGCTCTTAGCCGAGAGCACCTCTCTCTACTCTTTCTATCTCTAAATGTTTCTTGACTTGTGGTGATGAAAATTATGTTGTGAAGATGTGGAGTGATCAGACTTTGTGTCAATATGTTCCCCTCATTGAGTTGGCCATGTGGATTACGCTAAATTGGGTCAAGATTCTTTGACCAAAGCCTTACATGGCACGGCCAAACAAGGCATAAAGTGGACTGATTTTTTTTTGTCTTTCCAATCCCACTTTTTAATCCAATTATGGTTAGTTTAATCCCAATTTTCCATTACTCGTTTAATGCCACACGAAAGTTGTGGATAAATTGTAACTCGACACGAAACCGGAAGTTAAAATCTCTACTTCATATCTTAAGATAGTCTTGCCTTTAACTCGTCGCGCTTATTTTAAAACGTCCCGACGTATGAAAATACGGGACATAACAAGATGCAGTTGAGCCACATATATTCTGGTATCTGAGAAATGGAACTTCAAGTTTCTGGTATGAGAATTGGACAAGGCTTGGGGCATTATATTATATCATTCATGATGCTGCAAGAGAAGAAGAAATAGAGGTCAGACGGTTTATGCAGAATGGGGAATGGAACCTGGAACTGCTAACAGCCACTCTAGATCAGGAATTGGCTCAGCATATCAAAGAAAATATCAAAGTGCTAGTTGAAGAAGAGGATGATGAACCATGTTGGATGCTGGAATCAAATGGCAGATTCTCAGTTAAATCTGCATGGGAGTTTCTCAGACACAGAGAGAGCAAACAAACAAGTTATAAGTTCATGTGGGAGAAAAGGCTGCCAATAAAGATAAGTTTTTTCATGTGGAGAGTATGGAAAGGGAGAATCTCTACAGATGATATATTAAAAAGGATGATGATCAATATACCATCAAGATGCTGGTGCTGTGAGGAGCATAAGGAGGAAACTGTAGGTCATTTATTTCTAACATCTTCCATAGCTGTCAAGTTATGGAAGTTTTTTGCTTCTTGTGTAGGTATCCCCATAGATGGAGTTGGTCTACATCAAATGATCATGGCATGGTGGACTGTTGAGACAAAGCCAAAATTGCATCCTATGTATAGAGCAATGCCTGCAGTGATCATGTGGTCATTACGCAAGAGAAGAAACTCCATTAAACATGGAGGATCAGTGTCCTTCTACAGACTGAAAAAACAAGTACAACACATACTACATCAACTGATAAGGAAGAGATTCCCATGGTTGCAAAATGTATCTGGTGAGTGGGAAACTATGCATCACCAGCTTAGTAGATATAAACCAAAAGTTTACTATGCTAAGGTGGTCTGGAGAATGCCACTGTCAGGGAGATTAAAATGCAATACAGATGGGGCAAGTAGAGGCAATCCTGGGCTCAGTTCATATTGCATCAGAGATAGTAATGGGGATCTGGTCTATGCTGAAGCACAACAAATGGGAATAGCAACCAACATGGAAGCTGAAACTGAGGCTCTAAAACAAGCATTGAAGTTCTGTATAGAGCACAACTTTCAACAAGTTCAATTGGAGACTAATTCACTTGTCCTCCTAAACATTTTACAAGATATATGGTCCACTCCATGGGAACTGAGGAATCAGATTGAAGAGATTAAACAGGATATGAGAACTATGCAGGTACAGATTAACCATATATTCAGAGAAGGCAACAGGTTGGCAGACTTTCTAGCAAACCAGGCTTTGGATCATGCAGGAATCAAAGTTCATGACTTTATACTCATGCCATCAGAAGGAAGAAGAATTCTCAATATGGACAAATTACAACTGCCTCACCTGAGGATTAGAACAAGGAGGATTCAGCAGATTGATCATCAACAATGATACTACATAAATTGATAATCATATGGTGTGTCCACATACTTGGGCACAGACTTAGGCTATCATCAAATCTGGTTCAACATGATCACAAAGGGCATACTAGTTTAGGCTCACAAGATAGAACTAGAGAACAGTCTCTTAGTTTTTTAATCTTAGCTAGTTCATATTATAGACATGCTGTAATAGACTATTTTTTTACATTATTCATTTATTAATAAAAAAGTTCTAACAGGCCTGGCCTGGTAGAACACAATTTAATTAAAAAAAAAAATTGGCATGCGCGATCGCGCTGAAGGAATTTTATGTCGGTCCAGGCAGAACCTAGACCGTTATATAAAGGGGTTGGCCCCTCATTTTTTCACACCAAACACACCAAAAACCCCTCAAATTTTCCATAAATTTCCCCAACCTTCCAAAACTCAACTTTTTAGCTCGAAACCAGGTATAATTCTCAAATCCCGATCCAGACGCCGTATAGTTGCAACTACAAAATTGTGTGTTAATGCGTTGTGCCTTAAGATCAAGGTGGGGGAGTGAAGATATAGCATTCTTATCGACAGAAAGGTATGAATCTCTTGCTATTAACGTTAATCTTGGTTTATTTACGAAGAAGGAGCTGTAAATTATTATAAAATGATTATGTGATGGAAATATTGGACAAACACCATATGGGATGTTTATGAAGTATTTTGGAATTGGAAATATTATGGGTAATGTTGGTATTGTTGTGATTGTTGTTGGTTGTTGAATTGAGAATTCGGGCTAGGCATATAAACAGGAGAAATGCTGCCCGATTTTCGGCAGAATATAGAATAGTTTGATTTGAAACTTCGAATAAGTGTGTGATAAAGAGGCTAGCGTTAGTGTAAATCCTCTTAAATGTAGACTTGCTAACTCAGACAAATAAGCGTAGCTAATAGGAGGTTGAACAGGTATGTTAAGGCTTACCCATTTTTTTCAAAGGCATGATTCATATGATTATAATTCCATAAATGTTTTCATAGCCTCTTTACTTCCAAAAGTTAGATGTTTATGATTCCAAGGCATGATTTCTTTTCCCGATAACCCGTAAATGTTTTCCAAAGTGTTCGTATTTTTCCAAAACAGAGGTTTATGATTTTGTAAACTGTTATGACAACAATAATGGACATGTTTGTATCATGATGACAATGTTGCTAAAGGTGAGAATATTTTCTATGATGACTATGATGAGAACGATTTCATGTTTAAAGGTTCCAAGTTGTGATTTCAATGACGATATGGGATTATTGAGCTATCTTTTAACTTCCTTAATTTTATTCATTGTTGTTAGTCTCACCTTATAATAATTGTTCCTTCAAGGGGAGATAAAGCGATGATAATTATTCCATAATGTAATCGGAGGTTACCGACCTTACGTCACTCCGATAGAGATATAGTTTTCTTTGGGCTCTCATGCATGCTACATATATGATATATGTATATGTATATGGGGAATATGGGAAAAAGAGAGTGGCGCTATAGACGCATGACCACCTGATCAGTTGTCGTAATATTATATCATCCCGGACATGAGATGCCCGGACGCGGGACATATGTGGTTAAATGGATCGGGCCGACGTTCCTCAGCATATTTTCTGTATATATGAAAAAGAAATGTTTTTCAAAGAAAGATAAGCATGCATGGAATCCACCCTAAGAGGCACTCATATGTACAGGTTACTCTTTTATCTCACGATATGCTCTATATTTCCATTCTGCTATTATTCATGTTTTGCATCCCTTACTATGTTATTATTCATGCCTTACATTCTCGGAACACTACTCGTACTGACGTCCCTTCCTGTGGACGCTGCGTTCATGCCCGCAGGATCAGATAGCCAGTCCGACGATTCACAGCAGTAGGACCTCCCCTCAGCGGCAGTCGGTACGCTACATTGATCCGGAACTGCACCCCTTTTGGTATGCTGTTATGTTATATACATATATGGGTATTGCAGAGCCTTGTCCTGTCCTTTTTACAGTCTGTATTGTATAGGGGTCTGTAGACAGTGACATGTAGCCATGATGTTATACAGCTTCGTCGGCGCTCATCTTGTTGTACAGTATATATGTAGCGGCCAAATCGGCTTGCGCTTTTACTCTCAGTATTTATGTTTATATGTACGCGTGAGTTCCCGGTATGGTTCCATTTATGTTGATTGTTCGGGAGACAGTACAGCTCAGTTACAGATTGTGTATGGGCCCAGGATAGTCAGTGAAAAGTAAATGCAGGCACAGGAGTGCTTGACCAGTAATAGTCGGGTACTTGTCACGGCTCATCAGTTTGGGTCATTACAAAAGTGGTATCAGAGCAGTTCGTCCTTGGGATTGTCTACAGATCGTGTCCGGTAGAGTCTTGTTTATGGGTGTGAAGCCGGTCACACTTATAAACCGGAGTCTGCAGGGCATTTAGGAATCATTGACCTTTCCTTCTATCTTAGATCGTGTGATAGAGCTAGAGTCTAGGAAAGACCACTTCTGATCCTTTTTCCTGTAGGTAAGTGCAAACTGAGATAAAGAGGTCAGCTTCAGACAGTGGGGGTGCTAAGAAGGCCCCGAGAGTAGATCCAGGACCCCAAGCTCCAGGACCGAGCAGGACGAACCTTACTTATTCCATGGACACTGACCCCTCGGAGGACCCAGCGACGATTCGTCCAGAGTTCTTAACTCCTAGGGAGGAGGACCCCCAGGGGACAGTTATGACACAGATCCATCTGAGGATTCATTTGGGACACCGGAGGAGGAGATCCCCCAGGCCGCACCAGCTGCTCCATGTGGCAGATCACTACGTCAGACCAGCCTCCCCGGTGAGTGTTACAGATTACTCTAGCCCTCTATCCTGGCTGGCGGTAAACCAGGAGTTGCCCGAATATTTATATCCCTCGGACTCAGATGAGAGAGATGATGAAGACCAGACGAGCGGATGGTGGGTAGACGATGATGAGGAGTACACTTCACCTTATAGTCAACCAGAGGTGCGAACGCGCCACTATGAGGTGCGAACACGCTGAACTATTTTGAGGCCCGGGTTGGGGATGAAGGTTATATTATAACAGTGCAAGAATAATACGCATATGACATTTGGAGACCAAATAGTGTAAATCTGGTAGTGCGTTGCATGACAAAAAGCCCTCGTTGTTGTACGCTTAGTAGGGCCCATACGTCAGAGTTTTATAAAGGACATATGAGCAGTACATGGAAAGTTGATCAAGTCCTAAGAAGGATCCATAAGCCAAATATGGGCATAAGCCCTCCAAAAGGACGATTTAAGGAAACATTTTCGGATGATCTGACTTGGAGGGGCCAAAACGCCATTGTACGTTTGGAATTTGGAAAACCACAAAGAGTGAACGTTATAGATAATTGAATTAGCTTTCCAACCATAGGTCGTGGGCCCTCACACGATATCGGGATCAAGAGTTATGACCTTTTTACTGAACGAACGCGTAGTCAGAAAAATTTGGCCTGCGCGAACGCGCCCAAGGAGGGCGCGATCGCGCTGAAGGAATTTTATGTCGGTCCAGGCAGGACCTGGACCATTATATAAAGGGGTTTCCCCCTCATTGTTTTCACACCAAACACACCATAAACCCCTCAAATTTTCCTGAAATTTCCCCAACCTTACAAAACTAAACTTTTTAGCCCGAAACCTGGTATAATTCCTAAATCCCGGTCCAGACGACGTATAGTTGCAACTAAAAAATTGTGTGTTAACACGCTATGGCTTAAGATTAAGGTGGGGGAGTGAAGATATAGCATTCGTATCAAAAGAAGGGTATGAATCTCTTGCTATTAACGTTAATCTTGGTTTATTTACGGAGAAGGAGCTGTAAAATTGTTATAAAATGATTCTGTGATGGAAATATGGGTCAAACACAAAATGGGATGTTTATGAAGTATTTTGGAGTTGGAAATATTATGGGTAATGTTGGTATTGTTTTGATTGTTGTTGGTTGTTGAATTGAGAATTTGGGCTACGCATATAAACAGGGGAGATGTTGCCCGATTTTTGGCAGAATATAGAATAGTTTGATTTGAAACTTCGAATAAGTGTGTGATAAAGAGGCCAACGTTAGTGTAAATCCTCTTAAATGTAGACTTTCTAACTCAGACAAATAAGCGTAGCTAATAAGAGGTTGAACAGGTATGTTAAGGCTTGCCCCTTTTTTTCAAAGGCATGATTCCTATGATTATAATTCCATAAATGTTTTCATACCCTCCTTACTTCCAAAAGTTAGATGTTTATGATTCCAAGGAATGATTTCTTTTCCCGATAACCCGTAAATGTTTTCCAAAGTGTTCGTATTTTTCCAAAAAAGAGGTTTATGATTTTGTAAACGCTTATGACAACAATAATGGACATGTTTTTATCATGATGACAATGTTGCCAAAGGTGAGAATATTTTCTATGATGACTATGATGAGAATGATTTCATGTTTAAAGGTTCCAAGTTATGATTTCAATGACGATATGTGATTATTCAGTTATCTTTTAACTTCCTTAATTTTATTCATTGTTGTTAGTCTCACCTTATAATAATTGTTCCTTCAAGGTGAGATAAAGCAATGATGATTATTCCATAATGTAATCTGAGGTTACCGACCTTACGTCACTCCCATAGAGATATAGTTTTCTTTAGTCTCCCATGCATGCTGCTTGTATGATATATGTATATGTATATGGGGAATATGGGAAAAAGGGAGTGGCGCTATGGACGCATGACCACCTGATCAGTTGGCGTAATATGATATCATCCCGGACGAGGGATGCCCGGACGCGGAACATATGTGGTTAAATGGATCGGGCTGACGTTCCTCGGCATATTTTCTGTATATATGAATAAGAAATGTTTTTCAAAGAAAGCTAAGCATGCATGGCATCCGCCCTAAGAGGCACTCATATGTACAGGTTACTCTTTTATCTCACGATGTGCTCTATATTTCCATTATGCTATTATTCATGTTTTGCATCCCTTACTATGTTATTATTCATGCCTTACATACTCGGTACATTACTTGTACTGACGTCCCTTATTGTGGACGCTGCGTTCATGCCCGCAGAATCAGATAGCCAGCCCAACGATTCACAGCAGTAGGACCTCCCCTCAGTAGCAGTCGGTACACTCCATTGATCCGGAGCTGCACTCCTTTTGGTATGCTATACTGTTATGTACATATATGGGTATGGCAGGGCCTTGTCCTGTCCTTTCTACAGTCTGTATTCTATAGAGGTCTGTAGATAGTGACATGTAGCCATGATGTTATGCAGCTTCATCGGCGCTCATCTTGTTGTACAGTATATATGTAGCGGCCAAATCGGCTTGCGCTGTTACTCTCTGTATTTATGTTTATATGTACGCGTGAGTTCCCGGTTCGTTGCCTTTTATGTTGATTGTTCGGGAGACAGTACAGCTCAGTTACAGATTGTGTATGGGCCTAGGATAGTCAGTGAAAAGTAAATGCAGGCACAGGAGTGCTTGACCAGTAATGGTCGGGTACTTGTCACGGCTCATCGGTTTGGATCGTGACAATGACATACAAGGTAAAAAATGTTGGAGATAAGTATGCATCAACTTTAATTATTTCTGGTTTCACAGGAACATGGGATAATTATCTCTCTGAAGATAATAAAGCCTATATTTTAGGTGCTATATCAGTAGACACCGTAGTAAAAATGAAAGAAATTAATTAATGAAGCAAGAGAAGATGCTTCAGCAACATTAATATATAGTATTGCTAAACATTTTATTGGAGAACCAAAAGTTTTCCAAGATAGAAGTTTAGAATTACGAAATAATCTTAGCTACCCCAAATTAGATGATTTTAGGTGGTATAAAGATATGTTTTTAGAAAAATTTATGAGAAGAGAAGATTGTGGCAATGATTTATGGAAAGAAAGATTTATTAGCGGTCTACCTTCATTATTCGCCGAAAAGGTTAGAACCAAACTTAAAGATAGGTTTAATGGGAGAATCCCTTATGAAAACCAAAATTCTACTTCTATTTCTTTTATAAGATCTAATAACTCCTTTTTATGAAAGTAATCCGTCCATTTATATTTATTATCAAAATTTATTCTTTTAAAAGAAGGATGGATTTACATAAAGGTTTTCTTTTTCAAAAAAGAGTCGGAGTATTGGTATTATCCAATGGGGGTATCTACTATCTCTGTTATCGTTATCCTAGTTGTTCTTCTACTTTAATTAATTAGAACTTACTGTGTATTTTTCTTAATTATTATTAACTTGTTTCTCTAGTTTCTTAAGTGTCTACCCTTCTTTCTATGTGGTCTTGGGAACTGGTACACCAAACTGTGTCCTGCTCCTACGGCCCTCCTGGCACTTGAGTGACGACAGTCTATTCAGGCATCCAACGTCTTATTGGGGAATTACTCCGATGCCTCAAACTAAGACTCAAAGGGTTTAACTATTCTGGACTAGAGAATAAAGTTATTAAGCTCTAAGGAAGATGAACAGTAAATCTTAATACTTAACAGTATAGGAACATGACAGGATTATGATAGGATTTCGACTGAACCCTAGGATACTATGAGAACTTAGCCACTCATACTTGGCTCTTATACCATTTACCACTAGATTTTACGGCTAAAATATTAAAGTAATAAAATACGGAATTTAAAGAAAAACTTGAAGCTTTTTATTCAAACATTGAAAGCAAGCATGGAAAGATTTATAGAGAGAGGGGGGAGAAGGCTTATTGAAAGTGTGGGGGGGGGGGGGGGGGGGGTGATTTTCGAATTGCTTTGAAGTTACAACTTGAGAACCTTTTATAGGCCTTTGGAATTTATTAACCTCTTCTAGATGGTTACATGTGGACGGCTATCTTTAAAGATGCCTTCTGTCTTTCTTTTTGAAAAGTTGGACGGTTGCTTTTGTAAAAGTTGTCAGCCACCTTTCTTCTTTCTACTTCTTCTTTTCTTTTTTGAAAAGTTGGACGGCTGCTTTTGTAAAGTTGTCGGCCACTTTTCTGCTTTTTACTTTTAACTTTGTCCTTTACCTCCTGCTTTTCCGAATCGGTAAATTACTTTAGACTTTCTTGGAAATAGAGATATGCTTGGGCCATACCTTATGGGTCCATCATGTCGCCATTATCTTCTGCTGATGAAGACGCTGTATCCAGTATTTCTTCGACTTCTGCTGGGTCAGTGTCATCAATATTACTTAAAGCTTCTAAGAGCTTCTTCTTCAATTCCTCTTTGGATTCCGTTGATCCTGTCCGGTTGCTAGATGGTCTTGGATTCTTAATCTTTAAATTCTTAGATTCCGGTGTCCATCCTTTGACTTTAATGGTTTTGATTAAGTATTTCATCCTAGATATTTTAGCTATATCAAAAGACTAGCTCATAATATAAGAAATTCTTTTCCTAATGTAATATTTGCATAATTTAATGTGATCCGGTAAGGTAGAAATTTCTTGCTCCTTTTGGAATCTTTCATAATGAATTTAGAAGCTTTTGGGCATTTTTAGCTCATTGCCTCCGAATCTTACCCACCAGTTGTAAAACCATCTTGGGATTACTGACTTGATCATTTGTTCGCTATATTTGACGAACCATGTATGGGATTTTGATCGTACATACAAAAAGTTGTACCATGCTGCTTCATAATCATAGTAATTATAGGTCTGTGGCCTATCTTGTCTGGATAACACAATTGGAGTATGTAGATGATCAACTTTCCATTCAAATGGGCTGATGATCCTGTTTATAGTGAATTTTTAACATAGAATGTTGTCAGGGTCTAATTCATTTTTCAAAATATGTTCAATTGTTAGTGATCCTGTATCTGTCAGGATGAATTCATAATATCTCCTAGTCTTTATAGGGTCATTGGTCTCGATGTAGTCAAAATTAGTGTATCAAGGTTTGAGTAGGTTCTCAACCTTCCAATCTGAGTAATGCTTATCTAATGCCATAATAGGTACTTCTGCCTTTTTAACAATGGCAAATTCTTTTGGAGTTGCCTGCTGTTTACCTTCCTTCTTTGAGGGAGTGTTGGGATTAACTGTTTGTGCAAAAGACTCGGGGGTTTTATTTCATAACAATCACTGGTTTGGATTTTACCTTTACCTATTTTTGAGCTTGCAGATGTTCTTTGCATCATCTGGAATAGTGATGGTGGTGGTTCTATTTCAGGAATGGAACCGAGAATGGTTAATTTTTGTTGACTTGTGACTGGTCCTATAGGCCTCATGGGCCTCGTTAGCTTTGGGAATTCAACTAAGGCTGAATACCTATTATTGGGTTTTTTCTGATAGAGGGATGATTGGGCTCTTGGCCTCGTGGTTGCCCTATAAAAATTCACTTGTTAGAAAATCTGGCAAAGAGTTTAAATCTCCTTTTATAAATTCAATTTCAAAATCGAAACTGGATAATAAAGCTTGCCCTTTGGCAAAAATCTGTTTTGAAAGAAGGTTTTTAACATCTTTTTGCAAATTTTCTTTTGCTGATTTGTAATCAACCCTTATAAAAAGTTTTTGTTTATCAAATCATCTTGAAACTTTGTAATACATAGTACTATAGATTAAATTTCTTTTTTAACAGTACTATAATTTTTTTGTGTAGGATTCCAGATCCCTGAGGTGAAACGAAATAATTGTTCCGAAGACTCTAAAGAGACTCTTTGTTTGAGGATTCCACCATATCTATCATTTGAAGCATCGGTTTCTATTATCATAAAAGCATCTGGGTTTGGAATACCTTGACGTGGAAGTTTTTTGACAACGATCTTGATTTTTCTTACTATTTCTCCATGGAACTGGATTCTTTCTAAGACGCTTGTAAAGGGATTCCCAGATTTTCCTAATGTTAGGAATAAAGTCTGCAACATAATTAAGACTTCCTAAGAACCTCTGTAATTGTGTTTTATCCGGAATCTCATCTGGAAATTTGGAAGAGAACTCTATGGCTCTACAAATTGGTTTATAGGTACCTTGGTATAAGTCATGTCCAAAAAATCTAATTGTTGTTTGAAACAATTTAATCTTTTTAGCACTCACAACTAAACCATTGTGTTTAACAATTTTAAAGAAAGTGTTTAGATGTTTAAAATGAGAATCTATGTCCTCAGAAAATATTAGTACATCATCTGTATAGACAACAGACATATTGCTATAAGGATTAAAAATATTATTCATAATATTCTGAAATTCTGACGGGGCGTTTTTTAACCCAAAAGGCATAACATTCCATTCATATTGTCCAAAAGGGACATTGAATGCAGTTTTATACTTATCTTTGTCAGCAATTTGTATTTGCCAAAATCCTGATTTCATATCAAACTTACTATAGATGTTTCCCCTGTAAGTTCCTTTTAATAAATCTCTTTTATTAGGTATCGGGTACCTGGTCCATTGTAATACTTTGTTTAATGGTTTATAATTTATGACTAGCCTGGGAGATCCTCTTTCTTTTTTGACATTTTTGTTTACATAAAATGTTGAACAACTCCAAGGGGATCTGGATGGCCTTATTATCTTTTTTTTTTTTTGTAAAAGATCATTGATTTCCTTTTTACAAGTTTCCATTAATTCATGGTTCATTTGTATTGGCTTTTCCTTTGTATGAATGGCCTGTTCATTAAAACCATCAATATAGGGAAGCTCAACTATGTGTCACTTTCTTTCCCAAAAAGCGTTAGGTAGATCCAAACAAACTTCATGTTCAAGTTTTTCTTGAAAACTTGTGATTTTCCCTTTTATCACCAGGGTTTTTAAAGTTTGTTCAATCTTTTGAATTTTGATTTCATCTTTTAAGTATGAAATTTGGTTTGATAATAATTGTACTCTGAAAATGGTTTTTGATTTAGCAAAATCACTTTCATTTTGAGAAATTATTGTTAAATATGGAAAATTAATTTCCTTTCCTAGTACGTTGGTATAGATTACATCTAATCCATCATAATAAGGTTTTATCTGGGTTATAAATAGTGTTCCCAAAATAATTTCTTCATTTATATCTCTTGTAACAACAAAATCATTTATAAAACAAACTCCATCATTACAAATGTGGGTCTTGGATAATTTATAATTTATTTTCAATTTTTCTCCTATGGCGGAGTATAATTTAGCAGTACTCTTTCAAAATACTTAGTTGGTAATAAACCTACCATTATGCAGTTTTTATCTGCTCCTAAGTCTATTAAATCTAACTTGTGTAATGTAATATTTCCTACTTTTAAGGTAATAGGAATATGCCAACTCTGTGACTTGAATACTTTTAAAGAATCAACTGTATTATTGTTTGATATTCCTATGACTTCTTCATTTTCAGAAAGTTGTAATGAATTGTTGTCATTTGGATCATCATTACGTAATGACTCATTTGGTCATTATAGTTCTTTCGATGTTTTCGCCTGTTTCCGAACATTGATTAGCTCTATTCTGACTCGAGGGGGCCGTTGATACGCTTCTCAGGGTGCCTTGACCGAATTTGGGAAAGTTTGGTAAAAATATAGGCTTAAAGTAAAAAATAGTTGACCTAAAATCGACTTTGGGCAAACGGACATTTTTCTGAATTCCATCGATTCCGAGAGGTTCGGATGGTCGTTTAGAACCTGTATGAGTAATTGGTTCAGTTCCCAATGCATTCAGATGCATTTCGGGACATAGAATGGGAAATTGGAATTAAGGCATCGGGGGTTAACTTGGCCAACGAGGCCTCCATTGGAAATTTTGAGACCACGAGCGCATTCGCAGCTTATTTTTATTCGGTTATTTGTGTTGGTTTGTGAGCAGATGGCCTCGGGAATGACCCGGGATTTTGATTGAAGACTTTGAAAATTCAGGGATTTCTGGTGTCTGATGCACGCAATGGCGGCACCAGAGCCGTCTCAGCAGCACCGCTGTGGCGGTGTCATGACCGCTGGGGTGGGCATGTGTAATGTTGGCCCTACCACTATGGCGGCAGCGGCACCGCCGCAGCGGCATCTCTACCGCCGTGGCGGTGATAGACAGTTAACTTTCATTAAATGTGTCTTAAATAAGTCCTAGACCCTTATAATTTCTCATCTCGATATTTGAGCTTGGAGAAACAGTTCTTGGAGATAATTTGAAGAAATTCTTTGAGGTAAAACTTGCCTAATCCTTTAGCTTTCCTTAATCCAATCATCTTAGATTTCCCCCTTCCCTTTAACAATCCCTTAGAGATGGAATTTCAGAGAGGGTTTTGGAAGAACATTTATTAATGATAAATTGATGATGGTTATGCTAAAACATGATGAATCTAAGCTTATTAATCATGTATTTTCCACTTTTAACGTTGAATTTCAGATTTGGAGATTTAGGGTTTATACCTAATTTGGGGGGGTTTTCTTTGAAATCAGATTTAGGCCAATCGTTGAGTTAAATCAATAATTAGTGGTTGGGTTATGATCACCTAGTACTTAATTTGATATTTTGCCCCCGAATTTCCCGTTTTGCCCTTGTGGGCCAGTTTCCCCAAATTCTAGGGTTAAAGTTGACCTAATTGATACCATAGCAATATTAGTATCATTCTTCATGATTTCTAATATAGAATTATATTATGCTTAGACTACTTTGGTTTTGAGCTTTAGTAGAAGGTCAAGGCCAAAGAGTGACTTGTAGGTGTTGCGGTTCGGCAGTCCAGGCAGGTTATGGTTTACCTTTAGTGAGACTTCGTATTGTAAATCACATATTTAGATTATAATATCAGAGACAACATGTGAACCTTCAGGTATGAATTTGGGATGGATATTGCCTTAGGTTGGTCCCTGATGTGTGTTGGGACTTGCCACTCCGTTATGTGTGCTTGATTGTTCAAATGTGTTGGCTTGATGCCGTGTGTAGTTGGTAAATATTGAATTCTATCTTGTCATCTTGATTTGGATAGAATTTCCATACCCGTGGTTGGTATTTGTACTTGGATATATTGTTGGTGTACCCATTGTTGGTACTTAACTTGTTGATATATGTTGGCATACCCACTATTGGTATTGTGATGTGATACTTGTTGGCATACCCCATTGTGGTACTTGTGCTATTGAACTTGATCGATTTACATATGCATTGCACACATTCTCTCATAGTCATGCATGGTCGATACCCGGTGATGATCCGGTATCGTTGATTGAGTGAAACTGATATTTGATGAACTCTTTTTACTTGAGTCATTGTAAAAAGGCCGATGTTCGAAGATCCATTCCGGAAACGTTGATTGAGCGAAACTGATATTTTGATGAACTCTTTTACTTGAGTGATTGTGAGAAGGCCGATGTCCGAGGTCCAATTCCAAAATCGTTGACTGTGTGAACATGATATTTGACAGACGCTTTTACTTGAGTGACTGTGAGATGGCCGATGTCCGATGAGCTCTTTCGGCATCTTTGTTGCATGGCCGATTCCGATTTTATCCCCGAATCATTGTTAGTGCATGGACTCTGCGGGTTCCGTCTATCTGCTGGGCAAAGATCCGGGATGGGTGGCACTTAGACTTCACTAATCATGCTGGGTTGTGCTAACAAGACGTCGATATTTTCTTCCGGAGTACATGTGTACACCTTATTCGCATGGCATGGCATCACATTTATACCATTATTGCACTGCATTGCATTATGACTTGATTGAGATTTGGGATGATTGGATTGTGATGATTCTGTTGTGATGGTTGGATTGTGATGATTCTATTGTGGTGATTGGATTGGATTAGATATACTCAGACTTATCATATTTGGGTTTAGATGCTTACATAGGTGATGATGGATACTCAGTCGCGATTATATTGTCTCGTGCTTGGTTGGTTTATTTGCTTATCTACTTTATTTTTTGAATTGTGTTAACTATGCTTAGTTGGCCGATGATGCCTACCAGTACTGTTGTTTGCACTGACCTGCACTTGCTGCATTCTTTTATGAATGCAGAGTACCAGGTCGGATCTACTTCTCTGACCGGTGGTTGATCGACTCTTCAGCTTCTACTCGAGTTTCCAAGGTGAGCATGGCGTCCGCTAACCTTGAAGACTTTCCTATTACATGTCTTACTTTTATTCCAGTGACATAGATATTATGTATTAGTACTTCCAGATTGTATTATTCTCCCTAGATGCTCTTGTATTATTCAGACTAAACCCTGGTGGTATTTACTGTCTTCCGCAGTTTTTACTACTATCTATCCATATATATCGTGAGACTTACGCACCTGTTATTTCCGCTACTTAATTTTCTTCAATATTACCTATAAGTTTGTTATTGGGATAAGGATTCGCTTACCAAGGTGGGAAGGTAAGTGCCCGCACAACCTAGGCTAAATGTGTTGTGACACATTATCTTCTGCAAGAGTTTCTTTTCTTGTTTGAGATAATATCTGATCAGTGATGTACTTCATTTCGACTTTATTTAGTCTTGTTTTAACTTCTTTAATCTCGTTCTTGATAGAGAGTAATTCATATTGTAAATCTTGGATTGTGGGTTTCTTTTCCTTGGATGAGAACCTATTCATAACATTTTTCATGTTAAAAGGTTCAATTGAAGGTTTACCCTTTGATTGATGAATAACAATATTTTTAATTCAATTAAATATTTTTTCCTGGTCTCTTCATCATTAATATGACTAACTTGATCAAGAAGGAATTCTTTAGTAATAACATTGATTGAATTTCGACTGCAAGTGCATATAGCTCTTGTACAATTACAATCTTCAGTTTCAGAAGAGTTGTTATTGGAACTATAGTCTGTTTCAATCTTAATATCACTACTTTCATCAGAGGAAGACGAAGTGTTATTGTTTTCTTCTAGAATTGTGTAAAGTTTATCTTTTACTTTATCATCAACATCAAGAAGATTTATCTTCTTTTTCTTTTTATTCGTTTTTGACGTGGTAGGCTTTTTGTCACGACCCAACCCGCCATGACTGGCACCCAACTAAATCCTAGTGGGCGTACCAATACACAAGATCTCTATTCATTCAAGTCTGATTTTATATTAAACAAGTCAAACGATTATACGCATTCACGCATCAAATAAACTGGGTAAGTCATGCCATAAAATACTGAAACAAGCGCGGAAGTCTAACTATTACAAATTCCCGAAAATTTGAAAGCCATCGTACAGGACGCTAAGCCAAAAACACGTCTAAGAACTGAAATATGTCTAATAAATATCCATAATGTCCAGAATAAGAAAATACACTATAAGTAGAAGATCTTCGGGCGGCCTGGCATGAGAAGGAGCTCACCCCAAAATCTGTCAGCAAATATCCTCCATGCTAGATGTGAGGACGAGTAGCGGTCTCTATATCAAAACCTGCACTCAAAGAATGCAGCAAGGTAGTATCGGTACAAACACTATGTACCGGTAAGCATCATAGGCCGACTAAGATTAGTATCATGCATATCATATGAAATCACTAAAATAAACAAGCCAGTCAATCATACACGAAAATCAATACATCACAACAAGTCAGCCACACACAAACACAACAGATCACCGAATTTCCAAGAATCACAAACACGTTAACTACAACGGAGATAAAAGTACACTATACCCTCACTCACTATACACACATGCTAGCTGATGTCATAGCTCAGTAGTCATGACCTGCAGGGGACCCATGGTGTCCATGTACCACTCGTTCTGGAACACTCCTCGAAGCCGAGCACAACCTGCGCTCCGGAACGAATCTCGAATGCGGGATATAACAATAAACCTCTCGTTTTCGGAACTAACCTCGGACCACGACCCATAATCTAGGCCACATATGTGCCTTGTCATACCTTTTACCGAACAGTATTTCTTACTTTCTCAATATCCATATTCACCTCATCATTTCATGTCACAATACCTTTGAGAAAACTATATTAACTTCTCATCAAAATACAACCACTACAGATTGAATCTCACAGGAATAATGGCATGAATCCTACACAACATTCAATCAAAACACATAAGAGCTCAACCATACAATATCATGTAGTGAATACTAGACATGCTTTCTCCTAATGAAATCACAAACATACATTCACCTAACCAAAGTCTAACTCAACTAAACCATAACCTACCTCAAAGCAGAGCTGGAACAATGCAAGTCACTCAGCTACAGCCTTTCCTTTTCTCAAAGCCTCAGAACGGTGAAAGTCTAGAAATAGAAGGCTCAATGAGTCATAATACTCAATCACAAGTTCCAACGCAAGAATATCCTTCCCTTACCCCATTCCAAGGGGTGGATGATTTTCTAGGTGATAAACAACCTGTATAGACCCTTAGTAATCATTACTCATCACTTTATAACAATATTCTATTAATATTCCCATTACAAGCAGTTTTCCATGGCAAGAAACCATTTTTATAGAACCCTAGGTCTCCAATCACTTAGTTTATGTCTCTAAATGTTCAATTTATGACAAATAGCAACTAGCCAACGCATTTAGATGATAACTAAGCGATAATAATCATAACCCATAAAGTTTAGAAGTTTCTGTTATATCCCGCAATTTTGCACATTCGAAAAATTTGAAATAATTGTGACTTGTAAAGGATAAAGCTATATTTGATTTTTATTTAATACATATTTTGTTTATAAAAATGTTGATGTGGAAATACGGAGGAAGGCCAAGGGAAAAAATTGGGAATTTTGGAAATTAGTTTCGGGAATTACAAAAATTAGCCACAACAATTGGGCCAAAAAAAAAAAAAGAAGAGAAAATGAGGCCCACAATATGGGGGTGGCCGGCCATGGCCAATAAATGGCCCAAATCCATGATTAATTATCTCATGTGATAAATAATAATAAGGGCCATGAATCATTCATTGTTCAAGAAACTTCAAGAGAGCAAAAGTTGAGGAAAAAAAAAAAAGAAAGGGGCGGCCTAAGAGAGAAAGCAAGAAAGAAAGAAAGAAAAAACTTTTGTGCCATCAATCTTGGGTCTAAAAATTGTAATTTTCTTGTATTCCTACTAAGCTCAAGATCCTCTTCAACGTGGTATAATTTTCGGGGCAAGAAAACACCTTTTGTGGCAAGTGGAAAATCTTAGAGAAAGATTTTGAGCGAAACGGGATTTGATTTTGCGCGAGCATAAGCCGCGAGAAAGGTATGTAAGGCTACCCTATTTCTTCTTTTGGCATGTCCTAGGAAGTCTAGGTCGATACTTGAGCCTCGGGGGCAATTCTGTTCATAGAAATCCGAAATTGAATTTGAGCACTATTCATTCAATCTAATTGAACTATAAATCTCACGTTTTGGTCGGAAGGAAATCAAACGTCCGAAACTTTTGTAAATGTGATCAAGTCGACTCGAAACTTCCTTGGATGACTCTATAGCCCTTAATGTCCATGATTCATGTCCGTCGCCTCGACTTGATCCGAGGTGGACCCACTACTACCGAATCTTCCCCTATTGTTCTATTTGTCTTAATTCCGTACTATAATTAAAGGAAACTCATGGCTATCGTTCCGATTACTAAATGATAGAAGTATACCTGACATGACCCATTTCACGACATGATCGAGTAACGAAATAAGTATAAAGAATTTGTGTCGGAAAGAATGTTATGAGTCATATTGTCCCCAACTTTCGTGAAGCATGTTTTAAAGAAAATTTTTTAAGAATGATAACACGAATGATGGTTTCACCGAAGCTTGATATATTACGATACGTACACATGATTTCGAAAGTTTATTTGATTTCATACATATGAAGTTGGCACGATACCTAGAGACCTATTTGATATATTCCTTAGTTGTTAATAAAGAAAACAAGTGATATAATTAATACCTTGATATGTAGTGGTGTATGTGCGTATGAATCTAAGTTGTGCTTAATTTGCTATATACGTCATCCGAAAGATAGCTGATATGACTAATACTTCGGTTTTGCGAAGATTGACTTCCGAAACATTTATGGAGCGTTCCGTACTTCGAACGCTCGTAACTTTCGTATGCTAGTTCTGATTGACCCGAAGCTTGTTTCTGGACCTCCAGATATCGATAATGTGTTTGCATATAAGTATGTGTGTATCTCGGGTCTTGATTGTGTGCATATGGTTTCGCTTTACTCCGTTCGTGCAAGCTTTGATTTGGATTTCATTGAGCCCGGGCCAGGACATGTTCTCGTGCGTATTTCTCTGCATTATTCACCGCGTCCCTCTCACTTGCGGGCCGGGGCATGTTACGTATGATATGATGACATTATGATATGATGACGGGGTGGTGGCCAGGATGGCACATTCACCGCGTCCCGCAAAAGAGGGTCGGGGCACGTTACATGCATGCATGATACATGACATTGACATACATGAAATATGATTCACCGCGCCCCTCGCTGAGGGCCGGGGTACGTTACTTGCATATATGTTACATGACATTGGCATATTTGATATATGTTTCACCGCGTCCCTTATCAAGGGCCGGGGCACGATACATGAATATTTGATTTATGATGTTAATATATATGATTCCATGTACCGCGTCCCTCACAAAGGGCCGGGGCATGTTATTTGACATATACATATAAAATATACGATCCTGTTATGCACACCCTGAGTTTGGTAGGTAAGCTTTTGGTACACAGGATGATTCACGTATTTATTGTATTTCTTCTGGCCTCCGACATCGACATATGAATATATAGATGACTTGTGTGTGGAAGGTAAGCGCTCTGGTATTTTGGATAGCTTACTTGTTTTGGTACCGTTGTTCGGGTCATGTTTCTATTTTCTGTATTCTATGTTTTACATACTCAGTACATATTCCGTACTGACCCCCTTTCTTCGGGGGCTGCGCTTCATGCCACGCAGGTACAGACGCTTATTGTGGTGGTCCGCCAGCCTAGGTACACAGTCGGCTTTTGGGAGTGCCCCTTTGTTCCGGAGCCCACCTTTTTGGTACAGATCCTTCAGTTGTACATATTATTGTGTTTATGATTATTCTGGGGTACGGCGGGGCCCTGTCTCGCCATATGATTCTGTTGTCTCTATTAGGGGCCTGTAGACATGTATGTGGGTTACGGGTCATGTTTGCTCAGAAATGTGTACTTGGTTTCTGTTTGATTCTCCCCTGCACTATGCTAACATAATCGGGTCACGTGTATGTTATAAGTATCGGGTTAAAGGATATGTTAATAATTTGTACGCACGAGGTTCAAGAAAAAAAAATGTAAGTGTAAGCGTGATTCGGTTCGTAAGTTTGTACGGGTGCCCATATCGGGCACTAGTCACGGCCCACGGGGTTGGGTCGTGACAGAAGTGGTATCAGAGCGGTTTGTCCTCGGAATGTCTACAGGCCGTGTCTCGTAGAGTCTTGTTTATCGGTGTGTTGTGCACCACATCTATAAACAGGTGGCTACAAGACATTTAGAGTGTTACCTTTCTTTGGATCTTAGATCGTGCCATAGAGCTGTGCTATTAGGATGGTTCTGTTCTGATCGGTTGTTGTGTTTTTCAGTAATGCCTCCGAAGAAAGCTACGGCTGCCCAGAAGGGTAAGGTGATGGTCGGAGAGACCAGGCAGGCGCAGCGAGTTACCCGGGCTCGTGTTCAGGATTTGCCCGAGGTTGTACCCCACTCAGAGGGATCTGCTACACCACCGGCGGAGCTTGGAGCAGGTCCGTCAACAGCTCCAGGGGCCCGAGTACCCGCACCCGAGCCTCCTGCTCTTCAGCCAGGGGCGGGGGACAGGACACTGAGAGAGGTCGTGCAGTTATTGACCACGTTGGTAGCGGGGCAGGCTCGCAGACGCGGGCGGAGGGATGATGATGATGATGATGACAGGCGCGACAGCCTGAGGGTTCGAGAGTTTCTATTATGTGGCCCTCCAGAGTTTTCCGGGTCTAAGCCCGACGAGGACCCCCATGACTTTATTCGGGGGATGCGGCGCTCACTAGATTTGGTCAGGGCTTCAGAGACTGAGTCTGTTGAGTTGGCTTCGCATAGACTACGGGATGTTGCCGCTCACTGGTATGAGTCCTGGGAGCTATCCAGGGGTGAGCGTGCTTCCCCAGCTACTTGGGACGAGTTCGTGGCTGCTTTCACCCGCCACTTTTTGCCACCGGAGTTACGGCGGGCGCGGGTTGATCAATTTTTGCATCTGCAGCAGAGGGGTCGGAGTGTTCGTGAGTATAATTTGGAGTTTGATTCTCTGGCCCGGTATGCACCTGCTATAGTAGCAGATATGACTGACCGGATGCACCGGTACGTGATGGGGTTAGACCGCTATATGATTGATGGCTGCATGGCGGTGGCATTGCAGACAGACATGGATATCGCCCGGCTACAGGCCTATGCTCAGGGTATGGAGGACCGACACAGGGCTGATTATCCTAGTAGGGATCGAGACAGGAGGCCGCCCAAGAGGGCCAGGTCCATGGGATACTCTGGGGAGTCTCGAGGCGGACAGCCTCAACAGTATGTTAGGCAGTATTCCCAGCCAGCGCAAAGTGCGCCCCCACGGCCTACCGGTGAGAGATTTGATAGTGTCAGATATTCAGGAGCTGGCCAGAGCTCCAGGGCTCCCGATTCGCAGGTAAGTGGCGGGCTCAGCCAGACTAGGCACTTATGCCTCAGTGTCCCTAGTGTGGTAGGCGCCATTTGGGAGAGTGCCGTCGCGCCACCGGTGCTTGTTTTACTTGCGGCTGTCAAGGCCATGTTATGAGAGAGTGCCCGTATAGGGGAGGTTCAGGTGGTTCAGCCCAGCCCACTGGGTCAGTTGCTGGCTCGTCTCTCCCTTCTGTAGCTATGCGACCCACGGGGCAGGGTGTGCCGACACCAGCAGGCCGCGGCAGAGGTCGTGGCGGAGCTCCCAGTTCCAGCGGTCCTTCGAACCGCTTGTATGCGTTGGCCAACCGACAGGATCAGGAGGCACCACCAGATGCAGTTACAGGTATATTATTAACTTTCTTCCGAAATGAATATGTATTGATATATATATATTTTCCCCGATTGCTAGTAAAACTGGGATGAGACCCGAATCGATAAAATCGTCTGTGGTAGTCATATCTACAGATAAAAGTGAATGTTCAAAAATCAAAATCAAAAAAAGGGGGGCTAACCCGGTAGTTTCATAATAATAAACGATCCTCTCCAGATAGGAGTGGGACCCGCTATGAGAACCTTTCGGAAAGTGTAAGATACCGACCTGCCTTAAAGTGCGTGACAAAGGTCGTGTGAGGTAGTCGACACGATTATTCCAGCGCTAATGCATCAAAATGCACGGAAGTTCCGGGGTTAAGCGTGCTAGGGGCGGAGCAATTTTGGGATGGGTGACCCCCTGGGAAGTACACCAAATTTTTCGTAAATGTAAATATAAAAGGCAGATGTGAAACCAGGGGTAACCTAAAGGAAATAAGAATGAACCAAATGGTTAGAAACCCTAGATAGATCGGGTAGACCAAAGCAGACTCGGTCGGTGAAGAAGAAGGAAACACAGTACAGTTCTGGAATTAGGGTAAGTTTGAGTAAACGTTTGGAAGCGTTTTGTGAGTAAATGGTAATAAATGTATAAGTATGCATATAACGTTCCATCTATGGCCTTACCGGTCGGCCGTGGGGCCCAGCAGCCAGTGTAAAGACATATGAAATATATTAGCCGAACTAAAGTTAAGAGACAAGTAAAGGATAGGGTATAGATATTATGAAATGAACTGATACTAATCTCACTACAGTAAGGGTAGAAGATCCCGATGCGATGATACGTGGAAAGGAAGGAAAAGTAAGTAAATGGAAGACAAAGAGATAGCAATTATAATGCTTGAAAGGTTATGAAAGGAGGAAAGAAACTTCCCTGAAGTATTACACGACCCCCCTAAGGTTAATTGAACATTCGAGGACGAATGTTCTAAAGGGGTGGAGGATGTTATATCACGCAATTTTGCACATTCGAAAAATTTGAAATAATTGTGACTTGTAAAGGATAAAGCTATATTTGATTTTTATTTAATACATATGTTGTTTATAAAAATGTTGATGTGGAAATACGGAGGAAGGCCAAGGGCAAAAATTGGGAATTTTGGAAATTAGTTTCGGGAATTACAAAAATTAGCCACAACAATTGGGCCAAAAAAAAAACAGAAAGAGAAAATGAGGCCCACAATATGGGGGTGGCCGGCCATGGCCAATAAATGGCCCAAGTCCATGATTAATTATCTCATGTGATAAATAATAATAAGGGCCATGAATCATTCATTGTTCAAGAAACTTCAAGAGAGCAAAAGTTGAGGAAAAAAAAAAAAAGGGGCGGCCTAAGAGAGAAAGCAAGAAAGAAAGAAAGAAAAATATTTTGTGCCATCAATCTTGGGTCTAAAAATTGTAATTTTCTTGTATTCCTACTAAGCTCAAGATCTTCTTCAACGTGGTATAATTTTCGGTGCAAGAAAACACCTTTTGTGGCAAGTGGAAAATCTTAGAGAAAGATTTTGAGCGAAACGGGATTTGATTTTGCGCGAGCATAAGCCGCGAGAAAGGTATGTAAGGCTACCCTATTTCTTCTTTTGGCATGTCCTAGGATGTCTAGGTCGATACTTGAGCCTCGGGGGCAATTCTGTTCATAGAAATCCGAAATTGAATTTGAGCACTATTCATTCAATCTAATTGAACTATAAATCTCACGTTTTGGTCGGAAGGAAATCAAACGTCCGAAACTTTTGTAAATGTGATCAAGTCGACTCAAAACTTCCTTGGATGACTTTATAGCCCTTAATGTCCATGATTCATGTTCGTCGCCTCGACTTGATCCGAGGTGGACCCACTACTCCTGAATCTTCCACTATTGTTCTATTTGGCTTAATTCCGTACTATAATTAAAGGAAACTCTTGGCTATCGTTCCGATTACTAAATGATAGAAGTATACCTGACATGACCCATTTCACGACATGATCGAGTAACGAAATAAGTATAAAGAATTTGTGTCGGAAAGAATGTTATGAGTCATATTGTCCCCAACTTTCGTGAAGCATGTTTTAAAGAAAATTTTGTAAGAATGATAACACGAATGATGGTTTCACCGAAGGTTGATATATTACGACACATACACATGATTTCGAAAGTTTATTTGATTTCATACATATGAAGTTGGCACGATACCTAAAGACCTATTTGATATATTCCTTAGTTGTTAATAAAGAAAACAAGTGATATAATTAATACCTTGATATGTAGTGGTGTGTGTGCATATGAATCTAAGTTGTGCTTAATTTGCTATATACGTCATCCGAAAGATAGCTGATATGACTAATACTTCGGTTTTGCGAAGATTGACTTCCGAAACATTTATGGAGCGTTCCGTACTTCGAACGCTCGTAACTTTCGTATTCTAGTTCTGATTGACCCGAAGCTTGTTTCTGGACCTCCAGATATCGATAATGTGTTTGCATATAAGTATGTGTGTATCTCGGGTCTTGATTGTGTGCATATGGTTTCGCTTTACTCCGTTCGTGCAAGCTTTGATTTGGATTTCACTGAGCCCGGGCCAGGACATGTTCTCGTGCGTATTTCTCTGCATTATTCACCGCGTCCCTCTCACTTGCGGGCCGGGGCATGTTACGTATGATGTGATGACATTATGATATGATGACGGGGTGGTGGATAGGATGGCACATTCACCGCGTCCCGCAAAAGAGGGCCGGGGCACGTTACATGCATGCATGATACATGACATTGACATACATGAAATATGATTCACCGCGCCCCTCGCTGAGGGCCGGGGTACGTTACTTGCATATATGTTACATGACATTGGCATATTTGATATATGTTTCACCGCGTCCCTTATCAAGGGCCGGGGCACGATACATGAATATTTGATATATGATGTTAATATATATGATTCCATATACCGCGTCCCTCACAAAGGGCTGGGGCATGTTATTTGACATATACATATAAAATATACGATCCTGTCATGCACACCCTGAGTTTGGTAGGTAAGCTTTTGGTACACAGGATGATTCACGTATTTATTGTATTTCTTCTGGCCTCCGACATCGACATATGAATATATAGATGACTTGTGTGTGGAAGGTAAGCGCTCTGGTATTTTGGATAGCGTACTTGTTTTGGTACCGTTGTTCGGTTCATGTTTCTATTTTCTGTATTCCATGTTTTACGTACTCAGTACATATTCCGTACTGACCCCCTTTCTTCGGGGGCTGCGCTTCATGCCACGCAGGTACAGACGCTTATTGTGGTGGTCCGCCAGCCTAGGTACACAGTCGGCTTTTGGGAGTGCCCCTTTGTTCCGGAGCCCACCTTTTTGGTACAGATGCTTCAGTTGTACATATTATTGTGTTTATGATTATTCTGGGGTACGGCGGGGCCCTGTCTCGCCATATGATTCTGTTTTCTGTATTAGGGGCCTGTAGACATATATGTGGGTTACGGGTCATGTTTGCTCAGAAATGTGTACTTGGTTTCTGTTTGATTCTCCCCTGCACTATGCTAACATAATCGGGTCACGTGTATGTTATAAGTATCGGGTTAAAGGATATGTTAATAATTTGTACGCACAAGGTTCAAGAAAAAAAAATGTAAGTGTAAGGGTGATTCGGTTGGTAAGTTTGTACGGGTGCCCATATCGGGCACAAGTCACGGCCCACGGGGTTGGGTCGTGACAGTTTCATTAATATTCTAGGGTGTCTAATTCAATTTCACCATTAAAGACCCATGGAGATGATTATAATAATTAAGGGGAAAGGAATGATAGAATGAAAGCAATGGAACTTACCTCACAAGATTGTCTTGCCCTAGCTTGAAAATTCTCTCTAAGTGTTTGTTGGGAAGTGTGCTAGAGTGTTATGAATGAGAAAATAAAACTAAGGCATTTAAAACCCGATTACTGCCTCTCGTCGACCGTTGCGGCGATCGTTACGCCGCTGCAGCGGTCCCGCTATAGCGGTCAAGTGACTGCTATAGCAGTCCCTAACTTTCTCACCTGACCGCTATAGCGGTCGGTTCATCGCTATAGCGGTACCATCATAGCGGTCCACCTTTCGCCACAGCGGCCACCAAAGAAATGGTTGGCCGCTGGAAGCGGTCGAAGCACCGCTATAGCAGTACCGCCGCAGCGGTAATCTCACCGCTGCAGCGGTTTAATTTGGGCAATGAGGTTGGTTTCTGTCTAGTTTTCCCCTCTATCATCCCACATTTCATCCAAGGACTCAAAACACAATACGGAACATGCATACATACAAAAAGACGCTCTATGAATCTACCCGCGGCCTCGGAATTCCCAATGGAGTCCTAAATTTCCATAACGATCAGAACGGACGTTACTTTTTTTTGCCATCATACTCGATCTTTTGGATGTGGCAGAGATTTTCTCAAAACCAAAGTCTTGAAAAAAACTAACTAAATCCTTTCGAGATTGTTGTTGATCTTTTTTCAGGAAATTCTTTAGTTTTAAATTTGTGCATAGATCTTGTCTTGTCACATTAATAAAACTAATTAAATCTCCATAAGTAAGGATTTCATAAGGGATTACTCCGTTAAACCTATCTTTAATTTTGGTTCTAACCTTTTCGGCGAATAATAAAGGTAGATCGCTAATAAATCTTTCTTTCTAGAAATCATTACCGCAATCTTCTCTTATCATAACTTTTTCTGAAAACATTTCTTTATACCACCTAAAATCATCTAATTTTGGGCAGCTAAGATTGTTTAGTAGTTTTAAACTTCTATCTTGGAAAAGTTTTGGTTCTCCAATAAAATGTTTAGCAATACTATATATTAATGTTGCTGAAGCATCTTCTCTTGCTTCGTTAACTGTAACTTGATTATTCTCTTCCATTTTTACTACGGTGTCTACACATATAGCACCTAAAATCTAGGCTTCGTTATCTTTAGAAATAATTAAAGTTGTTCCATACTTATCTCTAACATTTTTAACCTTGTATGCCGTAATGGCAATACCCATTTCATGGAAGTGTTTTATCGATTTGACTTTCTGCTAAGCCATCTATATTTCATTCAGTTATATCATTCCCACTGTGTGCTGCACCAGTGAGATACTGATCTTCCTCAAATTGGACATCTGGGAAAGAAGGCCTACTATAATAATTCTTTTTTGTAGAATATCTTGGGTTGACGGTTAAACACTGAATTTCTTTTTTAGGAGCATTTGATATTGTTTGAATCGTTTTAGATGATTCTCTCATCCAAGGAAAAGAAACCCACAAACCAAGATTTACAATATGAATTAATCTCTGTTCAAGAACAAGATTAAAAAAGTTAAAGCAAGACTAAATAAATTCGAAATGGAGTACATCACTGATCATATATTATCTCAGACAAGAAAAGAAACTCTTGCAGAAGATAATGATGATCCAAATTACAACAATTCATTACAACTTTCTGATAATGAAGAAGTCATAGGAACATCAAACAATAATACAGTTGATTCTTTACATATAGTCAAATCACAAAGCTGGCATATTCCTATTACTTTGAAGGTAGGAAATATTACACTTCACAAGTTAGCCTTAATAGACTCTGCAGCAGACAAAAACTGCATAATGGAAGGTCTATTACCAACTAAGTATTTTGAAAAAAGTATTGCTAAATTATACTCCGCCACAGGAGAATAGTTGAAAATAAATTATAAATTATTCAAAGCCTATATTTGTAATGATGGAGTTTGTTTTATAAATGATTTTGTTGTTACAAGAGATATAAATGAAGAAATTATTTTGGGAACACCATTTATAACTCAGATAAACCCCTATTATGCTGGATTAGATGGAATCTATGCCAAGGTATTAGGAAAGGAAATTAAATTTCCTTATTTAACAACTATTTCTCAAAATGAAAGTGATTTTGTTAAATCAAAAACCATCTTTCGAGTGCAGTTACTATCAAATCAACATTCATACTTAAAAGATGAGATTAAACTTAAAAAGATTGAACAAACATTAAAAAACCCGGTGATAGAAGGGAAAATTGCAAGTTTTTAAGATAAACTTAAACAAGAAGTTTGTTCAAAATTACCAAATGGTTTTTGGGAAAGAAAGCGGCACATAGTTGAGCTTCCATATATCAAAGGTTTTAATGAACCGGCCATCCCTACAAAGGCAAGGCCAATTCAAATGAACCATGAATTAGTGGAAACTTGTAAAAATGAAATCAATGATCTTTTACTAAAAAAGATAAATATAAAACTGCATTTAATGTCCTCTTTTGACAATATGGATGGAGCGTTATGCCTTTTGGGTTAAAAAATGCCCCATCCGAATTTCAGAATATTATGAATAATATTCCCTATAGTAATATGTCTATTGTTTACGTAGATGTTGTATTAATCTTTTCTGAGGACATAGATTCTCACTTTAAGCATCTAAACAGTTTCTTTAAAATTGCTAAACATAATGCTTTAGTTGTAAGTGATAAAAAGATTAAATTTTTTCAAACAACAATTAGATTTCTAGGATACGACCTATACCAAGGTACCTATAAACCCATTTGTAGAGCAATAGAATTCTCTTCCGAATTTTCAGATGAAATTCCTGATAAAACCCAATTATAGAGGTTTTTAGGAAGTCTTAATTATGTTGCAAACTTTATTCCTAACATTAGGAAAATCTGTGAACCTCTTTACAAGCGTCTTAGAAAGAATCCAGTTCCATGGAGAAACAGTAAGAAAAATCATGACTATTGTCAAAAAATTTCCATGCCTAGGTATTCCAAACCCAGATGCTTTTATGATAATCGAAACCTGCCACGACCCATTCAACCTAGGTCATGCGGGCACCTACCTTTCCCGGCTCGGTAGGTGAACCCATAACTCAACATTCACAATAATAGAAAATAGCGGAAGAAAATAAAATAACGTAAGTCTCACAATATAATATAATGTTAACAAGTGCGGAAGTAAATGAAATCCACCCCAGTATCTAGTCTGGTCATACAAAAGGATCTAAATCCGAATACTAAAGGGTTGAATAATAATACATAAGTAGTCTCAAATCATGTCTCTGAATGGAAAGCAGGACAAAAGTAACAGAAGAGTCTTTGAGGTTCGTGGACACCATGCTCACCCTCGAAAACTCGAGTGGAAGTTGAAGAGTCGATCAGCCACGAGTCAGAGAAGTAGATCCGACCTGATACTCTGCATTCATAAAAGAATGCAGCAAGTGCAGGTCAGTACAAATAACAATATTGGTAGGCATCATCGGCCGACCAAGCATAGATAACACAATTCAGAAAATAAGTAGATAGCAAGGAATCCAACAAGTATGAGATAATAAGATCACAACCAAGTATTAGTCATCGCCTACGTAAGCCTCTAAACCCAAGTACACCAAATCCGAAATATGTATATATCCAATTAAATCATTAATGAGTCAATCACCACGAATCGCAATCAAGCCAATGCAATGCAATGCAGTGCAATGCAATAATTGAATGGATAAGATTTAATGCCATGCAAGTGAGGTGTACACATGTGCTCCAGATGGAAATATCATCGTCTTGGTAGCACAACCCAGTATGACTCGCGAAGTCTAAGTGCTACCCGTCTCGGATCTTTGCCCAATGGATAGACGGGACCCTGGCTAATTACTCAGAGGGGGAGTCTCACCGGCAACACCCTGGGGACCCGCGGAGCCCATGCACTAACAAATATTCCGGAATAATATCAGAATCGGCCATGCAACAATGATGCCGGTATAGATCGTCGGTCATCGGCCTCTCACAATCACTCAAGTAAAAGAGTCGTGCAATCAACGATACCGGATACTTACCGGCTATCGGCCATGCATCTTGAATATAAGGGAATGTATGCAATGCACTTATCAACGATTTCGAAATTGAACCTCGGACGTCGACCTTCTCACAATCACTCAAGTAAAAGAGTTTATCAAACATCAGTTTTATACAATCAACGATTCCGGAATGGATCTTCGGACATCGGCCTTTACAATAACTCAAATAAGGAGTTTATCAAATATCAATTTACCCAATCAACGATACCGGATCATCACTGGGTATCGACCATGCATCATGAATGTGTGAGAATGAGTGCAATGCGTACATCAAGTATTCAACAATCAAGATCAATATCACAAGTACCACGAAGGGGTACGCCATCAATGTATCATATCGCAATACCATCAAGAGTATGCCAACAATATATCAATATTACTAGTACCAATAACGGGTACGTCAACAATGTATCACAATGCAAATACCAATAATGGTATGTCAACCATATCTTAATCAAGATAGTCAAAAAGATTCTGATATTCACCACTACTCGTAGCATTAACCATCAAAATGGAATAATACACACACATAACGGGGTGGCTAGTCCCAACACATATCAGGGCCCAACCTAAGGCAATATCCAACTCAACTTCATACCTGAAGGTTCGCATGCTGTCTCCGACATTATATTCTAAATATGTGATTCGCTATGTATAATCTCACTGGAGGTAAGCCATAACCTACTTGGACTGCCGAACTGCAACACCGACAAGTCACTCTATCGCCTTGCCCTTTCTCTGAAGCTCAGAACCAAAGTAGTATAATCATAACCGAATTCTAAATTAGAAATCATGGAGAATGATACTAATATTGCTATGATATCAATTAGGTCCATTTTAACCGTAGAAGTTGGGGAAACGGGCCCACAAGGGCGAAACGGAAAATTCGCAGGTAAAATACGAAATTGAATCATAGGTAATCATAACCCAATCATTAATTGTTGATTTAACTCACGACTTATCCCAAATCTTATTTCAAGTAAAACCTCACAAATTGGGTATGAACCCTAATTCTCCAAATCCGAAATTCAACATTAAAAGTGGAAGATATGGGCTTACTAAGCTTAGACTCATCACATTTTAACATTAACATCATCAATTTATCAAGTATAATCTTAGAGAAAAATCTCCCAAGACCCTCCTTCAAATTCCATTTCTAAGGGATTGAAAAGAGAAGGGGAAAATCTAAGATGATTGTGATTAAACAGGGGTAAAGGATTAGACAAAGTTTTATCTCCAAGAATTCCTTCAATTTGTCTCCAAGAACAGCTTTCCCAAGCTCCAATATCGAGATATGAAATAATCAGGATCTAAGATTCATTTAAGACTCATTTAATGGATTTAACTGCCCGTCACCCGCTACAGCGGTACTGTGACGGCCCCAGCGTCAACCTGATCGCTTTAGCGGTCAAGCCTAAATGGCTCGTACCGCTTCATTGGCAGGTCCACCGCCCCAGCGGTGCCGCCGTTGCGGTGCTGGTGCCACTAAAGCGGGTACCAAACACCAGAAACTTAGCCCAATATTTTCCTTCGATCCGATTTTTCAACTAACTCCCAAGACCATCTGCTCTCATACCAGATACCTAGTGCCACATAAAAATACGCTACGAACGCACCTGTGGCCTCGAAATTTCAAACGGAGGTATCGTTGACCGAGTCAACCACCGATGCCTTAATTCCCATTTCCCATCCAACATTCTGAAATGCATTGGAAACTGAACCAAACGCACACACAAGTTATAAATGAGTATCCGGACCTCTCGAAGACGGAATTTCGAAAAAGGTTTATTTTCCTAAAAGTAAACCTCGGGTCAACCCTTTTTCACTTTAAGTCTATATTTTTCCCAAAGTTGCCCGAATCCTGTCTAGACACCTCGGGAAGCATATCAACGGTCCCCTTGGGTCAAAAGGATCAATGCTCGGGAGCGGGCGAAAGTGCCAAAAGAACTATAACGACCTAACGGGTCATTACAAAACCGATGCTTCAAATGAAGGATACAGTGGAATCCTCAAACAAAGAGTCTCTTTAGGGTCTTCGGAACAATTAGTTCATCTCACCTCAGGGATATGGAATCCTGCACAAAAGAACTATAGTACTGTTAAAAAAGAAATTTAATCTACAGTACTATGTATTACAAAGTTTCAAGAAGATTTAATAAACAAAAACTTTTTATTAAGGGTTGATTGCAAATCAGCTAAAGAAATTTTACAAAAGGATGTTATGAATCTTGTTTCAAAACAAATTTTTGCTACATGGCAAGCTTTATTTTCCATTTTCGATTTTGAAATTGAATTTATAAAAGGAGATTTAAACTCTTTACCAGATTTTCTTAGAAGGGAACTTTTACAGGGCAACCACGAGGCCAAGAGTACAATCATCCCCCTTTCAGAAAAAACCCAATAACAAGTATTCAGCCTTAGCTGAATTCCCAAACAAAACTAGACCCATGAGCCCTACAGGACCAGTCACAAGTCAACAAAACTTAACCATTCTCGATTCCGTTCCTCAAATAAAACCACCACCATCACCATTCTAAATGATGCAAAGACCCTCTACAAGCTCAACTACAGGTAAAGGTAAAATCCAAACCAGTGATTGTTATGAAATGAAGAATCCGGGGTCTTTTGCACAAGCAGTTAATCCCAACACTCCCTCAAAGAAGGAAGGTAAACACCAGGCAACTCCAGAAGAATTTTCCATTGTTAAAAAGGCAGAAGTACTTATTATGGCGCTAGATAAGCATTACACAGATTTGAAGGTTGAGGACCTACTAAAACCTTGCTACACTAATTTTGACTACATCGAGACCAATGATCTTTTCAAGACTAGGAGATATTATGAATTCATCCTGAAAGATACAGGATCATTAACAATTTAACATGTTTGATAAATGAATTAGACTCTGACAGCATTCTATATTAAAAATTCACTATAAATAGGATCATCAGCCCATTTGAATAGAAAGTTGATCATCTACATACTCCAATTATGTTATCCAGACAACATAGGCCACATACCTATAATTACTATGATTATGAAGCAGCATGGTACAATTGTTTGTATGTACAATCAAATTCCCACACATGGTTCGTTAACTATAGCGAACAAATGACCGAGTCAATAATCCCAAGATGGTTTTACAACTGGTGGGTATGATTCGGAGGCATTGAGCTAACAATGCCTAAAAGCTTCCAAATTCAATATGAAGGATTCGAGAAGGAGCAAGAAATTTCTACCTTATCGGAACACATTAAATTATGCAAATATTACATTAGGAAAAGAATTTATTATATTATCAGCTGGTCTTTTGATATAGCTAAAATAACTAGGATTAAATACTTAATCAAAACCATTAAAATCAAGGATGGACACTGGAATCTAAGAATTTAAAGCTTAAGAATCCAAGACCATCTAGCAGCAGGACAGAATCAACAGAATCCAAAGAAAAATTAAAGAAAAAGCTCTCAGAAGCTTTAAGTAATATTGATGACACTGACCCAACAGAAGTCCAAGAACTACTGGATACAACGTCTTCATCAGCAGAAGACAATGGAGACATGATGGACCCACAAGGTATGGCCCAAGCATATCTCCATTACCAAGAAAGTCTAAAGAAATTTACCCTTTCAGAAAAGTAGGAGCTAAAGGACAAAGTGAAAAGTAAAAAGCAGAAAGGTGGCCGACAACTTTACAAAAGCAGCCGTCCAAATTTATGAGTTCAGATTTTATCCATGATTCTCATGTATATTTATGTTGTTGTTCTTATGCCTTACATACTCGGTATATTATCCGTACTGACTCCCCGTTGCTCGGGGGGCTGCGTTCATACCCGCATGTACAGGGAGACAGACGGGTGGTCCAGCTCAGTAGGACCTTTAGATCTAGGAGTTGTCAGTACGCTCCATTTGATCCAAAGCTACAGTCAGTTTTGGTATGCCCCTTTGAGATGTGTATACATATGTGTATGACGGGGCCCTGTCCCGTCCCTTCTACAACTTTTATTCCAGTAGAGGTCTGTAGACAGTTGTATGTAGTAGTCAGATGATGCAGCCTTGTTGGCTTCTATTCTTTTGTGTACTGTATTTGTAGCAGCCCAGCCGGCTTGCACTGTTCTTCCGCATGTTGTGTATATATATGCATATTGTATAGAGTTCTGATGTTTCCCTCTTATGAGATCAGTGTATACCATCTATGGGCCTTTGATGTTCAGTATGTTTTAGATACGAGTGTAGGGTGTTTGGTCGCTAGAGGTCAGACTCCCGTCACGGCTCATCAGTTTGGGTCGTGATAGAAGTGGTATTAGAGCAGTCTCGTCCTAGGGTTGTCTACAGACCGTGTCTAGTAGAGTCTTATTTATGGGCGTGTTGTGCACCACTGTCACGACCCGGCTAAGGGCCGTGACGGGTACCCAGGGCTAACCACCGAGCATCGCTCGTGCCATCACTCATTAAGCTTATTTAGCAATCATTTATCCGGTTCATGCTTAATTTATAATAAAATCCATTTTCATTTGGAAACGAAATGCTTTTATACATACGAGCCCTTAGGCTAGCAAAATACTATACATACATATATATATATATATATATATATATATATATATGTATGTATATATACATATATACATAATGACCATGCCATGAAAGCACCCGACCCACGTTGAGGATCTACGAGCCTCTAAGAGATGACATCTACAACTGTACACAAAAGAATCATCATAGGCACCTCCGGGACAATGGAGGGCTTTCAGTCAGCTAGCAGCCTCTAAGAATCCGGAGCAAGATCTCCTCCCTGTCTACCTGTGGGCATGAACACAGCGTCCAAAGAAAAGGACGCCAGTACAAATATTGTACTGTGTATGTAAGGCAGGAATGAAATAAATAGCATAATAGAAGGATCGTGAGTCATGATACCAAGATATAACCTGCACAAGTGTCATAGGCAATCGTCTTACTTCCATATTTCACATTTTTCATATTCATAGTATACATGTTATCACATCCCATACATCATCATCACGTACATAGTCATACACATCATCACATCATAATCTGTATCGTCACCCGCGTCCGAGTAACCCTCATATGCCGCCCACTAGTGGTGATCATGCCCGGCCTTCTCGGCTCGGTGTAAACATAGAAGCCCGCGTTAGCGGTGACATTCCCGGCCATATAGGCGCGGTGGAATCATACGCAGCCCGCATTAGCGGTGACATGCCCGACCATATAGGCGCGGTGGAATCTTATCATCACAACATCAATCATAACACGTCCTTATTATACATCTTAGGCCATAGCATCATGTTATCATTTCTTAGTGTTCCATGTACCCCATAGTTATATTACAAGTTAGCATTATTCATCATCTTATTGTCATAACATACATTAGCATTAAGAGCATTCATTAGGCTTTAAGACAACCATACTATGTCGGGGTGACATAAGGTCGTGAACCCCCGAGTGTATTATGGACATTTATGAGTATCATGCCTCGCCTTGAAGGGAATAAAACATAAGGCGAGTGTTAACAATAATAACATCATTAGCATTGTGGGAACATCATGCCACAATTTCCTGAGCCTCTAGACTCTAACTCATTGTCATCACTATCATGCTTATAGGGGATTTAATATATAGAAGGACTTTTAAGCTTCATCTTATAGAAGGATTCATGCCTTTTGAAAGAAGAGTTAAGCCTCACATACCTTTGTCGTTTAAGCAATTTAGCGTTTGCTTATTCTCCTTCAATGTCACGCCTCTACCTTCAAAAAGAGGATTCGTACCATCGTTAGTTAACCAACTATATGAACGCACTACTATTTCTAGAGAAAATTAGGCAGCACATCCTTTGTTTATACTACCTTTCCCATATTCCATATCAACTCCCAACACTCCCAACAACAATTGCAATTTAGTAATCAACAATCATTATTCATATACAATGACCATGATCCACCATTTCTCTTCATTTTCCCCACATTTATGGTTCTGGGTTCGTTATCGTATTTTCTCATGTATCACACTTGTCTCATGGTCTACATGTTATTTGTGATGTATTCGTACTCACAACACACTAACATTCATGTTTCCTTTCAACTACCATTCACTCATGACACTATTCACTCTTGAATGACCCATTTACCATGCTTTTCTACAATTCGGGTATTTTAACCTTCCAATACCTGAAACAACATGAAATGGTCATGAAACTTACCTTGGATGATGGTTGAACAAGTCTTGAGTGGAGTTCCTCTTCTTAGCACCAAAACCCTAGCTCACCTCCTTTGGTTTTCTTGAGGAGATGAACTTTTCTGGAGTTTCACACACTTTGATTCATGGATTATGTGTTGTTGATTTTGGTTTTCCTTTGATTCTCTTGAATTATTGTGGATGAAGTGCTTTGGAGTGTTCTAGAGAGTTCTTGAATTGGAAAGATGATAAATGAAATAAAATGAGCTTGGGGTCCCTTATACTTAACTTAAAAATCTAATTTTTGTGAACAGTATTCGGGGTGTACAGTGGCCGTAAACCCAGTTTACGGGCCGTATAGTGGTTTACGGTCCATCCTTCATGGCCGTATTTAAGCATATTAGGAACAGAATGGTCTGCTGGGATCATGGTGGTTTACGGTCACATTTTACGGGCCGTATTTCAATTTACGGTCCGTAAACTGAGTCGTATTTTACCATTTCAACATTTGATAGAAAGTTGAAATCTTGGAAGGTTGGAGGACGACAGCAGTTTATGGTCCGTAAACTACTTTACTGGCCGTCTTCCACTTTACGACCACTGGGCCAAAGTTAAAATTCTGCAACTTTTCACTGCACGTTCACGGGGAAATTTCCGAGGTGTAACACTCTTCGCCCCTTTTGGAACATTCGTCCTCGAATGTTAAGCACTCGGGATTCTACGAAATGTTTCCAGAGTTTCCCCTGTAATTCGTCACTACCAGTCTGTCGTAACAACCCATAGTATCATCGCCTTACAGGGCTACATCCCAACATCAATATGTCTATGGCCACACTCTACCCAAAGCATGAAAAATAAGCATACGTACCTTATATCGTTGGCGTTTCCTCTTGAACCTTCTCTGGGGGTTGGAATAAATGCGGATACTTGGACTTCATCTTCTCTTCTGCCTCTCAAGTCATTTCTTCCCGATTGTTGTTTTGCCAAAGGACTTTGACTGACGCCACCTCTTTATTTCGAAGCTTTCGCACTTGCCTATCTAAGATGGCAATAGGCACCTCTTCATAAGTTAGTTTTTCTGTTATCTGCACATCATCTATCGGGACAATATTTGTGGGATCTCCAACACACTTGCAGAGCATCGAAACGTGAAAGACTAGATGGACTGATTCAAGCTCCGAAGGCAATTCTAATTCATATGCTACCTGTCCCACCTTGCGGATGATTTTGTAGGGTCCGATGTATCTAGGACTTAGCTTCCCTTTCTTACCAAATCTCATCACCCCTTTCATTGGCGACACTTTCAAGAACACCCAATCATTAACTTGAAACTCCAAGTCTCATCGGCGGTTGTCCGCATAGGACTTTTGGCGACTTTGGGCTGTCAACAACCGATCTCGAATCACCTTGATCTTTTCTATTGCTTGTTGGATCAATTCAGGGCCTACTAATTGTGCTTCTCCTATTTCGAACCATCCGATTGGAGATCTACATTTCCTTCCATATAACGCTTCATCCGAAGCCATTTGTATACTAGAATGGTAGCTGTTGTTATATGCAAACTCAATTAGTGGCAAATGATCATCCCAACTACCACCGAAATCCAACACACACGCCCGTAGCATATCTTCTAAGGTTTGAATGGTACGCTCGGCCTGCCCATCAGTTTGTGGATTAAATGCCATGCTAAACTTCACTTGCGTGCCCAAACCTTCTTGAAAAGACTTCCAGAACTTAGCTGTAAACTGTGCTCCTCTATCCGTGATAATAGACAATGGAATAACATGGAGTCGCACAATTTCCTTGAGATACAGCCTTGCATAGTCTTCTGCTGAGTACGTGGTTCTCACTGGAAGAAAATGGGCTTCTTTTGTCAATCTATCCACGATCACCCATATAGAATCATTTTTACCACGGGAACGAGGTAACCCTACGATGAAATCCATGTTAATCACTTCCCATTTTCAAGTGGGTATTTCTATCGCTTGCAATAGGCCTCTTGGCTTTTGATGTTCCGCTTTTACTTGTTGGCAATTTGGACATTGTGCTACAAATTCTGCTATGTCTCTCTTCATACCATCCCACCAATACATCATCTTGAGATCATAATACATTTTGGTTGAACCTGGGTGAATAGAATATCGAGAGCAATGTGCTTCTTCTAGAATTCGTCGGCGCAATTTCGCCACAGTCAGCACACACAACCTGCCTCGGTATCTAAGAATTCCATCACTAGAAACTTCAAATGGAGACTTGTCCTTTACATGCGATGCGTCTCTATAATGACATAACTGAGGATCTTCATACTGTCGTTCCTTCACTTCCAGATCCAAGGACGAAATTTTGGAATCTTTGATACTAATACCTGCATCACCTGAATCAATTACACGCACTCCAAGATTAGCCAATCGATGAAGTTCTTGAACCATTTCTTTCCTTTCCGGAGGGATTTCACATATACTGCCCATTGATCGGCGGCTAAGTGCATCGGCTACTACATTCGCCTTCCCGGGGTGGTATAAAATGTTAACATCATAATCTTTTAATAATTCTAACCACCGCCTCTGTCGCAGGTTCAAATCCCTTTGCCTGAAAATATACTGGAGGCTCTTGTGATCTGTATAGATATCAACATGCACACCATACAAATAATGCCTCCACATTTTCAGGGCATGAATAACCGCAACCAATTCAAGATCATGCGTCGGATAGTTCTTTTCATGTTTCCGCAATTGTCTCGAAGAATATGCAATAACTTTACCATGCTGCATCAACACGCATCCTAATCCCATACCGGAAGCATCACAATACACAACGTAGCCATCTGGCCCTTCTGGAAGTGTTAAAACTGGAGCTGAGGTCAACCTGTTTTTCAACTCTTGGAAACTATGTTCACAAGCGTCATTCCATTGGAATTTAGTCGACTTCTGGGTTAACTTCGTCAATGGGGCTGAAATGGATGAAAAGCCCTCTACAAACCTTCTATAATAGCCAGCTAAACCCAGAAAACTACGAACTTCTGTAGGCGTCGT
This sequence comes from Lycium barbarum, assembly GCF_019175385.1. Taxonomy (NCBI): domain Eukaryota; kingdom Viridiplantae; phylum Streptophyta; class Magnoliopsida; order Solanales; family Solanaceae; genus Lycium; species Lycium barbarum. Next base: position 74,666,291 of record NC_083344.1, read on the forward strand.
AGGCCTTGGCCAAGTCTTCACTACTTCAATTTTCTGAGTGTCGACTCGAATACCGTCATTGGAAAGAACATGGCCCCGAAATGTAACAGAATTCAACCAAAACTCGCATTTCGAAAATTTTGCATATAGCTCTCGGGCTCGAAGAATGCCAAGAACGATCCTCAAATGATCTGCATGTTCCGATTCCGTGCGAGAATATACCAGAATATCATCAGTAAATACAATCACAAATAGATCCAAGAGAGGCCTGAATACGTTGTTCATCAAATTCATAAATACAGCCGGAGCATTAGTCAACCCGAATGACATCACTCGGAATTCATAGTGGCCATATCTCATTCTGAAGGCTGTTTTTGGAATATCCGCTTCCCTAACTCTTACTTGATGGTAGCCCGACCTCAAATCTATTTTTGAAAACCACTTGGCACCTTGCAATTGATCGAATAAATCATCAATCCTTGGAAGAGGATATCTGTTCTTTATCGACACTTTGTTCAATTGCCTGTAGTCGATACACATTCGTAGAGATCCGTCTTTCTTTCTCACAAACAAGACCGGTGCTCCCCACGGTGATGAACTGGGTCAAATGAATCCCTTCTCGAGCAAGTCTTTCAGCTACGCCTTTAGCTCTTTTAATTCTGCCGGAGCCATTCGATAAAGAGGAATAGAAATAGGCTTTGTGTCCGGCAATACATCAATGGAGAAATCAATTTCCCTTTCTGGTAGAAGACCTGGGAGTTCATCCGGGAATACGTCTGGAAATTCATTCACCACCGGAACTGACTGGAAAGTTGGCGGCTTTGCCTCGGTGTCATGAACCCGAACTAGATGGTAAATATAGCCTTTCGCTATCATCTTCCTTGCCTTAAGATAGGAAATAAGCCTACCCTTTGGGGATGCTGCATTACCCTTCCATTCAAGCACAGGCTCTCCCGGAAATTGGAATCGGACCACTTTCGTCCGGCAATCAACATTTGCATAACACGAAGCCAACCAATCCATACCCATGATTACGTCGAAATCTACCATCTCCAGCTCAATCAAATCAGCTTGGGTCTGACGATCACATATCACAATGACACAATTTTTGTATACTTGTCTTGCTATTACAGGTTCACCAACCGGAGTGAGTACTTCAAAGGGTCTAATTGACTCGGGTTTCACCCCAATACAACCGGCAACATATGGAGTAACATAAGAAAATGTAGAAACCGGATCTATCAACGCATACACATCACGGGAGAATATAGACAATATACCTGTGACTACATTCGGAGAGGACTCGAGATCCTGTCGTCCCGGCATATACACGGGGCTGAGTGGCACCTGAAGTAGATGCCTCCCCTCGGCCTCTACCTCGGCCTGCTGTCATCTGGGGAGTCTGCCCTGCCGGGCTTGCTGAGGAAGAACCGGCGGCTAAACCTGTGGGCTGAACCCCACCTCTACCATATCGTGAGGGACAACCTCGCATCAAATGCCCCGTCTGCCTACAAACATAACAACCATCAGTGTCCTGACGACAAGGCCCAGAGTGTAATTTGTGGCACCGACTACATCATGGAACTGGGGGTCTCCCCTGACTATAATCACCCTCAAACTGGGAACCTGAAGCCCTCGAACTCTGACCCTGTCCCGAGCAAAAGGAGCGGTCAAATCTTTTATCTGGAAATCTGGAAGGTGCACTGGTTGCTGATTGGCCTGAATGTCGGGAATAAGCTTGCCTCGATCCCCCTCTTTAATCACTGCCTGTGCCCATAGATCTAGCCCTTTTGCTTTGTCTCCTATCACTATCGCGATCACCCCTTTGTTGTTGTTGTCGCCCCTCTAAATTCTGAGCATGGGCCTGTATCCGGGAAATGTCCATCCCGTCTTGCAAAGAAGTTGTCAAACAATCTCTAAATAAATGTGGTCCCAAACCACTCACAAATCTATGTACTCGATCTCCCATGTCGGCCACCATGGTCGGAGCATATCTAGCCAAAGAATTGAACTGCAGGCTATACTCCCGGGCACTCATGTTTTCGTGTCTCAAATTCAGAAATCTATCCGCTCTAGCTCGGCGGACCTCGGGTGGCAAATAGTGGCGAATGAAAGCATCTACGAACCCTTGCCAAACTGGAGGAGGCGCATTCTCCCCTCTTGATAACACCCAATTGTTGTACCATAACACCGCCACATCCCGGAGTCTATAGGATGCCAACTCCACGGATTCGGTTTCGGAGGCATGGAAAATCTTCAATGTCCTCAATATTTCATCAATAAAACCTTGTGGGTCTTCCTCCGGCTTTGACCCGAAGAACTCTGGAGGGTTTAGACTCATAAAATCACGTGCTTTAGTACTTGCTGCCCGGTCACTTGGACTCACATTTTGTCGTTGTGCTTGAGCGGCAACTAATTGTGTCAATAACTGGATGGCCTCGGTCATTTGTTGACCTGAAGCAACCGGCGGAGGAATTGGAGCTGGAGCTCCTCCTTGTTCTCCCACATTAGGCGGGGTAGAAGAAGTGTTTGACAAGGCCTCGTTGTGTGATTCACCTTCTTATATATTCATCGGAGGCTCTCTTTCGACCCGCCTCCTTGTCATAGTCTTGCCCTTCTAGGCGGCTGTAGCTTTTCCCTTTGGCGGCATTCTGAAATCATAACACACTATTAGGGAGGATAAAATCTTATACGCAGCTCTATCGCACGATCTCATAGAAGAAAGATGGTCATTTTTCCTAAATGCCCTGTAGCCTCTTGTTTATTGATGTGGCGCGCTACACACCATAAACAAGACTCTACCAGACACGGCTCGTAGACACTTCCTAGGACCGAACTGCTTTGATACCACTTTTGTCACGACCCGGCTAGGGGCCGTGATGGGTACCCAGGGCTAACCACCGAGCACCGCTCGTGCCATCACTCATTAAGCTTATTTAACAATCATTTATCCGGTTCATGCTTAATTTATAATAAAATCCATTTTCATTTGGAAACGAAATGCTTTTATACATACGAGCCCTTAGGCTAGCAAAATACTATACACACACACACACACACACACACACATATATATATATATATATATATATATATATATATATATATATATATATATATATATATATATATATATATATATATATATATATATATATATGTATATATATATATATATATACATATATACATAATGACCATGCCATGAAACCACACGACCCACGTCGAGGATCTACGAGCCTCTAAGAGATGACATCTACAACTGTACACAAAAGACTCATCATACACACCTCCGGGACAATGGAGGGCTTTCAGTCAGCTAGCAGCCTCTAAGAATCCGGAGCAAGATCTCCTCCCTGTCAACCTGTGGGCATGAACACATCGTCCAAAGAAAAGGACGTCAGTACAAATATTGTACTGAGTATGTAAGGCAGCAATGAAATAAATAGCATAATAGAAGGATCATGAGTCATGATACCAAGATCTAACCTGCACAAGTGTCATAGGCAAACGTATTACTTCCATAGTTCACATTTTTCATATTCATAGTATACATGTTGTCACATCCCATACATCATCATCACGTACATCATCATACACATCATCACATCATAATCTGTATCGTCACCCGCGTCCGGGTAATCCTCACATGCCGCCTACTAGTGGTGATCATGCTCGGCCCTCTCGGCTCTGTGTAAACATAGCAGCCCGCGTTAGCGGTGACATGCCCGACCATATAGGCGCGGTGGAATCATACGCAGCCCGCATTAGCGGTGACATGCCCGGCCATTTAGGCGCGGTGGAATCTTATCATCACAACATCAATCATAACACGTCCTTATTATACATCTCCGGCCATAGCATCATGTTATCATTTCTTAGTGTTCCATGTACCCCATAGTTATATTACAAGTTAGCATTATTCATCATCTTATTGTCATAACATACATTAGCATTAAGAGCATTCATTAGGCTTTAAGACAACCATACTATGTCGGGGTGACGTAAGGTCGTGAACCCCCGAGTGTATTACGGACATTTATGAGTATCATGCCTCGCCTTGAAAGGAATAAAACATAAGGCGAGTGTTAACAATAATAACATCATTATCATTGTGGGAACATCATGCCACAATTTCCTGATCCTCTAGACTCTAACTCATTGTCATCACTATCATGCTCATAGGGGATTTAATATATAGAAGGACTTTTAAGCTTCATCTTATAGAAGGATTCATGCCTTTTGAAAGAAGAGTTAAGCCTCACATACCTTTGTCGTTTAAGCAATTTAGCGTTTGCTTATTCTCCTTCAATGTCACGCCTCTACCTTCAAAAAGAGGATTCGTACGATCGTTAGTTAACCAACTATAAGAACGCACTACTAATTCTAGAGAAAATTGGGCAGCACTACCTATGTTTATACTACCTTTCCCATATTCCATATCAACTCCCAACACTCACAACAACAATTTCAATTTAGTAATCAACAATCATTATTCATATACAATGACTATGATCCACCATTTCTCTTCATTTTCCCATATTTATGGTTCTGGGTTCGTTATCGTATTTTCTCATGTATCACACTTGTCTCATGGTCTACATGTTATTTGTGACGTATTCGTACTCACAACACACTAACATTAATGTTTCCTTTCAACTACCATTCACTCATGACACTATTCTCTTGAATGACCCATTTATCATGCTTTTCTACAATCTGGGTATTTTAACCTTCCAATACCTGAAACAACATGAAATGGTCATGAAACTTACCTTGAATGATGGTTGAACAAGTCTTGAGTGGAGTTTCTCTTCTTAGCACCAAACCCTAGCTCACCTCCTTTGGTTTTCTTGAGGAGATGAACTTTTCTTGAGTTTCACACACTTTGATTCATGGATTGTGTTGTTGATTTTGGTTTTCCTTTGATTCTCTTGAATTATTGTGGATGAAGTGCTTTGGAGTGTTCTTGAGAGTTCTTGAATTGGAAAGATGATAAATGAAATAAAATGAGCTTGGGGTCCCTTATACTTAACTTAAAAATCTAATTTTTGTGAACAGTATTCGGGGTGTATAGTGGTCGTAAACCCAGTTTGCGGGCCGATAGTGGTTTACAGTCCGTCCTTCATGGCCGTATTTAAGCATATCAGGAACAGAATGGTCTGCTGGGATCATGGTGGTTTACGGTCACAGTTTACGGGCCGTATTTCAATTTACGGTCCGTAAACTGAGTCGTATTTTACCATTTCAACATTTGACAGAAAGTTGAAATCTTGGAAGGTTGGAGGACGACAGCAGTTTACGGCCCGTAAACTACTTTACGGGCCGTCTTCCACTTTACGACCACTGGGCCAAAGTTAAAATTCTACAACTTTTCACTGCACGTTCACGGGGAAATTTCCGAGGTGTAACAACCACACTCATAAACAGGAGGCTACAAGACATTTAGGATGATGTCATTCTCTCCCTTAGATTGTGCGATAGAGCCCTGTGTTAATCGTTCGCTTCTGATGAATTGTTCTAATTTCAGCTATGCCCCACAAGAAAGCTACAGCCGCCCAGAAAGGCAAGAGAGCGGCTGGTGTGGCCACTAGTCATACTCGACAGGCCACGAGGGCCCAGGATGAGATTCAGAGTGAGGGGCCGTCTGAGACATCGCATATTCCGCCTCCAGAACCAGCCCTAGTTCCTCAGCCGGATGCAGAGGGCCAAGATGTATGGGATGTTGTACGGTTGTTGACCAAATTAGTAGCCGCACAGGCACAGCGGCAGGGAGTTCGTGTTGACCCAGCAGACATGGCTAGTAGTTCGAGGGTTAAGACCTTTCTTAGGTTAGGTCCTTCTGAGTTTTCTGTGGTAAAGCAAAATATGGACCCCCAGGATTTTATTGATGGTATGCAGAGGACTTTGAGGGTTATGGACGCGGATGAGGTTGAGTCAATGGAGTTGGCTTCATATAGACTCTGGGATATTTCGATATAGTGGTATCAGGCATGGGAGTTATCTAGGGGAGAAAATACCCCTCCAGCTGTGTGGCGAGAGTTCTCAGATGCTTTTCTTCGCCATTACTTACCTCTAGAGGTCCGACGGGCCCGAGCAGACAGGTTTCTACGTATTGAGCAGGGCAGTATGAATGTGCAAGAGTAATGTGTACACTTCGATTCCTTGGCTAGGTATGCCCCATCTATAGTGGCTGAGATGGAGGATAGAGCTCATCGATTCATGGCTGGTCTAGGGCCACACTTGATAGATGAGTGCACGACTGCTGCGTTACAGCCAGGCATGTATATCTCCCATATACAGGCGTATGTACAGAATTTAAAGGATCGTAAACGCTAGCGGCGAATAGAGCGCGAGCACGACCGGAGCCGTGGTAAGAGTGCTAGATCTTTTGATAGGGTTAGTGAGTTTGGGGGAGGACAGAGATAGCAACATCCCAGGTATTCTTATCCGCCAGCAGGGAGTGCACCTCCGAGATTTCCAGGTTCGATGTTTGACCGGTCTTCTTATTCTGGAGCGGGCCAGAGTTCTAGGGCGTACCGGCCAGAGTCAGGCCAGATAAGGCCCCCTTTGCCACGATGTGCCCAGTGTGGAAAGTTACATGCAGGTCAGTGTTGGTTGGGCTCAGATGGTTGCTATACTTGTAGGCAGCCAGGCCACAGGATGAGGGAGTGCCTGATGGGGGTTGGTACAGGTATGGTCCAGCCTACAGGGTCTGTGGCTGGCTCTTCTTCTACAGTGTGCCCTTCAGGGCAAGTTTCTCAGATGCCAGCAGGGCGAGGTAGGGGGAGGAGTGGAGCATCCAGCTCGAGTGGTCCTCAGCACAGCGTGTATGCATTGGCTGGTAGATGGGACCGCGAGACGTCTCCTGATGTCTTTACAGGTATATTATCAGTTTCCTCCCAAGATGTTTATGCACTGATTGAACTAGGCTCTACTTTATCATATGTTACGCCCTTTGTTGCCGAAAAATTTAGGGTAGAGCCCGAGTTGATTAGACCTTTTAAGGTGTCTAAGCTAGTTGGTGATCCGTTTATAGTTAGGCGGGTATACCGAGACTGTGTTGTTATGGTTTGTGACCGCCATACCATAGCAGATCTAATTGAATTAGATATGATTGATTTTGATGTTATTATGGGCATGGACTGGTTAGCTTCTTGTTATGCTAATGTTGATTGTAGAGCAAAGATGGTTCGATTTCAGTTTCCAGGCAAGCCAGTCCTAGAGTGGAAGGGCAATGCTGCTTCGCCTAGAGGTAGGTTTATTTGCTACCTTAATGCATAGAAGATGATCAGAAAAGGGTATATTTTTCATCTTGTTCGAGTCCAATATGTACAAGCAGAGCCGCCGACTATTCAGTCTATTCCTGTGGTTAATGAGTTCCCAGATGTGTCTCCAGATGAGCTTTGAGGCAGTCCCCCAGAGAGGGAGATTGATTTTTCTATTGACCTATTGCCAGACACTCAACCAATATCTATCCCTCCTTATAGGATGGCGCCTGCAGAGTTGGAAACGTTGAAGGAACAGTTGAAAAATTTGCTCGAGAAGGGCTTTATCAGGCCTAGTACATCACTGTGGGGAGCGCCAGTGTTATTTGTGAGAAAGAAGGATGGCTCTTTGCGGATGTGTATTGATTATAGGCAATTGAATAAAGTGACTATAAAGAATAAGTATCCGCTCTCGAGGATCGATGATTTGTTCTATCAGTTGCAATGCGCTAAATATTTCTCGAAGATAGACTTGAGATCAGGATATCACCAGGTCAGGGTCAAGGAAGAGGACATTCTGAAGACGACATTCCGAACTAGATATGGCCACTATGAGTTTCGTGTTATGTCATTCGGGCTAACTAATGCCCCAACTGTATTCATGGATTTTATGAATCGTGTATTTAGGCCCTTTCTAGATTTGTTCGTGATTGTGTTCAATGATGATATTCTGGTTTATTCGCCATCAGGGGCCGATCATGCAGAACATCTGCGGACAGTGCTTGGAATTATTCCAGGTAAATAGTGGTATGCCAAGTTTTCTAAGTGTGAGGTCTGGTTAAACTCTATGGCTTTTCTGGGTCACATTATTTCAGAGGAAGGCATTAGAGTAGAGGCCCAGAAGATTGAGGCTATGAAGAATTGGCCACGGCCCACGGCACCAACGGAGATACGTCATTTTTTGGGCTTGGCAGGTTATCATAGAAGGTTTGTAGAAGGATTTTCCTCTCTTTCAGCCCCATTGACCAAATTGACTCAGAAATCAGCTAAGTTCCAATGGATAGATGCTTGTGAGCAGAGTTTTTAGACGTTGAAGGATAAGCTAACTTCAGCACTAGTTTTGACTCTTCCAGAGGGAGCAGATGGGTATGTGGTATATTGTGATGCTTCAGCTGTTAGATTGGGCTGTGTATTGATGCAGCATTGTAAGGTTGTCGCTTATGCTTCTAGACAGTTGAAGAAGCAGGAGAAGAATTATCCAACCCATGATCTTGAGTTAGCGGCAGTGATTCATGCCTTGAAGATATGGAGGCACTACTTATACGGTGTCCATGTTGATATCTATACTGATCATAAGAGTCTCCAGTACATGTTTACACTAAAGAATTTTAACTTGCATCAGAGGCGATGGTTGGAGAGGTTGAAAGATTATGATGTGGATATTCTGTATTATTCTGGGAAGGCTAATATAGTAGCCGATGCCCCCAGTCAAAAATCTATGGGTAGCTTGTCTCACGTGTCATCAGAGAGAAGAGAAATGGTCCGTGAGGTTCATCGATTGGCTAGCCTCGGAGTTCGATTGATAGATTTGAGTGATGCAGGAGTTACTGTTCAAGACACAGCGGTATCATCCTTGGCAGTTGAGATAAAGAAGAGTCAGTATGAGGATCCTGTTCTAGTTCTTTACATAGATACATCCCCTCAGAAAGAAAAGACACCTTTTGCGGTCACAGGTGATTGAGTACTCAGGTATCGAGGTAGATTGTGTGTCGCTAGTGTTGCAGGACTCCGTCAGCAGATTATGGGAGAGGCACATTACTCCCGCTATTCTATTCATCCAGGCTCAACAAAGATGTACCATGATCTCAAGGAAGTTTATTGGTGGGATGGTATGAAAAGAGATATAGCAGAATTTGTCGCTCAGTGTTCAAATTGTCAGCAGGTCAAAATAGAGCACCAGAAGCCTGGAGGTCTATTGCAAGCTATGGAGATTCTGACATGGAAGTGGGAGGTAATTAATATGGACTTCATTATAGGGTTTCCCCGTACTCAGCGGAAGTGTGATTTGATATGGGTCACAGTAGATAGGCTCACAAAGTCAGCTCACTTTCTGCCTGTCAGAACTACTTATACAGCCAAGGATTATGCAAAGCTTTACCTGAAGGAGATTGTACGACTTCATGGCGTTCCTTCAGCTATTATTTCAGATAGGGGAGCACAGTTCACCGCTAAATTCTGGAAGTCTTTTCAGCAGGGATTGGGGACTTAGGTGAGTCTTAGTATTACGTTTCACCCCAGACAAATGGGCAGGCAGAGCGTACTATACAGACCTTTGAGGATATGCTTAGAGCTTGTGTACTTGACTTCCAAGGCAGTTAGGATGATCATTTTCCTCTTATCGAGTTTGTATATAACAATAGTTACCATTTCAATGTTCTGATGGCTCTTTATGAGGCTCAATAGGCAGAGATGCAGATCGTCTATAGGGTGGTTCGACGTCGGGGAGAATCAGTTACTAGGCCCAGACTTAATTCAGCAAGCAGTTGATAAGGTGAAAGTGATTAGAGAGAGGTTGCTAACAGCTCAGAGCCGACAGAAATCCTATGCGGATAATCGGCCACATAAGCTAGAGTTCGACAGGGGCGACAGGGTGTTCC